>NC_142869.1:145989583-146306666 GCF_051225735.1 Oryctolagus cuniculus | reverse complement strand
ACTCCCCAAATGGCCACAAAAGCAATGGGGCTGGGTCAGGCTGAAGCGAGGAGCCTGGAACTCCATCCTGGTCTCCCACATGCATGACAGGGCTGCAGGTACTTGGGCTATCTTCTGCTGCCTTCCCTTGTCCATTTTCAGGGAGGTAGATCAGAAGCCGAGCAGTAGGAACTCAAACAGTTGCTCTGATATGAAATACCAGCTTAATCTGCTGTGCTACCCTGCGAGCCCCTATTTGGTTCATTATTGAAACAGTAATATCTAGAAGTTCTCTTGGTGGTAATACTGGGGAAGTGATTTCTACCAGCCTCTGTCACATACTTCTTTTTGAAACCAACACATGTCGATGAAGCACTGACAATGAGAGTGCTGGGTGCTGGGTGCTGGGAGTACAGTGGTAAGTAAATAACAATTGGCTCTTAGCCTTCTCATAGATTCAGAGACACCTAGGTGGTTGGCATGAAGCAAGCATTGGGAAGTGTCAATAGCATCTGGAATGAGAGTTCACTGATCTTTCCAGCTCATCCTCGCTCATTCTTGCAGTATTGTTATCATCATAGATCCTGCCAACTCGAATATTAGTTTTTCCATTGTTTGAATACTTCACTCACCGCATTCTGAATTATTGAGCAAGCTTTAAAGTTATTTTTCTTTAATCTTCTCCTCTCAATTTTTTCAAGTTCCTAATCTTTTCAATCATGTCTCTTCTTCCTCACATTCTCACGAGTGTTATGATGCTGTCAGTAGATTTGAAGATTGATGTATTTATTATCAAGGGAATAATGTAATTTTTCCAATGGTGAGAACACTAGCGATTTTTAGAGATGAAATTACAAAGACTTCTTTGGCTATTGTGAAACTGCCCAATGTCTTATCTTCACAAGTTTTTCATTATATTTGAAGATGATCTTTTAACAGGAGATAATGCTTATTCCATGCTTATGATTCACCAAGGTCTGACTTTCATCTTCTTGAATCATCACTGCAACTTTACATAGACAGATTCTATACCTGTATCTATTTTAGAGAGTAAGAAGTGTTCCTATAACCTGTAAAAACACACCGAGGGGTGGATTTCCCATGTGAATTCTGCTTGACCCTTTTGTTCTACGCTGTCTGCAGAACATTTGACTTCATTATTTTCCAGAAAAGTCGGAAGAGGGGAAACTCATTTCAGTAAGAAAATGCTGCCACCATCCAGACAGGATATGAGCAAGGAGATACGCAGAGGTCAGACTGCTTTCTGAGCTGGTCTCTCTCAAAGCTCTGTGCACTATCAGCTGGAGTAAGCCTGTCCTCGTTTTCAATCACAGAGGGCTAACTGAGGAGCTGCTTGTAATGCCGACCACTGCAGAGCTGAAGGCAGGTAAGGGCTGGTTCAGCCAAGAGTGTTCTTTCTCTTGAATGGGGGAGAGGTGTGTAGCTCTTGACCAAGAGGAGCGGCAGACCTGTGAGAGAGAAACAGTAAGAACTCTGGAGAAACACATAGCATCGAGAATTCTAAGGAGCCCCAGGGGGGAAAAAGCTCAGAATTTATTATGAGAATGAAGAAAAGCAGTAATGGTTCTTTGCCCTTTATTGCGTATACCACAGGGTGTTTTATGAAAGAGAGAAACACCTTCAAAGAGCATTATAATCTTTTACATAGGGTTGCTTTGCATTGTATTACGTGGATTCATGGACTTTGACAGCTGCCAAAGCCTGTTAAAATCACCACCCCATTCTGATATGGGGTAGGCAGGCAGCTAGCCAGGTCTATTGAGCTGGAAGTCACCAGCCTGCATGTAATTCTATCCTCTTGCTTGTCAATCAAAATACCCCCTTTCCCAGGATGCAACTGCTTCAACCAAGACCTAAAGAAATACCATGAAAATATGGAGATTGAGCTCCATGTGACATTTGTGGAACTGCCATATAATTCCCAGTTGGCTTCACACCTGGAGGCACCTCCCCCAAGCTCATAAAAAAGACTAACAGTGGGAGGAGCTCTCTCTCTCCTTTTCTTCCATCTTTGACTATAGCTGGAGGGGCTGCCAGGTAATCTCTCCTTGTTTCCCTTCATCAGTCCTACTCCTATCAGGCAGATCATCTGGGCCACTGCCCACTCATGATGGGTGTCTGTTTGGGGCAACCCTTGCTCATGTGTGTGTGTGTTGGTGTGCACTCACTTTCTCACCTTTTAAATAAATCTTATCACTTTATGACCCTTATTTGTGTCAGCACCAAGAATGTTCATCTTTGTGCATGACAAGGACCTAGAGTGAAAAATCAATACCCTTCACCCACATCAATTCTAAGGTGGACAAAAAGAGAACCAAAAAGTTCAGTGAGTTTCCCAGAGTTATACATATAGAGGCAGAGCCAGTCCTGGAAACAAGAGATTCTTTTTTTTTTTTTTTTTTTTTTTTTTTGACAGGCAGAGTGGACAGTGAGAGAGAGAGACAGAGAGAAAGGTCTTCCTTTGCAGTTGGTTCACCCTCCAATGGCCGCCGTGGCCAGTGCACTGCGCTGATCCAATGGCAGGAGCCAGGTACTTATCCTGGTCTCCCATGGGGTGCAGGGCCCAAGCACTTGGGCCATCCTCCACTGCACTCCCTGGCCACAGCAGAGAGCTGGCCTGGAAGAGGGGCAACCGGGACAGAATCCGGTGCCCCGACCAGGACTAGAACTTGGTGTGCTGGCGCCGCTAGGCGGAGGATTAGCCTAGTGAGCCGTGGCACCAGCTGAGATGCTTCTTTTAAAATCCAAAACCTTGGTTTTCTTACTCACTTATTTTACAATGAGATAAAGCACATAAAATACATAATATGAACATTCTATTTGAAAAGTCCCAAAGAACTACAGTACTTTAAAACAGTATGAAAAAAGGAAAAGTGTAAATTTTGAAAGAAAGAGAAGCTCAGGGTGACCAGGGGCCTGGGCATCTTAGATTTTATCCCAGATTCTTGCCTCACATAGAAATAAGGATTGTAGGCAGAGGTATTGCACTGTACACGAGTGGGAACATGATTTATTCAGCAGTAAAAGAAAAAACACACATTCATGTGTGAGTATGGGTCACCCCACATGCAGAAATACCCTTCAGGAGTGGGCCAGAGTGCTGTCCAAAGACAGACACAAAGAGGAAAAAAACAGAAAAGCACCCTCACCATGCTCTGGAACCAAAAAGGGCTCTCCCCTGTTCTCAGCCTCTTTTATGAGGTAGGGAGAGTACCTTGGCATGCATGCTGCAGTCTGAGAATTTTATGGTACCTCCACGTAGAGTTTAATATCTATATAATCTTGGCGTCTCCCCTTCTTGGTTCCGGATGAGACACAGGGGCATCCTGAGATGGTGGGCATTCTTGACTGTCAGGTAAAGAGAGAACATTATATCGCAGGGCTGTAAGGCTTCCAGCTCATTTGGACTTGGCTAGCTGCCTACCTATTCACACTGCATCAAATCTATCACATAGCTTGAGGTTGGATGTGCCTCCCAGAGTTCAAGTGTTGGAAACAGTCTCTTATGCAACAGGGTTGAGAGGTAGGACCTGTGAGAGGTAATTGGGTCATGAGGGCAGAACCCTTCCTGCTGTTATCACAGCAGTGGGTTTGTTATTTCTGGAATGGCATCCTCATAAAAGATGAGCTCAGTGCCCCTTCCCCCTCAGTCTTCATGCATGTGCAGGTGTGTGCTCTTCCATCATTTACAGAACAAACCCCCATACTAGTTGGAGGCATTGCTACAGGGCACTCAAACCTGGATCCACTTGCTGATGCGCATGAAGCCAGTCACTTCACTGGGGTAGTGGAAGAAAGTTGGTATTTATTGCAAAGTACAGAGCAAGGTGCTGGATAGTGATTGCCTAGTTCCTGGGTTCCCTGACAAGTTAGGAGGGATGGTTCTTAAATATTAAAATTGGGGCTGAGAGATGCACATTCAGTTCACATCCAAGTTCCTGGTTGGTCAGTGGTGCTCATGACCTTTCTTTGATGGGTCAGTGATGCCATGCTCTTGAGGGAATTTCTGGTGCCCAGGTGGGCTTCAGTTACATGTGAGTGGAAGTTACCTTCTGCCCCAGACCTAGTGTTTCCTTTCATGGACCTAGAATTCCCCTGAATAGCCCCCTCTGGACAATACTGGCCAACAAGATTTATCTTTTGGAGAAGCAAATGCTTTCTGGAGTTGGTGATTAGAACCTTGGAGGGCCAGCTGTTCCATTCCCTCACTCGAGTGAATTCCTCTTGATAAGTGGCTAATCCTAAAGGACAGACAAAGACACCTGGGGCTAAGGGATACAGAGGAGGGGCTGGGTCCTGTATGTACAAATCATAGGGGTTTGGGGCAGAATCATGAGATGTCTCCCATCATGCTCTGATGCAGCTTCTCCATCTGGGATCTTTCATCCTCCTGAACTGTGAGCCAGCACGTTTCTGATCTTTTTAAGTGCCCTCTCCTCAGGTATTCTGTTACAGCGGCACAAAGCAAACTGAAACCCAGCCTAAAGGGATCAGGAATCAGACCTGGCAGAGGAAGCCAATGCCAGGTGCATTTCTAGCAAATGCCTATGTAAGGAGAGAGCCACGGCAGATCTTCATTGGGTTTCTTTTCTTTATAGTTTGTAGTCCAACCCTGGGGAGAAACTCTTCTGGGAAAAGCCTGAGGGATGAATTTGTTGGCAGAAATGTGGTGAAAATGAAGCAGGCAGAGTAAGTAAGGGCACATGCTAACAGCATAAGACAGAATAATGATTGCAGTGCTGCCCCCTGCAGTCCCTGGGGAAATAACCCTGCCTCCGCTAACCAATTCAGAAACCTGCAAGAGGTGCTGACCTAGAGAGGTAATTTTATTTTTCAATGCAGCTTTGGAAGATTGGCTTTGTGTGTAGATTCAGAATAGCTCTCACTGGCTCATATAGATCCAGGGGCGTTTTCTGGCTGTGCAGAGCTGAGAGAAGATGAGCTCTAAAGTTGCCCAATTTGAAACTCCAGCTCTAGGTTTCCCAAATATGAGGTTAGATATTGGCACTAAAGAGTTATTAATACAATGTATAGGGGACAGCATTGTGGTGTAGTGGGTTAAACCATTGCCTGATGTGCCAGCATCTCATATGGGCAACAGTTAGAGTCCCAGCTGCTTTGCCTCCGATCCAACTCCCTGTTCATGTGCTGGAAAAGCAGCAGAGGATGGCTCAAGTGCTTGGGTCCCTGTACCCTAATGTGAGACTTGGATGAAGCTCCTGGCTTAAGCCTGCCTCCACCCTGGCTATTGTGGCAATTTGGGGGAGTGAATAAGCAGATGGCAGATCTCTCTCTGTCTCCACTGTCTATCCCTCTCTCTCTGTAACTCTGTCTTTCAAATAAGTAAAATAAATCTTTTTTTTTTAAAGGGATGTGTAGTTCTCATGATGGAGATACACCTCGGTCACCTTTGTGTATAGGTTTGAACCTTCAGACTCTGTCTCCAGGTCTCTGACAACTGTGTGTATCTGTGAAGCTGTCCATATGTCTAAAAAGCAGAGAAAATGCCCTCCTGAGTCCAACGCTGCCCCTGAAGACTGCTGTCACCTTGGTGAAATAGTCTCCCATAGGGAAGAGCTGGGGTTGGTCAAGGACGTATCAGATTATTTGAAGTCATATCATTTCAGTGTGGAATCAAGGATGCTCAGTTGCATGATCTTGACTTTTCTGTCTTTTTATGTGGAAGCAAAGGCGGATTGATCAATGTTACCATTATGAACATCATCATTTTGTGACCTGCATTTCAGGTGGCTGAAGTTTTTGGAACTGTCTGCTGATGTTACACCTACAGTGGCTGTTTCTGGAATGCAACAGGGTCTTTGAATGTTTACTCAGGAAGACAAATTCATGTGCAGCTCTAGGCCTACATCAAGAAATTGGATAGGCACCAAAAAATGAGCTATCAGTGCATCTCAAGGACCTAGAAAAACAATAGCAACCAAACCCAAAACTAGTAGGAGAAAATAAATAATTAAAATTACAGAAGAAATAAACAAAATTGAAACTAAAAAATTACAAAAGATCAGCAAAATGAAAAGCTGATTTTTGAAGAAATAAACAAAATTGACACACCATTAGTCCAACTAAACAGAACAAGGAGGGAGAAGATCCAAATTAATAAAATTAGAGGTAAGAAGGAAATGTAACAACAGACACCACAGAAATAAAAAGAACCATCAGGAATAGCTACAAAAAGCTGTATGGCAACAAACTGGGAGACCTAAAAGAAATGGACAGATATCTGGACACATACAACCTGCCTAAATTGAGCCATGAAGATATAGAAAACCTAAACAGACCAATGACCAAAACAGAAATTGAATCAGTAATAAAGACCCTCCCAGCAAAGAAAGGCCCAGGACTGGATGGCTTCACTGTTAAATTCTTAAGGAAGAACTAACTCCAGTTCTTCTCAAGTTATTCAAAGCAATTGAAAGGGAGGGAATCTTCTTTTGATGAAGTTAGGAACATCTTAATTCTTAAACCTGAAAAAGATACAACAGAGAAAGAGAACTACAGATCAATTTTCCTGATGAACATAGACATGAAAATCAATAAAATACTAGCCAATGAAATCCAAGACAGGTCCAAGACATCAGACAGGTCATCCACCCAGACCAAGTGGAATTTATCCTGGGCATGCAGGGATGGTTCAACATTTGCAAATCAATCAATGTGATATATCACATTAACAAATTGAAGAACAAAAATCACATGATTACCTCAACAGATGCAAAGAAAGAACTGAATAAATTACAACACCCTTTCATGATGAAATCTTTGAGCAAATTGGGTATAGAAGGAGCATTACTCAACACAGTTAAGGCAAGTTATAACAAACCCATGGCCAGCATCATATTGAATGGTGAAAAGCTGAAAGCATTCCCACTGAGATCTGGAACCAGACAGGAATGCCCACTCTCACTATTGCTATTCAATATAGTCCTGGAAGTTTTACCCAGAGCCATTAGGCAAGAAAAAGAAATCAAAAGGATACAAATTGGGAAGGAGGAAATCAAACAACGCTTATTTGCAGATGACATGTTTCTACATATAGGGGATCCAAAAGCATCCACTAAGAGACTATTGGGACTCATAGAAGAGTTTGGTAAAGTGACAAGATATAGAATCAACACAGAAAAATCAATAGCCTTTATATTCACAGACAATGCCATATATGAGAATGAACTTCTAAGATCAATCCCATTCACAATAGTTTTAAAAAAAACAAATCCTTTGGAATAAATTTAACCAAAAATGTCAAAGATCTCTACAATTAGAGTTACAAAACATTAAAGAAAGAAATAGAAGAAGACACACAAAAAAATGGAAAAATCTTCCATGTTCAAGGACTGGAAGAATCAATATCATCAAAATATCCATACTACTGAAAACAATTTAAAGATTCAATGCTATAGCAATCAAAATACCAGGGGCATTCTTTTCAGATATAGAAAAAATGATGCTGAAATTCATATGGAAACACAGGAAACCACAAATAGCTAAAGCAATCTTATACAACAACAACAACAAAAGCTGGAAGCATCACAATACCAGATTTCAAGGCATACTACAGGGCAGCTGTAATCAAAACAGCCTGGTACTGGTGCTAAAACAGATGGATGGATCAATGGAACAGAATATAATTGCCAGAAATCAACCCACACATCTACAACCAAGTTTTCTTTGACAAAGGAGCTGAAATCAATCCCTGGAGCAAGGGCAGTCTCTTCAACAAATGGTGCTGGGAAAATTGAATCTCCACATGCAGAAGCATGAACTAATACTCCTATCTTACACTCACACAAAAATCCATTCAGAATGGATTAAAGACCTAAATCTATGACTCAATACCATCAAAGTATTAAAGAACATTAGGGAATCTCTGCAAGACATTGGTATAGGCAAAGAGTTCTTGGAAAAGACCCCAGAGGCACAGGCAGTTAAAGCCAAACTTTACAAATGGGATTACATCAAATTGAGAAGCTTCTGTACTACAAAAGAAATACTCATCAAAATGAAGAGGCAACTGACACAATGGGAGAAAATATTTGCATACTCTGCAACTGATAAAGGATTAATAACCAGAATATATAAAGAGATCAAGAAACTCAGCAACAACAAAACAAACAATTCAGTTAAGAAATGGACAAAGGACTTACACAGGCATTTTTTTTAAAGAGCAAATCCAAATGGCCAACAGACACAAGAAAAAATGTTCTGGATCACTAGTCCTCAGGGAAATACAAATCAAAACCAAAATGAGGTTTCACTGCACCCCAGTTAGAATGGCTTTCATACAGAAATCAACAAGCAACAAATGTTGGTGAGGATGTGGGGAAAAAAGTACCATAATCCACTGTTGTTGGGAATGTAAACCGATACAACTACTGTGGAATACAGTATGGAGTTACCTCAGAAATATGAATATAGACCTACCATAAGATCCAGTCATCCCACTCCAGGGAATTTACTCAAGAGAAATGAAATCAGCATATGAAAGAGTTATCTATACTCCCATGTTTATTGCAGCTCAATTCACAATATCTAAGATACGGAATCAACCCAAATGCCCATCAACTGAAGACTGGATAAAGAAAATATGGGATAAGTATGCCATGGAATATTACACAATGATAAAAAAAATGAAAACCTGTCATTTGAAACAAAATAGATGGAAATGGAAAACATCACACTGGTAGAAACAAGCCAGTCCCAAATGGACAAAAACCATATGTTCTCCCCGATCTGTGATAACTAGTAGAGCACCTAAAAGGTAATGTATAGAAATGAAATTAGGGCCGGCGCCGCGGCTCACTAGGCTAATCCTCCGCCTTGCGGCGCCGGCACACCGGGTTCTAGTCCCGGTCAGGGTGCCGGATTCTGTCCCGGTTGCCCCTCTTCCAGGCCAGCTCTCTGCTGTGGCCAGGGAGTGCAGTGGAGGATGGCCCAAGTGCTTGGGCCCTGCACCCCATGGGAGACCAGGATAAGTACCTGGCTCCTGCCATTGGATCAGCGCAGTGCTCCGGCCGCGGCGGCCATTGGAGGGTGAACCAACGGCAAAGGAAGACCTTTCTCTCTGTCTCTCTCTCTCACTATCCACTTTGCCTGTCCAAAAAAAAAAAAAAAATGAAATTAGCACTTCAAAATGCAAGGAGTTTGAATAGTCCTCACAACTGTTGAGTAATCTTTATTTTTTTTCATACAACTTGTTGAACTCTTTACTTACTATAGAGTTAATCATATGTGTTTAAAGTTAATTGAAAATAGATCTTAGTAAAAAATAAGAATGGAAATACAAGAGAGAGGAAGAGAGGTGGGAGTATTGGTGGGAGGGTAGGTATGGTGGGAAGGATCACTATATTCCCAAAGTTGTATTTAAAATGCATGAAGTTTGTACACCTTAAGTAAGAGGTTTCTGGGGGAAAAAAGAAAGCTTATTAGCAAGTAAAAAAGAGATTTATTTACTTATTTATTTGAAAGGCAGAGTTACAGAGAGAGAGAAGGAGAGAGACAGAGAGATCTGCCATCTGTTTGTTCACTCCCCAGAGGGCTACAATGGCCATGGCTGGCCCAGAACTAAGCCAGAAACCTAAAGTTTCTTCAGGGTCTCCCATGTGGGTGCAGGAACCCAAGTACTTGGGCCATTCTCTGACAATTTCCCAGGCACACTAGCAGGGAGCTGGATCAGAAGTAGAGCAGTCAGGACTTGAACTGCACCCATATGGGATGCCAGCAAAGAAGGTGGTGGCTTTATCAGCTATGCCACAGCACCAGCCCTGGTTTCATCTGTTTTTAGGTGGCTTTCCTCAAAGAATCAACTTTCCCTGCAGCAAAAGTATTTCAATCTTGGAGTGGTTAACTGGGCATACCCCACTTACAGCTTTAACATTGTTGCTTTCAGACCCCATAGACATTACTCTCCCATGAGTCTCTCTCAAGGTGTGTGTGTGTAGGGGGATGGGCTTTAGCTTCCACATTAGGTGCTGCCTAATGAACCATTAGGTGCACCACTGAACCATGGATTCTGACATATTTGCTTTCTCTCTGGCCTGGTAATTCAGGAGTCATCAGAAATGGGGACTCCTCTTTTGTGATTGCATTAAATTCTCTTCATTCCATGTCATGGGAGAAAATGACTTCTCAAGGTACCATCATCAGGTCTATATTCCAGAGAGCTGGGAAGAGGAAAGAAGGAACAACACCTTCCGTAAGAACGCATTCCAAGGAGCCTAGGCACGGCTCCACTAGCTGTAACTTAGTCACCTGTCCAAACCCAGCTAGAGGGGAGGTGACTACAAGTAGTGTCTCAGGATCCACTTGCACAAGCAAATATTGGGAGTTCTATTACCAGTGTAGAACTGGAGGATGGATTTGTGGGAATACTAATGAACGCTGTGATACAGGATATTTGCTTGTCTGTAGGTGAACTCTGAATGTTCTGCCTTCTCCCCACCTTTTCAGAATTGTTCATCATTTTGAGCTGGAAACCTAGCAGGACATAAATAAGGAAAGTGAAAAGATCACAAACTAGTATCATCATAATACTTCCTTAAAGGGAGTGTTGACAGAAACAATTACTGAACTCACCTAGTAAGAATAGCATTTTTTTTTTATAATTAGGTATTTGTCAGGGGTTCCAGTAAGTAATCCCAGGGGTTGGGCTGAGTATGGGAATATTTAATCAAGGCCAAACCTATTCCCACATTTCCCCACTTGTCTTCACTTGTTTACAGTCCTAAGTTTTCATTCAGATATATTTTGCTTTTTTCTTACATACACTTTTTTTGCAACCAACTTTGCATCATGTTTTGTGGGAGAAAATGTATTATGTAATCAATTTGTGAGTTTAAAAAAAGGCCAAAAAAAAAAAAAAACCAAAAAATCTTGTTATGAGTACTTCAAGTAAAATTCCTGTGATTTCAAGATAGTGGCTCAGTATGAGAGATGGATTTCATACAGGACAGAAAGTGGAGCTGATATTTGTAATGCATTTTTCTAACAACCATTTCAATTTAAATTAAACATATGTATATTCCTGTGATGAAGAAAGCAACACATGGGGCCAGCATTGTAGCACAGGGGATAAAGCCACTGCCTGCAATGCCGGCATCCCAAATGGGCATCAGTTTGTGTCCCGACTGCTCCACTTCCTGTTCAGCTATCTGTTAATGTGCCTGGAAAAGCAGCAGATGATGGCCCAAGTACTTGGACTCTTGCAGCCTATGTAGGAGTCCCGAATGGAGTTCCTGGCTCCTGGCTTTGGCCTTGTCCCCAGTCCTGGATGTTTCAGGCAACTGGGGAGTAAATCTATCTATTTCTAGATTAGAAATGGAGCAGCTAGGACTCACACCAGTGCTCTGATATGGGACCCAGGTGTTCCACGTGTGGCTTAGCCTGCTGGGCCTTAACACCAGCCTCTGGATTTCTAATGCAATCTTCGTGATAATCCACAGGTACATGCATTTTACTGAGACTCCATTAGGAACTTGGGAGCCAGGCACTGTGCTAGCTGTGCAATGATGTGCGTTCAGTCTGCTATGTCCCACTGCAACATGGCTTCATGTTCACTGGTAACATAAGGCTGCGATAGCTAATGCAGCTGTTTTGACAGATATGCTGATATCATTGCTGTGTCTATGAAGTCTGTATCCTTATTTTGAAGTACTGCGTATATTTCCAGGAGTCCATCATTTTCTGCTTGTCTGTAATTACAAGAATGCCGATAGCAAGAAAGCAAACTATTTAAGAATGTAAACCTCGGCCCTGCTCTAGGCTACGAAATTCATTATTATAACTCACACCTATTTATTGAGCAGATGTTATATGTCAGGTGCTTTCCTGAGCCTTTAGAACACAGCAGCAAGTTACCCAAGGCAATAAGTATATATAAATATATATAAACACACGTGTGTATGTACATTTTTAAAACAAAATCAATGGTTTTAGAAATGAGAAAAAAGTTAGATGATAAAGAACTCAAGGGAAAGGTTTAAGGTATTAAATCGATGACCAAGGAAGATCGTGTCTCTGTGAAGATCATGTCCGAGTAGATGCAGGAACCAAGACGGTGAATAACTGCACAAGCACTGGCACAACCCTGGAGATTTCTAGAGCAACATGCAGGTCGGCACTAGTTGGCAAGTGGTGGGTGAGAGGGAGGTCTGGATCTAGAGCGAGGGCTTCGCTGGCTGAGACTGGGAGTTTGATAGAAAGCTCTGCTGGAGGTGGAGCAGAGTCCACAGGGCGGAGGGACTTCAGATGGCTGTGCAGACTCCATGCGCCTCTCACACCTGTGTGTGGTCCATCTGCAACACCGAGTCACGTGGCCAAGCCAGCATTATGGCTGTGGATGATGCAGTCCTGCTCCAGGGAGGGGCAGGCAGCATTTGTGACTGGTAATGCAATCTGTAACAGTCAATGCCTGCTACTTTGAGGGTCCTTTTCTCTCCCAAATACATGCACGACACAATTCAGATAGCACTATTTAAAATTTAATTTTCTCAATTTTGAAAAAGAGTTCCAACTATTTCATTGGAACAAAAAGTTCAAGAAGGCCCCATTTTTTTCTATACTTAAATCTCCAGAGAAAGAATTAAGTAAAGTGAAGGTGATGATTATTTCTGAAGCTCTTTAAAAAAATTTTTTTAAAGATTGATTTATTTGAAAGGCAGAATTACAGAGACAACTTCCACAAACTAGTTCACTTCCCCAAATGCCCATAGGGACCAGGCTTGGACCAATTGGAATCCAGGAGCATGGAACTTCAGCTGGGTTTCCCACATGAGTGGCAGGTGCCCAAGCATTTAGGGCATCTTCCACTGCTTTCCCAGTTGCATTAGCAGGGATCTGGGAGAGAAGTGGAGCAGCTGGGACTCGAACTGGAACTCATACGGCATGCCCATGTAGCAGGAAGCTGCTTAACTCACTGCACCATGACACTGGTGCCTGAAGTTCTTTAAACATATGATCAAGTTGCCTTCAAAACAGGATGGCTTGAAGTTGATTTTTCACTGACAATATATGAGAAGTTGTGTCAATGGCTCATCTTTCCTAGTTTGCTTATGGCTTTTTGTATTTTGATTTCCTCCTGTAAGACAACAAGGATACTTTCTCTCCTTTGACTCCAACTGGAACTAAAATATGAGCATGTCAATGTTGCTCTGAGATGGTCCTTGTCATGCCTGTCCATGGACTTGTGGAGTGAAAAGAAATAGCTTTTATCTTGCCAAAATCTAGGATATTCATATGGCTTTTCTTCATGGCATAAGCCAGGCGACCTTGACGGATAGAATTACACATTTCAGGGGATTTATGCCAGGACAGACTGAGACTCCCTACTTGATGGTCAGTCATTAACACCATCCAATAAACATCAAGATTCTCTGGAATTAGAAAAAATTGGTGGTCATGGCTGAGGCCAAAATTAAAATCCAGACAAGCAGAAAGTCCAAATGGAGTGTTGTTTATATTGAGCTGAGCTGTCGCTCACAGATGACATCAGGCTGGGCCAGGCTGAGTGATGTCAGGGACTTAGGTATTGTTATAAGTATCAGTATTAGTTCTTGGTAGCAAGGCTGAGGAGTCTAACTCTAGTTATATGTACAGAGAAACACGTATGCAAATATGTTTATCATAGAATTTTTATTTTACTCAAACATGGAAATGACATGAATATACAGTTTCAGAATGATTGCTTCTATGACATGATTTGCTTATATGGCATAGATTTACTCATATTTTGCTAAGAAAATATGTTGTATTGCTGAAGTTACACATGAAAATACATGTAGGTATATATGTATGTGAATGTATATGTACATAACATATGTATGTGTACACACAAGCATGTGCACACACACAAACACACACACATGGAGTTGAATCTCCATCTCTGGGGGTTCCCCATCAGTGGATTTAATCAACCACAGAGCAAAAATATTAGAGACAAAATTATATCTGTACTAAACATGTACAGAGGTTTTCCCTCAACATTATTCCCTAAATAATGTAGTGAAATGGCTACATGCCCACAGCATTTGCATTGTATTCAGTATTATATGTTATTTAGAGATGGTTTAAACTATATGGGAGAATGTGTATAGGTTGTGTGCAGACACTGTGTCATTTTATATAAGGGACTTGAGCATCCTCAAATTTGGGGGTCCATAAGAGTCTCTGGGGCTACCGAGATGCAACTTCTTGTCTTACCCAATGCAGAGAAAATGAAAGCAAAAATTGCTAGATGGCAAGAAGGCAAAATGCTGAGATTTACAGAGCCATAAACTGATGGGCATGGGAGTGATTTTAAATGATTCTTGGTCCTTTTTACTGAATCTCATCACTCTCTAATGTATGAACCTAAGTATTTAATAAAGAAAAAAAATAGGGTTTATAGGATTTGACAGGTAGCACTGTATGGCTGAGCTTAGAACAACAAGATTTACTTGAGGGAGAGCAGAAATTAAACGTGATGTATTGGATTAGCAGGGAATTTCAGTTGGTGTTTTTCCACATGTTGCCTCTCAGCCTGGGGATTATCTAAGCAGCAAACATCATATATACAAATACAAAATGTCCGTAAAGTGTTTAAAAGAGAAAATCTGAGTTCCCACGTACAAGACACATGGCAATTTGCCCCTGAACATTACCAGTCTTTCTTTGTGCAACTTGGAATGAGTCTCTTTCTAACTCCATATTAATCCACTTCATAATCTTATAAAACCTGCAATTTATCACTTAAAAAATGCCACAAGCTTGCTTTCTTGACTCCAGCTGGAGTCTCTGGAAACATGTCCTTAGTGGCTGAAGGTGTGACATGCTGAGGTTTAATTTTATGCTATTTATCAGCCTGGTCCCTGATTCCTTTTGCTTCCAATGCTGTGTGGGTAAAGAGAGAGATTTATCTTGATTTGCTTAATATTAAGCCTCCCAGATTGCCTGTGCAGTCCACGTACAGCTGCAGCATTGGTAGTGGGTAACTCTGAGTAAGCTTGGCACGTCTCTGCGGTCACCCTTCCTGCACTTTCTCAATGCCAGCTTTGTCTTCATTACAGGAAAGCCACCACTCCTTATTTTTTGTGCGTGCTGGATCCATGCGTTCAAGGAACGGGTGTTTTGTTTTTTAATGATAATATCGGTGTATTATCTTAGTGTAGAGTGAGTAGCTTGATGAGAATGTGTATGTGCATGTGTTACCATTTTGCATTTATAATACCAATAATACATACATGCGACTTGAAAAATATGAAGAATGCAGACCAATAGAAGGTAAAAGTAAAAGTAACACACACTCACAGAGATGACATCAGGATTTTGGTGTATGTCATTTAAACAGGATTCCATTTGTGTAATAATGTATACTTTTTCCCTGAAATATGATCAGCCTACAGAATTGTTCTGTAATTTGTTTTTAAATCTCAACTTACTAAATAATGTTTGTCACTCATGATCACATTTATAAACTATTTTGAAATTATTCTACATGTATTTGTATTTAAAATGCAGAGGTCAGCAATCCATTACAAAACTCTTGCCTGTTGGGTGAATAGATATCACATATCGCTATTACTTTCCCTTGTTTTTCCCCCTTCTCCATCATACTGCTTAATCCCCAAGATTTCCTAGTGGCACTTTCAAAATGAGTAATGATTTTGCCTATCCGCATAAAAACAAACATCAAACAACCTACTTATTTCAGTTAAAGATAAAAAGAAAAGGAAATGAAATATTGTACTTCATCATATGCCAGGATATATACCAGGAACTTTAAATGTATCAATTACCTTTTATCTTCATAACAACCTGGAGCATAAAATCCTTTGGTGGCAGAAAGTTCATTGAGCACCTACCATGTGCCCAGAGCTGTGTGAACTCTGTCCAGCTGTGATACGAATTGGATCAACTTGGCCATTTTACCAAAGCAAGGGAAAACGGGTTGCACAGGTTCAAAACAAAAAGCACTGGATGATTGTAAATACGGATTTTGATTTTTCATGACACAGTCCAATGCCACTTACTGAAGTGTCTGTAATATTTGACATTTGTTTTACATTGCTCCATGACTAACCCCTCTCAATATAAAATTTAAGAATCTTTCTGAAAGTAAAATTTAAAATTTGATTTCTAAAAAGCCATATTTAAGGACCTCTGATGGCTTCTCACTCCTCAAGGAGCTGGTTTCAAATCCTCAATAATGTGCAGAGACCACTGGGACCCCGTTGCCCTCGGTTCCCTGATACCATCCTCATGTAGAGTTACTTTTCTTTCACCTCACATGACATATGTGTTGTCTCAATAGCTTCTGTACGTCCCTTCTATGCGTTCACACTGCACATCCAAATTGTCACCACCTCCAGGAAGGCCTTCAGATTTTCCCCACAGAGAATAATCACTATCCCCTGAGAGTTGTTCCAGCAATTTTGCCACATCTTTATGATCATGTGCATCATAATAGCCTAATCTAGACAATTACATTTCAGTTTCCACTAGAATATGAATATTGGAAAATTAAGACTTGTGTTTGGGCTTCTCTCTCTCTCTTCCTCAAAGTTGAGCCCCTTGGCTGTCATGAGTCAGCACTAGCAGCTGCATCAACAGCATGGAATACCTTGAGGTTGGATTCCTACTCTGACCACAGAATATGAAATGACTAAACCTATAAAGAGAATATTGGGCAGCTTCAATCTACAGCTGTCTCTTTAAGGGAAAGTATTTTTGTGCCAAATGATGATGCCAATTGTGTCCTAAACCTTATTCTCCACTGCGTTCTATTTTTACTTTAGGGTTGATATGAAAAAGATGAGGATGTAAGACAAGGGTATCTCCCCACTCAAGGACGATTCAAAGAACCTGCCAGCATTTACTGTGCTCTGAGCTCCGTGCCATGCACACCACTCTGCTGGACAGCAGGAGATGACCTAAGGAACAGTCCCCCTGCTCTGCACCAGGGCCTCACCTGTAGCTTCTCCATTCATCATTTTCTATATCTGGTAAAACCACCAGTTGAAAGTCATTCCATGTCCCTTTAATAGAATTTCATTGACATTTGAGCCACTTTTGATTCCTCTTTATAAGACCCTTTCTTTCATGATTTTAGAAACAGGATCTTTCCAGTGAGGGAAATGAGAAATTCATTTCAGTAATATCCTGTCTTTTGAACTTGATTTCCTCCTAGGAACATGGTTTTGGTTGTACTCATACTTAGATTTTCATATTTTTTTCAAATTAAGTATTGACTTTCAAAAATCAAAACTCAATATTTATTTACAATAAAATTGTATCTGATGAGAGAATGCCAACATGTTTATTCATTGCCTTACGATGACATTTAAACTTCCTACTTCCAAATATTCCATAATATACTACAGAAGAGCTGTTATTTTTTTCTAAAGATGTATTTCTTTACTGGGAAGAGAGGGGATAGTGAGGGGGAGAGAGAGGTCTTCTACCTGCTGGTTCACTCCCCAAATGGCTGCAACAGTCTGTTCTGGGCCAGACTGAAGCTAGGAGCCAGGAACTCCAAACAGGTATCCCACATGGGAATCAGGGACCTCAAGTACTTGGGCCATCACCTAGTGTCTTCCCAGACACATTAGCAGGGATCCAGGTTGGAAGCAGAGTAGATGGGACTTGAACCAGCATTCCAATAGGGAATATGGGTGCTCCACATGGCAGTTTAGCCAGCTGTGCTACAACCAGGCTCCCAGCCATATATGTAAGCATAGTATTGAATTTGTTTTCACAATGATGAAAGGATGTGTTACATGCATGATAAGGTAGGGAAGGCAGTGTGGAATAGCAACCCTTTGAACATCGTCTGGCAGGTCTGAGGAAAGAGTCTCTTCTCCTTGCTATAACCCAAGACTATGTGTGGGGAGAACATGCTTGCCCTCTCTCATGCCACACCTGCTTCTGCTGAACCCATTGCTAGCTTTTCCTAGGAGGAACTTGGTACTCTGCCTAATCAGAGCTAGAATATTGTGTAAACCACAATAAGAAGCAAATGGAGTCACTATGACTTTAAAAATGGTTGCTGTTACTGCTTCTTTCTGTTCCACTTCTTTCCTTTTAAAAAAAAAAGATTTATTATATTATTTATTTGAAAGGCCTAGTGATGTAAAGAAAAA
The DNA here is from genome assembly GCF_051225735.1 of Oryctolagus cuniculus. Classification (NCBI taxonomy): domain Eukaryota; kingdom Metazoa; phylum Chordata; class Mammalia; order Lagomorpha; family Leporidae; genus Oryctolagus; species Oryctolagus cuniculus. The sequence continues at coordinate 146,288,538 of NC_142869.1, read as the reverse complement.
GAGAGTGAACCAGCAAGAAGGAGAGAGATCTCTCTGCTGATTTACTCCCCAAATGTCCACAAAAGCCAGGGCTCAGCCAGGCCAAAGCCAGGAGCCAGGAGCCTCATCTGGGTCTCCCAAATGGGTACAGAATCCCAAACACTTGGGCCATCTTCTGCTGCTCCTCCAGACACATTAGCAGGGAGCTGGATTCAAAGCGGCTTAGCCAGGGTTCCAACCGGTGCTCCTTTGTGGGATGCCAGTGTTGCTGATGGTGGCTTAAACCATTGCACGCTAACCACTTCCTCTGTGTAGGCAGCTGAGAGTGTAGGAGCCTAGCAGAACCTCCAGCTCTCGCTACCTCACCCAGCTAAATGTATTTGCCCTATGCCTATCTGTAGACGTTCTCTTTTTCACATCTCTCTTTCTGTCAGGTGTGCAAAGCTTTCGTTGATCCCATTTCCTGTGCATTCTCTTACAAACTGTACTCCCAAACTTCTGGCTCTTCCTCTCATTATTCACATGCATATGACCACCAAACAAAGCACGTACCATTTCACTTGCTAACCCTCCCTTTCCTCAATAGAATATAAAGTCAATGAATAGACAGGAGTCTGTTCAACTCCGTAATGCTAGTCTTTGATATCTGCTTATCCAAATGGAGGAGTTAAATCAGGTTTCAAAACTCAATGTATCCCTGACCTTTCAGGAAGCTAGAATGCTTGAGTTGATTATTTCTCTCTTATGATGATGTTGTGTTTTATATTTTTAAGTGTTTTCCACTATCACTTCATTTTTTATGGATTTCACGTGTATGTCCACATGTTGTCTTCTTCTTTGGAATATGATTAGCAAAAAACGTGACAAGAAGCATGCAACAAAGGGGCCGGCCCTGTGGCACAGTGGGTTAAAGCCCCAGCCTGCAGTGCTGGCATCCCATATGGGCACCGGTTTGAGTCCTGGCTGCTCCACTTCCAATCTAGTTCCCTGCTTATGTGCTTGAGAAAGCATCAGAGAATGGCCCAAGTATTTGAGCCTCTGCACCCATATGGGAGACCTAGAAGAAACTCCTGGGTCCTAGCTTTGGCCTCGTCCAGCTGTGGTTGTTGTGGCCATTTGGGCAGTGAAACGGTGGATGGGAGATCTCTCTCTCTTTCTTTCTGTGTCTGTCTCTACCTCTCTCTGTAGCTCTGTTTTTCAAATAAATAAAAATAAACCTTTTTTTTTTTAAAAAGCAGGCAATAAACAAATGTTGATTGAAGGAATGTGTCAATGAGTACGTATCTTTGCCTTTCAAAGTAGGTAAGTACATATACACATCCACTTTTGAATAGGTATTCAGATTATAATAATAGTTGCTATTATTATAATAGCTGCTTTTAAGCAGATTGTGCTTTATTTTACATTTCCACTTTATTTTTCTAACTGAAATTGCCTTGAAAGGTTCTACCAGTCCATGCTAACTATGAAATCCCATGCCTTCATCTTATACTCCATCCAATGACCTTTCCATAACCATTTGAAACATGCAATGCCAACTCCTTTTGAAGTTCACTCTTCTCCTGACTTCTGTCTTATGTCTTTTGGGACATTGCATAGAAAATACCTAAATTATGTTCATTGTGTTCTCAGTACCCTGCTCTGCCTGTTTATAACCCCACTTTAATTACCAACCACCCAGTTTGTCTAGATTAAAATCTTAGCATAATTTTTAATATTGCCCCTTACTCCCACACCACATCCTATTATTCAACAATTTTGTGTATAACCCATGTTATTTGTTCTTTTTTTTCTTCTTGAAGTCCTTATCTTTTTAGAGCAGCTTTAGGTTCTCTGATTTCTCTTTATGTTGAATTCCTGTCATTTCCAGCCATGAATTATCAAAATTCCTTCTTAATTGGTTATATTAGCTTTCATTTAGTTGTGTCAGAATTCCACATCCTGGTAGTTTACTCAAACCAGTTGAGATTTATTGACTTATTATGTCAATTATACACCATACAATCATGTTGCACAAAAAAATAGCCCTAAAATCTCAGTGGAAATTTGATTTTGCTTTGCTCAGTGTTTGAGGTGGCCTGTCACATCTGATGCCATCTGGCTTGATGGCTGACCTGTGACTTGGGCTGTCTCTCAACTTCCAGTGCACTAGCTTGGGTTTGTTGTTATAGTAATGACGTGAGTTCAGGAGAACAAGTTGCCCGAAGTCTCTGGAAAGCCAGTCTCATTGCTGGTATGTGGTAGCTTCTGCCGCATTCTATGGGCCAGAGCAAGTCACGTGCCTGTCCTGCACTCCAGGAATGGAGACTAGTTTCTGCCTCTTGATGGGAAAACTGAAAACTGAAAACTCACACTACAAAGGGCACAGGTGAAGGAAGGGGAGGAATTGGGAACATTTTCATACCCAGTCATATAGGCAAAAAATGGGAATAGGGTGGAACTAGTGTTAGGAGATTAGATATAAAGACAATTCTATCAGCAACCACTGTCTCTCTCCTCTTCAGTCCTAACCTGCAATTCTCAGCCCAGCTTATCCCACAGGACTTGGACTCCAGTTGCTTGTGGCTCATGCTGATGGTAAAAGCTGGTTCTTCTGCAGCTGCAGCCTCTGACAAGTGTACTCCAGCAGAAAGCCCAATATTCTATGCCAGGCACACATACCCAACTCTCTGATCCCTTGTAGCCCGGGATGGAGGATGTTATAATTAACTCAGATAGCTAATTGTCTGAATCCTTCCTCTGACGGTGTCATAGAACATCCTAAACTGTGTCATTTATAGAGAAGAGGCTTATTTAACATACAGCTGTGAAGGCTGGAAGTCCAAGATGTGTGACCACATCTGCTCTCCTTCCTGGGAAGTGCCTCATGCTGTGCCATGCATGGCAGAAGAGTGGAAAAGCAAGCAGATGTGTGTGGAAGAGGGGAGGGACAAAAGGGCCCAGACCCTTTATAACAGCCCACTCTCATAAGAACTAACCCGTTCTACCAGGACATGCCAATCCTTCCTAAAGGTCTCACCTCCCAACACCTCTACATGGCTAATAAAATTTCCCCATGAGTTTTGGCAGGTATAAACCACATCCAAATGGTAATATTGACTCAAGCAAGGTATGATGCCCTATGTTTCCAGAACCAGAAGGAAAAAGGAATTTTTTAGTACAAAGGGGAAGAAGACTGACATGAGAGCAAAGTAACAGGACCTGGTCTCGTGTGATTTGGCTCCTTTACCTTCTCAAGCTACACAGTACCACTGCACATACCTCGGATGACAGGTCTCTTCATGTCTTTTCCCAGCTTAAATGCCTCCAATGTCGCCTTGTTGACCACAGTTAAAATGCAAGCCTTTAGCACAGTATGCAAGATGCTTCTCAATTTATTACAAATATATATATATATATATATATATATTTCTTTTATCTGCTCCCTTTTCCCTTGGTTACCTAAAAGTGTCACATATTTTAACCATACTGACCTATTGACCAAGAGAGAAATGTACCAGGAAATTTTGCCAAAGTTTCAATTAAATGTTTATTGTTAACTCAGCCCAAATCTAAATCTCCTGTGTTGTTTCTTATCAGACCTTTCCAACAATCAAGGAAGTGTGACTGAATTATCCTATATTTCTCTTCCCAAACTCCTAAGATTCTTTCATGATTTACAAAGGATGTACCCCTCATATAGAATATCTTTCCCCTCTGTTTAGTCTCTACTTGGACAATCCTAATTATTCCTCAAGTACTGGGGCAATAAATTGCTCACTTAGCTATTTTTTTGTAATCCCTATCACCCTGTATTCAAATTACATGTAGTTTTAAGTATCATTCCTTTCTTTTTTAAACAAGATTTTAAAAATTTATTTACTCATTTGGAAGGCAGAGAGATTAAGAGAGCACTCATTTGCTGGTTCACTCTACAAATGCCCACCTGAGTCCAAAGCCCAGAGCTGGGAACCCAACACGGGTCTCCCACATGGGTAACAGGAACGGAAACACCTGAGTTGCCACCACTGTCACCTGAAATCCACACCTGCAAGAGGCTGGAATCAGGAACCAGTAAAGTATGGAACCCAGTCCCTCCAGGATGGGATGCAGTTATCTTAACTGTGGTCTTAACTGCTAGGCCAACACCTACTCCTGGCAATCTTTTCTTTTTTTGGTTTTTGACTCTCTGTGTTTATTTATTTATTTATTGTTTGTTTGTTTATTGTTTTTTACTTATTGGAAAGGCAGAGTGATGGGGGAGAGAGAGAAAGAGAGAGAGGATCATTTATCTTTTGGCTCACTCCCCAAATGCCCACAGGAACTCCATCTGGGTCTCCCATGGGGGTGATAGAGTTCCACCCTGTTGACATCCAAGGTGTGCATTTGCAAGAAAGCTGCATCGGATGCAGAGGTGGGAATCAATCCCACTTACTCTGATATGATGTGCAGGTGCCCCAGGCTTTGGCTTAACCTTCAACACAATACCTGCTCCTAACCCTCTGTGTTTAACATGTCCAGACCATATTACCTGCAGAATAATTCACAGTAGTTATTTTGTGCAATACTTAGGTGCATATAAATGTAATGTCTGAATACAAAAGGTTACTACGTAGATTTAAAAATATTTGCAAACCTTGGAAAGAAAAAGCTGTTTCAATCCCAAACATTAGAACAATGATGAGTGATTGATGTAAAATATTCAGTGCTCTCCAAAAGCTCTTAAAAATAGCAGAGTTTAATGAAGCTCAAAACTAACTTTTAAACTTTGTCTTTAAAATTTCATTATTGTATTAGTTATGAGATATTCTGTCCTCTTGTACAAAACCTGTGCCACTGTCTTTTGAAATTAAATATCTGATATTTCCTCTTCAGACTAATTCAAATGTATCCTCTTTGTAAGCAGAGATAGATGCATTTTTGCTTTGTTCTATAAGACCATACATGCTAATGATAAATGAGCAGAGTCTGTGGTTACATTTGTTCTTATCTCCTTTGAAGCAGAAATCTGGCAGTCTCTTATCTAAACTTTAACAAGTGGAGATAAACCTTGATAGAAAAATGTTTCTGGACTGCCATCGCTTTTAGCAAGAGTAAACTATTTAAACTAAAAGCAGCTGTTTGATTTTTTTCTAAAAAATAAATCTAAAAGTAAAATTCTCTCCAAAGAATGACACACAATCCAATGTAGCTTTCAATCAAGCACAGATGCAACTGTAGGGCTCATTTATCTGTTATGAATGTAAGGCTATTTTAGATGAAGTTCTTTTGGCTTTAAAACTAAAGTGGTTATTGAAATAATGTTCCATCTACTTCATTAGTATGATCAAGGAAGTAGGGCTAATGTTGCAGTGTAAGCTATTAAGCTTATAAATATCTGTATGTTGTTTTTCATAACAGTTGATAAGTCCATTTGCCAGATTTTAACTTATACTCCAGCCACTGGGAGATCCCAAGAAAGTTCTGAGGGTACATTCTTGGCTCCTAATGAGGGAAGACAATCCCAGAAAAGAGTTCCTGTTCCCATCCAGAAGGAAATTCAGAAGAAAAGAAATCCAAGAAGAAGAGAAAAATATAAATACTAGCAGCCGGGAAGTCAGAAAAAAAATTTCTACATTATGATGGGAGAAATTTATGTTTTCAAAGATGAAAACTGTGGACCCAGTGTGGTCCCTCTTGTTCCCAGCCAGTGTGCTGCTCTGACTTCCCAAGCTGAACTGCAGACACAAATGGAATCTTTTCCTCTTTCTTTCATGCTCATCCTTTGGGATATTTTAGCAATATTTTTATTGTAGATGTATTAGGTGGATGTTTAATAAAATATACTGTGGCTTTAAGTTGTTTCATTAGTTGAACTCATAATTCCTCCCTCCCACCTGACTCCTTCCCTCCTTTCCCCTTCCCCTTTCTTTCCTTCCCACCCCCCCTCCTCCCTTCCTTTTTTCCTTTCTCCTTTCCACAGTAAAAGAGAGCATTATTACCATTGGGAAAAAGAATTGTTCTCCATTACTAGTCAGTAAATTTAAAACATGGATATTTTTGTATCACATAATAAGAATGTTAATTTAAACTAAGTTGCTTTATACTACAGCATGTACTCTGAATCATTCCTTTCAAAGAAAGAAAGTCACAAAATTTGACTTCCAAGTTCCTGTTGCACTTTCCAACTCTTTGACATTTGGCTCAAAAGCACATTTTATCTTTAATGATAGTCAAAGTTTACTTTAGAACTGAAGTTACATATTTTTTCTTATTTACTCTTTTGAGAGAGAGAGAGAGAGAGAGAGAGAGAGAAAGACTGACTGACTAGGTTGGGGGACAGTTCCCATCCACTGGTTCACTCCCCAAAATGCCCACAATGACTGAGACTTGAACCAGACCAAAGCTGGGATTCAGAAACGCTATCCAGGTTACCCCTATGAATGGAAGGAATTCAATTACTTGAGCTGTCACCACTGCCTCTCAGGGTCTCAATTAGTAGGAATTCAAGTGCTAGATCTGGGTATGGAACTCAGGTACCCCAGCGTGGGATGCGAGTGTGTTAACCACCATCTTCAAAGGCCAAACACCTCCTCCTAAAGTTACTTTTTATTATGCACTTGAAATGTAAAGATTCTGAGCTGTGCATGTGAACAACTGATTTCTCCTTTGGATTTTCTTGGGTAAATTTATTTATTTGTGAATTTTCCTTATCTTTGTCCTTTGGGAGACTTCCATCTTGGAATAAGAGTTTCTTGTGTATTGACAGCAACACTCAGTAAATGAATTTGAATACTGCTCCTAATTTAAGACTATGGAACAGTTTCCTTGCCACAGCCCTGCATGTCACCGTTCTGATTTTTCTAACTAAAATTATTGTGACAGTTGATAGCAGTGAAGGGGCAGGGTATGTTTTAATCAGGAGGATTGGAAGGAGGTACAGAACATTCACTGTGAGGCAACAACAGCAAGAAAAAGAAAGCTAGAAGCATCCCTCAAAAAGACGTTGCTAAGATTTACTGTCACCACAGCTGAAGTTGTTGAAAGAATTAGCCTCTTTAAATTATAGTGTTAGAGAGAGAGAGAGAGAGAGAGAGAGAGAGAGAACTCAGGGTTTCCTGGTACTTTGTCTCTAAACTTTCCTTAGGTATTAAATACACAAAAATGACCTCATCACAAAATAGTGGCCTAAATAAGCCCAGTTTCAGAAGTTTTATCTAACTAGATGGAGAGATCTACTTTTTCTTGCTCCTTCAAAACAGAAGTAGGATTTAGTAGAAGAGAGAGCTTTCGGGAGTAGCTCTCCTGCAAAGCCCTGGGTTTAAAGGAAAATTGTTTTTGGAAGTATCACAGGCTAGTTCCTGTTCTCTGCTTTCTTCAGATAGCTTGACATCCCTTGAAGCAGTCTCCTGGGTTCAACAGGGGGCAACTCTTCAAGTTGATTCTTGGCATCGTTTTCATTTGCTCATTCTTTCCTCTTTCTGCACAAATTTTAATTTATTTTTCACCTTGACTAGTTATCTTCTATACTGTTCATTCCATATCAGTTCCCAGGTAAAACACTGCCCCATGGCTATTTCCTAAAATGTTCTACTGTTTATTCCTCAAGCCCTTCGTAATTTTCCTGTAAGCTGAATAGATATTTCTCTGTCAACACACAAAGACTCACTCTTCACACCTCCTGCATGCTGGTGGTGGATTGATGTTGACACTGGGCTGGGGGATGCACTGATGCCTCGAAAAGCCTCTCACTATCAGTTCTGATTAATCAAAAGGGATTATATTCCATATGTGCTCCCTAGCATTCCAATCAGTAGACTTAAACAACAGCATCACATCTTTCTTTCAATTTTATGGTTTAATTCACCATGGCCTGGTACAATATTTTATACGATGCAGAAATCTCTATCTTGTGTCTTGTTGACTTTTTTTTAACACATTGTCATGTCTCCTGTGGTTAAAAAATTCACGCTTTTGATATTTTTTCCAAAGTACTTAAGAAGATCTAAAATTATTTTCTGAGTACAAACCTAGATCTAATTGCTGATGCCTAATGCCTCTATAAATTCTGAATTGCATTTGAAATTAAATATTCTGTTCTCAAAAACAGAAAGTATAATGAAGATATTTTCATGGTTGCTTCTGCTTTAGAGTGTATGCATTTTACTTTGCACATATCTGAGTGAAATGTAGTTACCAGAGGATTCAATCAGGTCTTACCTTTGTTTGGTACTTTCTAAACTCTTTTAAGACATTAGCATTTGGAGCTGGCACTGTGGCATAGTAGGCTATACCTCTACCTGTGGCATGAGCATCCCATATGGACATCAGTTCAATTCTTGGCTGCTCCTCTTCTGATCCAGCTCTTTGCTTATGGCCTGGGAAAGCAGTCGAAGATGGCTGTAGTGCTTGGATCACTGAACTCACGTAGGGGACAGGGAAGAAGCTCCTGGCTCCTGACTTTGGACTAGCTCGGCTCTGACCATTATGGCCAACTGGGCAGTGAACCAGTGGATGGAAGACCTTTCTCTCTGTCTCTCCCTCTGTCTGTAACTCTGCCTCAAAAATAATTAATTTCTTTTTTAAAAAGATATTAACATTTATGCGTAGTGTAAGGGACATATTTACTATGAATGTGGACACAGTTTCCCAGTTTTATTCCAATATTAAGCAATGGTATTTTTACAAAACAAACTGTTTGGACTTTGTGTCTCTCCTCTATTGAGAGATAAAAAGATTAAAGATTCTTGAGAAACAACCAATTAAACAGTGCCTCTGCATTTTCCAAAGTTTTTTTTTTTAGTTCAATAGGTTATTACTAGAATAATTAACAATAATTTTAAATTAACTTTGTTGTATTTAAGGACATCATATATTCAAATGTTAAATGCCTGGAGAGTAAATTCACAATTAAATTCTTGGGAAAATGTATCATCACATGTAAATTAATATATTTTTGTCTACTGTGACACAATACTCATTGACCATCTGTGGTCTTAATTTTCAAGAAAATTATAAACATATTTGTCATTTATTTGTTGGTAATTAGTTTGTGTAGGGGCTTAGCAATGCCTTTATCCATGGTTTTAAATTTATTTTTAAAAACTTTTAAAGATTTATTTATTTATTTGAAAGGCAGAGTTACAGAGGCAGAGGCAGAGGCAGAGAGAGAGGTCTTCCATCTGCTGTTTTTTTCCCAAATGGCTGCAACAGCTGGAGCTGGGCTAACACGAAGCCATGAGCCTGGAGCTTCTTCCTGGTCTCCCATATGGGTGCAAAGCCCAAGGACTTGGGCCATCTTCCACTGCTTTCCCAGGCCATTGCAGAGATCTGGATTGGAAATGGAGCAGCCAGGACTTGAACCCAAGCCCATATGGGATACAGGCACTGTAGGTGGCAGCTTTACCTGCTATGTCATAGCACTGGCTCCTATTTTTTAATTTCTTAAATAACTTCACCCCAAATCTTACTGGAAGATAGTTTAAAAAACAAATCATAGAAATTAATGAATTCCGAGAAAAATAAAATATATACTATAAATATTATCAGAGATAATTATTACCAATATGTGAAACTTTAGCCCTGTTTTGGAGAGAACAGAGAATTGTCTGAAAAATATTCAGTTATAACTAGTGATAACATCTAATCTTTATGTTGAGAATTAATATTTGGCAAAGTGGATAGTGGCTGCCCTTGCTAATATATTATATATGTGTGTGTGTGTGTGTGTGTGTGTATACTAAACAAAGATTTGTACAGAGGAAGAATCAGTGGTGCTTGTTGAGAATTTCACTGGTAGTGCGAATGTCACATAAACATTTAGTAAAAGGAAACCCGAGGTTGCCCGTGAGCATACATCTGCTACTGAAGAGCCATAGCTCCTTGTCGCACGTCTTTCCTTGACGTATGGCAGGAAGGAATGTTTAGAAAAAAATGGAAAAAAATGTAAACTCCTAACAAACATTAAAATTGTGAGTTCATCAGAATACAAGCATGCCCCATTAAAAGATTCTGGAAAAAAATATCTGGAGCACACATGAGCAAGACAGCTGTTAGGTTGCTGTGAGGTTAAACAGATTTATAATATCGCCATTGTACTCCCTGCATGTTAATATCAGGGCCTTCTTCAGAGAGATTAATATTAATGACATTACAAAGAAAACAAGTGTGTCTTTCTTTGAAAAAAATCAGATTTTGCACATCATTTTTGAATTGACTCAAAGTGTAAGAGTATTTAACTAAGAGATGTTATTTTAGGCAAGACTGAAGAATGCTTGAAAGAAATCCAAATGAGAAATGGAAAGTATTAAAAGATTGCTGCTACTTTCACAGTCATACAAAAAAAAAGCAAATTATCCCTTTTCGTACATTAGATTCTTTAATATGTTCTCACAACAGTCTTTTAAAGGCTATGAAGACAGCGAAAGCAAATTCCAAAACCTGAATGAGGTGCAAAGATACAGTCTGAGAAATGTAACTCTGAAGGCATTTATTTCTCAGAAATCTATTTAAACCATTATGAATTTAGAATATTTGCATAGTCTCTCGCTCTTTCTTCCCATTTCTCCATTTTGCCCCACCTCTCTCTCTCTCTTCTCCTTCCCTGTCTTTCCACACTCCCTTCCTGCTGTGTTCCCAAAACGATTTAAGGCACCTTATATGGATACACATGAAAATTAGAAGCTAACTGTCAGGGTGTAACAGGAAAACAGAAACTGCTCTAATCACGTATAATAAAGTGAATTCCATGGAAAAATTGTTTACACAGGCGATAGACGGGGGAGAGGGCAAACCCGGGACAATGAAGCAACACAGACCTCGGCAGCAGCAGGAGGCAGCTGCCATCCTTTGGCTGAAGGGACTGGGCTGTGGGGCTGTGCCAGCAGAACATGGGGACTGCAGGCTCCTTGCAGGAGCCAGAACCTCCGCAGGCCCATCTGGCAGGAACCAGGGCATCCACGAAGCCGCAGCTGCTGATCGCATCCCACAAGAGAGAGGGGAGGGGTGAAGCCCTCTAGTTCTCCCATCCTCTGGTCTCTAGTCACTGCAAAGTTTCTCTTATTGGCTGAACACAACGGAACATAGCTGAGGGGAGCTGGGGACAGCAGCCTGCAGGGCTGTGGGTGCAGGTCAGGAGGACCCCAAGCAGATGATCATGGACATGGGGAAAAGCCCAGGCTCGGTCCAGTAACGTAAATGAGACACGGATGTGAGAGAGAATTCCAAAGGAAAACAATGACAGCAGCCTCACAGAGAGCAAAGATGACAGGGTTGTTTGCAAAACTCTGACTCACATATCACACTAGCTTGCTCAGTGGAGGCAGCCAGTCCCCAAAACATCCTAACTACTTGCAGAGGGAACTATAGACAGCTGCACAATTTACAGAGTCAAAAATTGCTCCAGGGGTGGGCATTGTGGTGCAGGGGCTTACGCTGCCACTTGGGATGTGCACATGCCATATCTGTGTGCCTGGGTTTGAATCCAGCCTCTGCTTTCAACCCAGCTTCCTGCTGATAGGCACCCTGGAAGGCAGGGGATGATGAATCAAGTACTTGTGTCCCACGTGGGAGACCAGGATGGAGTCCCTGGCTCCCGACTTTGGCCTGACACATCCACAACTGTTTTGGACATTTGGAGGCTGAACGAGCAGGTGGAAGATCTCTCTCCCCATGCCACCCGCCCCCTCTTCTCTCTGTCTCTCTGCTCTGTCTCTTTCTCTCTCTCTTAGATAAATTTTTAAAAAGAATTACTCTGAAGAGGCACATGACTTTTTTTTTTTTTTTTGAGGAAAAGATTGTGAACATTTTATTTATACAAAATGCCAAGTAATATAATTTGAGGCACAGATCTTGGAGTCTTTTTTATTTTTTATTTTTATTTTTTTAAAGATTTATTTATTAACTTGAGAGGTCTGGACACTGATAGAGAGAAAGAGAGACAGAGAGAGCAGTCTTCCATCTGCTTCCATCCCCAAACGGTCACATGGCCGGAGCTGTGCCAATCCGAAGCCAGGATCCAGGTGCTTCCTCCGGCTCTCCCATGTGGGCACAGGGGACCAAGCACTTGGGGCATCCTCCACTGCTTTCCCAGGCCATCGGCAGGGAGCTGGATTGAAAGTGGAGCAGCCGAGACTTGAGCCAACGCCCATATGGGATGCCGACACCAAAGGCAGATGCTTAACCTGCTACTCCACAGCTCCAACCCCTCATAGGACTTCTATCTATCTATCTATCTATCTATTTATTTATTTTTTATTTTTGACAGGCAGAGTGGACAGTGAGAGAGAGAGAGAAAGAGAAAGGTCTTCCTTTGCCGTTGGTTCACCCTCCAATGGCCGCCGTGGCCGGTGCGCTGCGGCCGGCACAACGCACTGATCTGAAGCCAGGAGCCAGGTGCTTCCTCCTGGTCTCCCATGTGGGTGCAGGGCCCAAGCACTTGGGCCATCCTCCACTGCACTCCCAGGCCACAGCAGAGAGCTGGCCTGGAAGAGGGGCAACCGGGACAGAATCCAGCTCCCCGACTGGGACTAGAACCTGGTGTGCTGGCGCCGCAGGCGGAGGATTAGCCTATTGAGCCTTGGCGCCAGCTCATAGGACTTCTTGATGCCAAAACCAGGAATGAATTTTTTTCTGAGTGTTCCAATATAGAAAAGGAATGGAGGACATTTGTATTAGCTTTGTCCAATAACAGTGAACTTTTCATAAACATTAAGCAAGAAGAACCCAAGACTCAACTCTCTAATACCTGTGGAGAGCTACTTAAATTTGTTGGTCAAGGGGCCTGTGTTGTGACATAAAAGGTTAAACTACCACCTGCAACACAGGCATCTTATATGAGCATCAGTTTTAATGCCAGCTGTTCCACTTCTGATCTAGCTCTGTGCCAATGCACCTGGGAGGCAGCCAAAGATGGCCCAAATGCTTGGGCGCCTGCCACTCATGTGGCAGGGAGGCTTGGATGGAGTTCTGGGATCCTGGTTTTGGCCTGGCCCAGTCCCTGCATTTGCAGCCATTTGGAGAGTGAACCACCAAATGGAAGATCCATATCTGACTCTCTTCCTGTAATTCTGCCTTTCAAATAGATAAATCTTTTAAAAAGATTTGTTAATTAGACTTGAAGATGTGTTTTCCCAGGCAAGTGACCTGGATTAATAATCAGTCCCAGGCCGACGTTGTAGTGAAGCCGGTAAAGCCGTTGTTTGCAATGCTGGCATCTCATATGGATGCCGGTTCAAGTCCGGTCGCCCTACCTCCGATCCAGCTCCCTATTAATGTGCCTGGGAAGGCAACGGAGGATAACCCAGGTGCTTGGGCCCCTGTGCGCACTTGGGAGACCCAAAAGCTCCTGGCTTCGGCCTGGCCCAGCCCTGGCCATTGCAGCCATTTGAGGATTGAACAAGTAGATGGAAGACCCTCTCTCTGTCTTGCTTACTGGTCCCCCTGCCCCATAACTCTGCCTTTCAAATAAATAAAATTAATCTTAAAAAAGTCAATCACATATTTCATAATTAATGATGGTATTAAAATTAGCAAATTCATTTTATCCAGGATCAATGTGAAATGTAATCTACTCAGTGACCCTTGTCTTTTCCTGAAATTTTCTTTCTTTCTTTTCTAGGACACTTTCTTTCTTTTCCAGAGATTTTCAGTAATTAGTGTTTGGGCCAAGGCCATACAACTTGAATATAAACAATATGTAGTATAATCCTAGTTTACATATATATATGTATATGTATACATATATATAAATACTATAATATAAGATTATTGCTGATCATTGCACATCATAGCCAAATTCTACCAGGACATTATAAGGAGTCACAAAACAACAAAAAAAAGACTTGAGCTCTAAAGGTTACTACTCAAATACATACCGTCGTCTTTTGGAAAGTTATTTGCACACCATGTGACCATTTTTTATGCACTATGTGACTATTGTCTATGTCTCACAAAATGCAACTTAGTTTTGGTGTTAAGTATAAATCTCTTATACTTAAAAATGTGAAAATGTCTGATGAAATGTATCTGCTGAACATCTAACTAGAGTGGTTATGTTTTATTCTCTCGAGAAAATAACAAGTCAGTTCCCTTTGCATCATCATGTCAAGGTCACTAAGATCAGATGGTAGTTATTAAAAAGTATAGAATTATCTTAAAATATAATCACCAATTATTGGAAATAGTATTTTTTAATTTGTTTTTGGAATTTATTTGAAAGTCAGAGTTACAGAGAGAGAGATAAAAAGAGAGAGAGATGGCTCTTCCATCCTAAGGTTCACTCCCCAAATATCTGCAGCAGCCAGGGCTGGGCCAAGCCAAAACCAGCAGCCTGGAACTCCATTCTGGTCTCCCATGTGGGTGCAGGGGCCAAACACTTGGGCCATCTTCTGCTGCTTTCCCTGGTGTATTAGCAAGGAGTTGGATAAGAAGTGGAGTATCCAGAACTCAAATCTGCACTCATATGGAATGCCAGTATTATAGGCAGTGGCTTAACCTGAAGTATCACAACACAGGCACTACACATATAATTTTCAAAAAAAAGAAGCATGAGAGGGCTGTGGTTGGGAACTCCAACTCAAGTTCATCTGTGTGTGTGCATTGTGGTATAACAGGTTAAGCTCCCACTTGGGATGTCCACATCCCTCATCGGAGTACCTGGGTTTAAATCCTGCTTCCATCTCCAATCCAGCTTCCTGCTAATGCACACCTTGGGAGACTGCAAATGATGATTCAAATACTTGATTCCCAGCCACCAAAGTGGGAGACCCAGATGGAGTTTCTGGCTCCTGACTTCACCGTGGCCCAGGCCTCCCTGTGGTGAGCATTTGAGGGAAGAACTAGTGGGTTGGCCAGAGCAACGGCTCACTAGGCTAATCCTCCGCCTTGCGGTGCCGGCACACCAGGTTCTAGTCCCGGTTGGGGTGCCAGATTCTGTCCCGGTTGCCCCTCTTCCAGGCCAGCTCTCTGCTGTGGCCAGGGAGTGCAGTGGAGGATGGCCCAAGTGCTTGGGCCCTGCACCCCATGGGAGACCAGGATAAGTACCTGGCTCCTGCCATCGGATCAGCGCGGCGCTCTGGCTGCGGCGGCCATTGGAGGGTGAACCAACGGCAAAGGAAGACCTTTCTCTCTGTCTTTCTCTCTCACTGTCCACTCTGCCTGTCAAAAAAACAAACAAACAAAAAAAAAAAAACAAAAAAAAAACCTAGTGGGTGGAAGATCCACCCTTGCCACCTCTCTCTCTTCCTTTCAAATAAATAGAAATAAACAATTTTTTTAAAAAAGTAATACACTCACCTACCCACCCTCCTTTTTTTTTAAAACAAAAAAGAATCTGGCTTAGGGGCCTGGAACTCCATTCCAGTCTCTATTGTGGGGGGTAAGGACACAATTAGTTAAGCCAGCATCTGCTGTCTCCTAGGCACAAGAGCAGGAAGCTGGATTGGAAGCAGAGTAGCCAGGACTTGAAGCAGCACTGCCATATGGCACATGGGTGTCCCAGGCCTAACCCACTGAACTGCAGTGCTAGCCCCTAATTACTTCCTATACAGCCTTGGGAAATTTACTTCTTTGTCTCAGTTTCCTTATCTGTGAAATGAACATTATATTAGACTCTTTTTCATTTTGTTCTTAGGATGCATTAAATGAATGAATATTTGTTAATTTCTTAAAATCAAGGTTTTGCACATACTGATTGCCATAAAATAGTAAATTACAACTGAAACTGCCAGTATATTTGTCTTTAAAATATATAGTAAAATTATTTGCATATTTATAGAGAAAAATTATATTACTTTGTATAATTTATTTTTAAAGATTTATTCACTTATTTGAGAGGCAAAGTTACACACACACACACACACACACAGAGAGAGAGAGAGAGAGAGAGAGAGAGATAGAGAGAGAGAGGTATTCTATCCTTTGGCTCACTCCCTAAATGGCTGCAGCAGTGGAAGCTCAGCCGATCCAAAGCCAGGAGCCAAGAGCCTGCTCCAGGTCCCCCATGTGGGTGTAGGGGCTAAAGCGCCCAGGTTATCCTCCACTGCCTTCCCAGGCCATCTGCAGGGAGGTGGATTGGAAGCAGAGCAGCCAGATCTCAAATAGGTTTCCATATGGGATGCCAGCGCCGCAGGTGGAGGCTTAACCTACATAGCCACAGCTCCGGCCCAAATACTTTGTATAACTCTAACTTGAACAAGGCATATTACAATTCACTCTATATTTATAATAAGCCAGCCATTGACCTATAGGTAGTTCCCTGTGAGCGTGGTTATTTGTCCTGTCAGAGTAAAGCAAAATATACTGAGTTTTCTTTACTATGTTTTAATGATGTACACTCTTACTACCGAATTCTGTTATAGCCTAAAGGGTGGATGGGGGGAGAGTCAGAATAGATGTTTGAAGCTCTCTGTACTCATGGAGCTAGGAAAAAATTAGATGACTTAAGACAAAAACACAGCTGAAGGATGGTTACGGCTAAATGCCTGGAATATAAACTCTCTGTTAAGTATTCAAATGCCGCCAACATCTGGCTGGCCATTTATTATTCATCCTGCTTCCTAGGGGGACTGTTGCAAATGAGAAAACACATGTTGATTTGGGATCATTTCAGTAAAAAACTCTTTCTTATGCAAATATTTATCTTAAATTCCTTAAAGCTCCTAATGAAGGCAAAGATTTTGAACAGACAACAGAATATTGCTAACACTGGGGACCCAGCGGGTGAGGCAGGAGGGCAAGCTTTTTCAGGATAAACTGAGATTCCTGTTGTGGAATGCTTAGGAAAGCCGCCTATATTGTTTACATCTTGGGAAAGTATGCCCGTGTTGTTTTATAAGCAGAAAAAAAAATCACATGCAGAGAAAGAGAGAGAGAGATATTCAAACAAAAGTGAAATGTTTTATCAAAGCCATAGCAAAGATGCATTTGTTATTATATTATCTCATTAAATCGCAGAGGCTGCCATGGAGTCAGTAGCTTTTTTCTTAATCCCTACAAGAGAGAATTAAGCAGCTATGATGATCGTAGGAGTATGATGCTATCCTGGTTATTTTCCATCTCCCTTGCCAGAATGCAGCGGACGGGAAAGAGGAGGGCTTGTTCTGTCTTTTCACAACCTTGCCTGCATTGCCTGGAACACTTGGTGTACACAACTCTTTATCCAATTAACGAATCTCAAACTCAGGCACTGTTAAGATCACACAGACAGAAATTTGTTAGACCAGGTGCAAATTAAAATCACCCGAGATGATTGTTTTTGTGGCAATATGTTAAAGAGTGAAGAAACAGAGAGCAATGTTGTCACAAGTGCCCATCTTGTTTTGAAAACAAACCAAGCTTTGCACAAAGCCACTGAGATGTCCCAGTTGTAGTATCCATTTTCTCAGAAACAGCTGCATGACCTTGGGCAAGATATTTAGCCACATGACAGAGTGAAAGTCACGTTATTAGTGTAATGAGTAGTAAATACACTTGTGATGTTCTTAGGGCAGCATCTGACTTTTTTTTTTTTTTATTTAAAAGGCAGAGTTACAGAGAGGCAGAGGCAAAGAGAGAGAGAGAGAGATCTTCCATTTCCTGGTTCACTCCCCAAATGGCCGAATGGCTGGAGCTGGGCTGATCCGAAGTCAGGAACCTGGAACTTCTTCCTGGTCTTCCACATGGGTGCAGGGGCCCAAGGACTTGGGCCATCTTCTACTGCTTTCCCAGTAGAGAGAGAGCAGAGAGCTGGATTGGAAATGGAGCAGCCGTGCTCGAACAGGTACCCATATGGGATGCCAGCACTGCAAGCGGTGGCTTTATCCGCTACGCCACAGCACCAGTCCCTAATCCTGTTCAAAAATAGGCAAGAAGAGTAAAAATGAAAGAATTAATTTTAAAACTTTTTTAACAGACAAATAATTCAGTCCTCCTCCAAATAGTGCATGTTTCTGTCTGAACTCCTTATTTTATTTTAGTATTTATAAAAATTTTATTTCATCTACTAAGGCAGCATGAGATAGTGAGAGAGAGAGAGATTGGTTCACTTCCCAAAGATGCACACAACAGCCAGGGTTTCACTAGGCTGCAGCCAGGAACTTGGAATTCTATCCAGGTCTCTCATGTGGGTGATCCGGGGCCCAAGCAATTGGACCGTCGCCTGTTGCCTTCTCAGGATACATAAGCAGGAAGCTGGACCAGAAGCACAGGAACTGAAACTCAATCAGGCATTCCCAGCATGGGATGTGGGCATCCCAAGTCCGTGTGCTAACCCACCGTGCTACAACACCTGCCCCTTATCTGTGTCTTAAATGTGTCTCTGGAGATCTTGAATTGTCAGAAAGCAAAAGAAGTCACAATTTTTAAAATATTTTGTTTAAGTTATATAAGTTTCATGTGTTTCGTGTGTACAGATTTAGGAACACAGTGCTGCTTCCCACCTACCCTCCCTCCCAATCACACTCCAGCCCTTCTTCCTCCTCCCTCTCTCATTCCCACTCTTAAATTTGCAAAGATCTATTTTCAGTTTACTAAATGATCATATAGTTAATCCTACACTAAGTAAAAGAGTTCAACAAATAGTATGAAGAAAAATAAACACTATTCCTCAATGGAAGAGACAATTTATATCAGAATATCTCTCACCTAGAGGCAGCCTTCATTACATATTATGATGCATTCACTTAGTCATCAATGAGATGCAAATATAAATATCAGTCTATCTTTATAGAAACATACAGGTGAATAAGTTGTATAAACCTACAATACACATATATGTATTCTACAATCATTCTTGATTCTAACTATTGTTTGATGTTAATGTTTTACTGAAAGTTTCTATTACAAACACAAAACTAGAGATTTTTTTTGGTCAATTTTTCTAGTGCCGTAGGTGGCAAAATTTTTCCAAGTTTCTAAGTGCTAGTTTAAATAGAAGGAACAGCCAAAGAACAAAGTCAAATTCTTCTGACTACATGAGGCCAAGTTCAAAGGAATTAAAATCTAAAACTCCTTTCTTTGTTTTTTTATTTTGCTCAGTCTCCGTCAAGACATTCTTATTGACTTGGCAAATGTGAGCATCCTTAATATTTGTAACCTGGGATCTCTTCCATGGAAGTCACTTCAGAATTCTGATCAGGGCCCCACTTCTAATGGAACTCCAGTGTTCATAGGATAAATGAGATCATGATGGCAATAGCCCATGGCCCATCAAATGAAGTGAATGAACGAATGAATAAATAAATAATGGTCCAGCCCAGCCCCCAAACAAAAAGAATTATTTCTTGTAACTACTGTACTCTGGAGTCTAACATGGTGACCCAGAAATGTCTCACATAAGGAAAACAGATAGAGAAAATCTGGTTTTTCTTCAAAAGATGCCGTTTTTGTCCTTACTGTCCAGAGTTCACAACTCTTCGTGGGTTCTAAAACTTTGTCTGGGTCCTTAGATTTAATGTACATTTCTTGTAAGCACTGTGGAGTTGGTGTTGGATAATTAATGCAAGTCAGCAGTCCTGTCCTTTCACTGGACTCTTAATGATTTATTTGCAATGTTTTCAGTAATGGATTTAGTCTTATAGCTATCACTTTACCATTGTTATTTCATTGCAGCGTTGTTTTTCTTGCAAGGTTTGTCTCCCTTGATTCTTCCTCTTGGACTAGGAAATAGTTTCCTTTCAGTTATTCTGTTTCCCCTCTTGATAGATATTCATTATACACTTCCAATTTTCATTTTAATGCTTACCTTCAGAATAGCAACATGTATCCTAGACTTACTACAGTGTGATGTATATCGGTATTTTGTCATTTCTCAGAAACTGCAAGGGCCATCCATCACTTAGATCTCCCTTTATTTCTCATTTTTTGTGGGTTTTTTTGATAGATATATTCATGTTAGATGACAATTGTTCTGTGTAATCAATATTCATTCAGATTTACCTATTGGGTCCCCTTCTCTCTGTTTCCCATCTTTTCCTGGAGTGCTATCTAGTTAAATTTAATTTCCCCTTTCTCTCTAAAAGACATCTGCCTAAACCAAATTTTCTCAGGCTTTTTTTGGCCTGAAAATATCTTTACTGTGCCTTGACTTTTTATCACAAGAGTAATTTTTAAATAATAAAGGGTATGAGACTGATCACTCTTTTAAAACATATAGAAAAATCTGTAATGTATTCTATATGCATTTCTTTTTTAATTTTGCAAATCACCCATTTTAAAGTAGAATGGCCTAATTTGCAATACACTATCCTTTCCTGAAAGGGATCCATGAAACTCTAAAAATCACTAAAAGTAAAAGATAAATCTTCTTGTTAAAATATTTATTCTTCTCCACTGAAGGAAAAACTGCATCATTCTATTCCTCTATTGAAATCAAAGGAAAACATTTATATTCAGGCATGAACAATAAAATTGCTCTTTGTATTATATATGGATGTTTCATCATATTCCTTAGGAACAGCATTGCATAATATTACGAACAAAGTCACAGATTCTGAAAAAAAATGTGGCCTTTAAAGAGTGCTATGGGGGCTGAAGCTGTGGTGCAGTGTGTTAACGCCCTGGCCTGCTGTGCCTGCATCCCTTATGGGTGCAGGTTCGAGACCTGGCTGCTCCACTTCCAATCTAGCTCTCTGGTAGGGCCTGGGAAAGCAGTAGATATGGCCCAAGTCCTTGGGCCCCTGCACCCACGTGGGAGACCCTGAAGAAAAAAAAGAGTGCATGATACTTACTCCAAAAAGCCCAAATGAAACCTGCAGCCTGCTGCAGGCATGACATACAGAGTCTGAAATATGCTCAATCGTTATTTACTCTGTTTATAGGAAAAAAAAAAAAACAAAACAACAACAACAAAACAAAAACAGGCAAAGAACTGAAGAAGTTGGAGGCTTCTAACTCAGTTTACGCTACTGAACTCCTGACCTACAGTTTTTCTAATAGACTCTTTCAATAAGTGAAATTGAGGACTTCTACCAAGGAGAACCCTGATTAGAGACCATTTCATGCTGATCTCAAAACAAAAATAGCACAGAGAAGAAACCTCCTTTATCTTTCTTCTTGGTCCTTATATAGCAGCTTAAAATGAGACTTGTTACACCAGCAGTCAAACATTTCTAGGTACAAATGTTTCCCCCAGACTAGCTTCTACTGAAAACAATTTAATGAACATTGTAATGTTCTTTGCAGTAATTGGTTGAAATAGCATTGGGTGCAAAGCTATATTTTACTGTTAAAATCATCAGATTTTGTGTAGGGTCTTGTGTCCAAACCATAGTGGATAACACAGAATTTCCATCTTTATAACAGTGACACTGATAACTTCATCTTGTACATCCAAAGCTGACCCATACTGTAGGGATCTTGTGCTGCCTAAATGATCCCAAGGACCACCCTGTGACAGCAGAGTTTCTATTCCAAGGAAGACCCTGAGAAAGTGTTGAAAGCACTCAGGCATCCTGGTGGCAACTGGCATGGCTTTGTGAGTACAGGGATAGATGAATTCTATGCCTCTGAAATCCTCAGTGTGCTCTGATTAGCTCCCTGATGCATCCCTTGGGAAATGTGGAGCTCTAGTAGCTGACGAGAGTTTTTTAGGAAGTACTTGTTGATTTCTAAACTAAGAATAATTTACTATAACTAATCCTTCCATGCTGATCATGAGTGTCTGTATTATTTAAGGAGATCACATTTAAACAACATGCATGTTCTGTGGAAAATTTTGTGTCTGGATCACTTTCTTCTAGTCACAAGCTAATGATATCCATCACAGGTGCAGCAGCATTACAGAAATTTCCACCTGACAGCTTTAGGAAGCTGGGAGAAGCTGGATGTACAGCACGAAGGGTAACTTTGTGGCGGATCTCCATGGTGAACAGCTATCTTGTGCCTTCTTATAAAAGAATTATGAAACTGGATCAAAATTACTTATCAAGTTCACAGGCTAATTGATTTCATCATTGGTCAACTTTACTCAAACAGGACTTGGTAATTCATATATTCAAACTAGGGAACTTCTTACAAAATAACACCATTCCTGCTGAAAAGGCATCTATTAATATTTCATAAGCTACCTCATATGTTGATCAATCTGTAACTTTGGACATAATTGGTCAGTGAAGATGATCTCTATCCTTGGAATCCATGAGTTTTAGGCAAGTATTAAGTTCTGAATGCTTGTTCCACATCCAGCAGCTTATCTTCAACGGCATAAAGCAAACAGCCATTCTTTTCATCCGTTAAAACATGAAACACTTTGCTATCATACTCTGTGCCAAAAACAGAGTAAGTCAAGCCTTCTGGGTGCCTAATCCCAGCCACCTCTGCTTACTGCACTGTTGGATACTTTTGACATAAGATCTTAATTGGTCTTAATTGGGACTGATGGGCTTCTCGTATGACAGCTGATAAGCAGCAAGCAGAGGTGGAAAGCACTTAGTCTTTTTTGAATGCTCATGACACTGATGCACTAGTGTAGGTAAGGAACAGAGTTCTGTGACTGAAGAAGTAGAGGACATAAGGTGAAAACGTGTGCTGGTGCTGGGACTCACCCAGGCAGCTAGGCAGAGGAAGTTAAGAGGAGTAGTTGACTTGAACAGGGAGGCTTAGTGAAGCAAAGTGAGAATGAGTATTTAGAGGTTGTTCTGTTTGATGAATTTGCAACACCATCATTCCTGCCAGAGAAGGCAAGGGGGAACTGATCTCTTGGACTTTGCAAACCAGGTGATCTCCCTAGAGGAACTTAGCCGGTGAGGAGAGCATTCCCTTCCCACAGAACTGGCGGAGAGAGAAATCAGAAGAGGTGCTGGAAGGGATGTATGGTTGTGGAACATGAGGATAGCATAGGAATGTCTCTTGTCAGTAGGCAACTGGATGGGTCCACTCATCTAGGACCAGGACCCAGGCGGTTCCTTTGAGGGCTGTGTATTGTGGCAGATTCACCCAGAGCTAAGGCAGACAGCTTCCCCTTGCTAGGTCCTGTCTCTGCTGCCATCAACTCCACCTGAGAAGAATCTCAGTGCTGGTTTCAAGAGCCTCCATCTACCCACAGCTGTTCTCACAGTCTGTGGGATCCCATCAGATAAAACCCCAGTTCTCAGTCACTTCCCTTTTATTGTTTTGACTGTCAATCTTCTTTTCTCTTTTATTATTTATATTAAAATATCTGCAGTCAGTCTTATTTCTGGCTCATTAAAGACTTTGGTTTTTGTGTTTGAGATGGGACTAGGCCAGGTTTTCTTGCATTTATTCTTACATGTTTGTAGAGCTTCTTGGTTCTGTGGTTTGGTGGTCAAATTTAGCTTTTGAAATACTTGCTGCTAGCATCTTTTCAAATATGATTTCTGCCCCATTATTTCTCTCCTTTTTTTGTCTGGATTGCAGTTACCTACACATCAGAACTTTTCACTGTGGTCCAAATACCTATTATACTCTTATTTTTGTTTTCTATCTTTTTTCCCACTTTTCTTCAGTTTTAACAATTTCTACTGATCAGTTTTCAGCTTATAAACTTTCTTTCTGCAATCAATGTCTGTTAAACCCTGTCTATTGAGTTCTTTTTTGAAATTATTATATTTTTCTTTATTCTTTGATGAAATATTTATTTACTTGAAAATCAGAGATAGAAATAGAGAAAGAGAGAGGAAGAGAAGGGAAGAGGGGGAGAGAGAGAAAGAGAGAGCAAGAGTGAGAGAGAGAGAAAGAGAGAGCAAGAGTGAGAGAGAAAGAGAAGAGAGAGAAAGGAAGAGACAGAGAAATAGCTTCCATCTACTGGTTCATTCTCCAAATGGCTTCAACAATCAATGCTGGGTCAGGCCAAATCCAGAAGTCTGGAATTCCATCTTGAGCTCCCACATGTGTGCCAGGGGCCCAAGTACTGGGGCCATCTTTTGCTGCCTTCCCAGATGGAACTTGGATCAGAAGAAGAGCAGCTGAGCAGCTGACTCTTGAACTGACACTCCATAAGGAATGCTGCTGGTGCAAGAAGCAGCTTAAATTGCTACCAAAAAAAAAAAAATGGCCCCTTGGAATTATTATATCTTTCTTTTCTTTCTTCCTTCCTTCCTTCCTTCCTTCCTTCCTTCCTTCCTTCCTTCCTTCCTTCCTTCCTTCCTTCCTTTCTTTCTTTCTTTCTTTCTTTCTTTCTTTCCTTCTTTCTTTTGACAGGCAGAGTGGACAGTGAGAGAGAGAGAGAAAGAGAAAGGTCTTCCTTTGCCGTTGGTTCATCCTCCAATGGCCGCCGCGCTGTGGCCGGCGCACCGCGCTGATCTGATGGCAGGAGCCAGGTACTTATCCTGGTCTCCCATGGGGTGCGGGGCCAAAGTACTTGGGCCATCCTCCAGTGCACTCCCTGGCCACAGCAGAGAGCTGGCCTGGAAGAGGGGCAACCGGGACAGAATCTGGCGCCCCGACCGGGACTAGAACCTGGTGTGCCGGCACCGCAAGGCGGAGGATTAGCCTAGTGAGCCGCGGCGCCGGCCTATTTCTTTCAATTCTAAGATTTCTATTTGTTTATCTTTTGTTTCAATTTTTTTGTATTTGTTTAAATTGACAACAATTGTGTGTATTTATCTTGTACAAAATGGTTCTTTGAAAAATATATACATGCTATGGAATGATTACATCTAAGTAACTAATATACATATTACCTAACTTTTTTTTGTAGGGAAAATACTTTATGTCCACCCTCTTAGCATTTGTTTCTTTTTAATAATCTCACATTTCTGGGTAAAATGCTCTAGTTTTTTCATGTATTTTACTGAACAGATTTAGTTTTTATAAAAGTCTCATTTGAAGAGTAGGTGATATGGTTACTTTTGCCATGAATTTTATTTTCAGTTCTTTTTCTTGCTTGTTGGTTGATTGATGCCCTTGGAATGTCTGTAATTGTTGATTAATGATTACTGCCTATGAAAGTGTTTCTTTCTGGATGTCTTAATCCAGGGAAGGTTTAGTGGTCTGGCATTCTGTCCGAGTTGGAGAAGATTGCTATCAAAGGAGTGAAAGCTGTGTGTTAGCACCTGTGAAGAGTGATCCTACCTGCCGTTCTCCCATGGTGAAGTCCTGTAAAAGTTTCAGCTGAAGACCTGGGTTGTGCTCGGGTACCCGTCTTCTTACTGGGTCCTGAGCCCTGTAGTTCTTCTCTTCCCAGCTTGATGTTTCTGCTATGGTGTTTTAGCTTGTATTATCTCTACGGTCTCAGGCTTGTGTTCCTGGACACTTACACTATGAAGCCTGGAGATTAAGAGGAACCTTCAGGAAAAGCAGTACAAAATGTCATGGCCGCTGCTCTGAAGTTCTGTTTGCTCTGTGAACTTGACTTTTCAGTACCCAGCTACCTCAGAGTCCTCATCTCCATGCTTTGCCAGTCTACTCTCTTCAGGTTTCATAAAGTACTGAGTCACTGAGAAACATGAACTGGTTAAATATATGCAAATACCTTGGGTTGAAAATTAGTGAAAAAATGTGGGCTTACCTTAATGTGGTTTCTTTTCTTCACACCTTAGCACAACAGATCCTGTCTGCCTTTGTACTCCTCCAATACCTCCTGGTATACCTATTATTTTTCTGGTTTATGTAGCATTTATAGTTATTCTCAGCAGGCAGGTTTGTTTCTTACAGTTTGCTTAAACACAGTCAGAAGTATGAGACAAAAATGTATTTATTCATGTTTTATTTTCTGGGTCCTTCTAAGATGTATAGTTAAGGTGTGATTGGTTGAGATTGCATGTAGTATGCTTCCATGTAGAACGAAGAAGGCAGGAAATTTGCGAATGTTTTTCAACAAATATGTATTGAGGGAGAACTATGGACTGAGTTCTTTTCTAAATGCTAGAAATATATTCATAAAAGTGAAAAAAATTAAGCAAATATCCGTGCCAACATGGATCTTACATTCTAGTGAAATAAAGCAGTCACAGCCAAAATAAAAAAGAGATATACTTTCAGTAACATTTGCAGGAATTTTATAACTGATTAAAACTGTATAGTCGTAGCATAATACAAAGTCACCTATGAGAATGATCCTGAAACGTCTATGAGCATGGAGCCGTGTGCTTTCATGCTGTCAGTCACAGCAGTCAGCACTGCTAGGATCGTGGTATTTGATTTCCCAGTTTTACTTGCTAAATCAAATGTGGGATTTGCTGTTTGGATTTTGGTTCTTGGGTTCAGTTTGCTCAGACCAGAAATTTTCTGCTATTGAAGTGGATCCATACTTTAATTCACCTTCAGCTCTGCTTTCAGTATCTGGACTAATTTCTTGGGATCTAAGTGTGTTTTCTAGGCATTAACACTTGGCTCTGCTGTCACGTCAAGAAATCTGTAACAGCCATGGAATCAATAATATAGAGGATACACAAGGCAATATTTTTAGAAAAAGTTTTATTGGATTTATTTGAAAGGCAGAATGACAGAGGGAGAGGGACACACACACACACACACATCTTCCATCTGCTGGTTCACTCCCCAAATGCTTGCAATAGGTGGGGCTGGGCCAAGCTCAAGTCAGGAGTCAAGAACTCCATCTGGGTCTCTAATGTGGTTAACAGAAAACCAAGTACTTGGGCTGTCATCTGCTGCCATCCTACCCCTTTAGCAGGAAGCTGGTTTGGAAGCAGAGGAAGCATGCCATCCCAGGTACTCCAGCTCCAGTATGGGATGCAGGTGTCCCAAGCAGCTTGAACTTGCTGCACTACAACACCTGCCCTAGGGCAGATCCATGGCTCTTGTTTGTTCATTTCATGTGCTTTATGTAGTTCTTAGACCCATGACATTTGAAAACAATATTCATGTCTGTATACATATGTTTTCTTTCTTCTTTTTTTTTGCAGGGTCTGTGAAGAACAGATTATTTTCTATAATGTGGTACTCAGTTATTTATTAGAATAACCTAGAAGTGTTCTGTTAGATCTTTTCATCCAAATCCAACCAGCCATCAACTGTTTTTAATTCTAAATCCTGAAAAGCTCTCAGGTCTACACATTTCTCCATATTTGTAGTGCCATCACATATGTCTAAGCCACTAATATTTTATTCCCAGAAAACTGTAATAGACATACTAAGCTCCTTAAACTCCACTCACCAATAAATCATCCGAGTATTCTTAATTATTACATTGCTTGCTTCTCTCCTTGCAAGCTTTCAGTAAACCCTCATGCTACTTTCTAAAATGCACATAGACTAATGTACACTTATGAACATGTCCTTCCTTAGCATTGCCCAGCAGTCCAACTAGAGAGACTGTAAAACTCCTTGGCTAAGAGCTAATCCTCTGGAGCCACTTCAAGTTGTAGCTCTCCTTGCTAACTATGTAATTTTGGGAAAGTTATTCAACTCTCCATGCCAAGTTTTCCCCTTTATTATGGGGATAAAATTGTGTCTATGTTATGTGGTTGTTGTGAAAATTCAATGAGTTTTAAAGTGCATTTAGAACAGTGTTTAGAGAGCACTCTACAAATATCTTAATGAATAATAACTTTTGCATTATGTAACCCCTTTCTTGTCACATTTACTTCCACGTATCCTCCAAGCTACTCACACATTAATCATGCTTTAACTTTAGGCTTACTGGGGTTTTTACAATTTTATAAATACCTTTAGGCCATTATTTGTATTCACCAGCTTTTCATTACTACAGAGAAATATCTGTGGTAACTCATTGTATAAGGAATAAAAGTTGATTTAGCTCACAGTTGTGGAGGTTCAAACCCAAGATCAAGTGGTCCCACTTGTTGGGCATCTGGTTAGGGCTATGGAAGGCAGTGGTGGCTCAGAAGTGGAGGATGGGTCACATGGAGAGCAAGGAAGCTGAGAAGGTGGCTGGACTCAACCCAGGCATTTATAATGACCCTCCCATGGAAAATAGCTTTCAAGTACATGCACTCAATAATACAAGGACCCCTGTCCCACTAGTTCATCTCCTAACTACATAATTGGATTAAGTTTTCACCCTCTTACTAGCATTAATTTAGGACTTTGAGATTTAATAGTCTGCATGAATTTAGTGTCCAAGCAATGCCTAATTTACATTTAAGATCTTTGCATCTCCTTTTTCATAATGTCTTCACACCTACTGTTGCTGCTTTTAAATCTAAAATGTACCTTTGTTGTCTGATTTCTGACAATGAAGATTTGCTTATGAGTCATTAGCCTAATGTTTCAGTACAAAGAAATGATTGTCATAATTTCAAATAGTTCTTCATGACTTGTTTCATTTCTGGATTGAATGTCTTATGGTGGGATCTCTCTGTCATCAATATCTATAAATGTAAAGAACATATGAGCTGTCAATAATTTCTGTTGAATTATTATGCTGAGAGAGTAAAAGTATGCATGAACACCCTACTAAGATAAAAAAAAACTCTCATGTAGGTGGATGTGTGATGGTGGGTGAGAGAGAAATTTGTAGGGTGGGGAAACTGAGCTTGAGGTTCTACTGGGAGAACTGTGGATTGTTCAGGAAAGAGGCGATATTTTTTAATGTAAAGACAACTCTAACAGTAAAGTCCAGAAATAGAAAACTGAATAGCTTGGATTAATACCAAGGAAAATCTAGCTAAAATAAATATCAGGCACAATTTTGTCAAGTATGAACTGTACCTAATATGGGTATTTTGTTTAACATGGTTAAGAGGATGGCTTTTTTTTTCTCCCTGCTGGGACTTCTTTGGAGGATCCTGTGATTAGTCAGTCTTTTCTTGTCTGTTTCCTTTTCTACCTGCCAGCTCTCTACAAAGACAGTTTTCACCATATTAAGCCAATTTTTCCCCCTCCCAAAGAGGCCCCAAACCATAAGAAACCACAAATAGGCATGTATGTCTTTGAAGATGAAGGGTTGCCAAAGCAAAGCTTTCATACCGAATCAGACTTGAAACTCTAATGCTTTCACACTTAAAACATTGCAGTTTCATGGGGATGCAGCATCCAAGAAAACCACAACATCTAAAAAATTTTCAGCACTTCATGATGTTAAAGGATGAATAAATGACACATAACGTTTTGATTAAAGTAGAAATCTAATACAATAACAGTACCATTTATCGTCGTATTAATTTCTTTTAATTTAAACAGTTTAAAAACATTTCCAGCCTAAGTAAAACCATGATGTGAAACATCATGATGTATGGTATAGGATTCATTTTAAAATGACAATACTAAAGTAGAACATAGACAAGGAATATTATGCAGAATCTTTGCCAGGAACTGGATTTCAAAGCTAAAAATAAACATTTGGGGACTGATGTTGAGGTGCAGTGGGTAAAGCTGCTGTCTACAATGCTGGCAGCAGTATGGGTGCTGGTTTGAATCCTGGCTGCTCCGTTTCCAATCTGGCTCCCTACTAATGGCCTGGGAAAAGCAGCCAAAGATGGCCCAAGTACTTGGGCCCCTGTCCGCCATGTGGGAGACCCAGAAGAAGCTCCTGTCTCTGACTTTGGCCTGGTTCAGCCCTAGCTGTTGTGGCCACATGGGGAGTGAACCAAGGATTGGAAGATCTCTCTTTCTGTAACTCAGACTTTCAAGTAAATAAATAAATCTTTAAAACATAAATAGTAGGGTAATGAAACTGAAGTACATAACTGTCGCTCCCCGTCTTAGTGGAGGAACGACACAGGACCCTGCGCTGTTCTTTCATCTGCTCGGCCCTTCCCGGGTTTGCTGCTGGTTCTTCCCGGGTTGGCTACCGTCCCTTCCACCTCCGTGGAAGGGCGATTCCCCCTAGCCACTTTCCCCACTTCCGCGGGGGAGTGGCACACCGCCGGCTGGCTCTCTCGGGGGCTGCACAGGTGTTCCTTCAGATAGATGTTCCCTGGTGCATGTTGTCTCTCTCCTCCTTTATAGTCCTCTTCCACCAATCCCAACTCTGCTACCCACACGCCGAGTACGCTGCTCTCCTCCAATCAGAATCAGCTCCTGCTGCTTATTGGTTGAACTGGAGGCAGCTGTGTAGAAGCTGTTTACTCCTCTCCCAGCGCCATATTGTGGGAGAGCAGATGCATAGAATAAGTCTTAATTCCAGTAACAGTCTAGTCCGAGTTGCTCCCAGTTGCTCCCCACACATAACATCATTAAACTATCTGCAGTGTGTCTTTGTTTAATGGTAAAAAGGGCTACCTGGATTTTAAAATTTTATTTTATTAAAGACTTTAGTTTTTTTTTTTTTTTTTAAAGCAGTTCAAGACAGCTCAATTGAGAGGAAAGCACAGAGATATCTCATCTAGCTCCTGCATGCACACTCCCCACTATCAATACCTCCCACCGGAGTGGCACATTTGAGAAACTTATATTGACTAATCAGAATCACCCATGGCCCTTAGCTTGCAAGAGGATTCACGCTCAGTGTTCTACAGCATATGGTTTGCACAAGGGTAGAATAGGTTTCCATCCTTATAGTATCTTGGAGAATATTTTCTCCAAGATAACATCCTCTGTTCTTTGCCTGTCCATCCCTCCTTCCCCACCCAAGCCCTGGCAACCACTGCTGTTTCCAGTGCCTCCAGGGTTTTTATTTTTCTGGAATGGCACGTGGCTGAAATCATACAGCATGTTCTTGTATCAGGCTCACTTCCTCCACTTAGTAACATGCATTTAAATTTTCTCCACATCTCTTCATGGCTTCTTTTTGGTGTTGAATAATACTCTATTTTCTGGATATACCTAATTATTTACTGCTGCTAAAGAACTTGCAAGTTTTGGTGACTATAAATAAAGCTGCTGCCAACATCCGTGTGCCAGTTTGGGGTTGATATACATTTCTGCCTCCTTGGAGGAAGTACAAGAAGTGTAATAACTGGGTCACAAGGTAAGAGTATGTTTAGTTTTGTAAGGACCTGCCTAGCTGCCTTCCATAGAGACTGTGTCATTTTGCTTTCCCACCAGCAGGGAGTGAGAGTTCCTGTTGCTCCACATCCTCACAGTATGGTGATGTCAACTGGACTATTTCAATAGGTGTGTAGTGCGACCACCCCAGAAAGGTATCTGTAGGGATTGCATGTCTTCCTTCTCCTCTAGCCCCAGATTTAAAATTGTAACTATGCTAAAATACTCTTTTTGATAGCTATGCTTCTTTTGACAGTGAGTTTACCATAAAACTTCATTATCACAGTGTATCTTTTTTATGTTTTTGAAGTACTTGCTCTGTGCCAGACTGTGTTCAAATCACCTCACAGACAGTAGTAAGTCATTTCTCCAAAAAAAAAAAAAAAAAAAAAAACCAAACAAAATAAAACAAAAAACTGAACAATGTTATTGGAGTACCACTGTTGAAACTATTTTACAGATGACAATGCAAAAATGGAGAGACACTGGGTCCACTGACAGAGGTTACCACAGCTTTCAAGTGGCAGAACTGAAATTTGAAACCCAGCAAGCCTCAATCCATGTGCTTTTTCACAAATACACTGTCTAGACTCTCTTCCCATCTGTTTCCCTCCCAGCCTAAACCAATCTGGCTTTCATTACAGTGAAACTCTTTGCTAGGGTCACCAAGTCCTTCTTAATTGCCAAATCTTCTGGATGGCTTTCGGAGCCTATCTTGCTTCACTTCATTGCTATAATTAACGTTATTATTCACTTCTCCGTTGAAACTCTCTTGTTTAGCTTCCATAAAATCAGTCTCCATTTTCTTCTTATCATTTGGTCACTTAAAAATTGTTTTTTTATTCTTCCTCCTCCTTCAACACCTTATTTTTATTTTATTTTCTAGTTTTGTTTTAATTCAGTCCTCATCTTTTTCATGCAAGTTTATCTGAAAGTTGATTGCTCTATGTAACTGTTTTCTGAATATCTGTACCTAGACATTTTACAGTCAATCAAAACTCAACCTGACTAAACTTAATTCACTAGTGATTTTTCTTTTTGAAACTGGCTCTGCTTCCTTTAATCCTTGTCTCTGTGTATGGAAGATCCATTATCTGGAAAGCCAACTTCTTTTACGTCACGCTCATAGCCACTGCCTTGGGATGGGTCCCGTCAGATCCCACCACGACGGCTGTAATAGCTCTGCTGATATTTCTTCAACTCCTTCCTCCCCAACCCTGTCTCCCACAGCAGATGTACAGAGTAAAAGTTACAAAACAGAAGCACAGTCTTAACCACTCCGGGCTTACCATCCTTCAATGTCCACGTGTCATGCACAAATTGAGGTGGGCTCAAGCTGTCAACCTGAGAAGGCCACAGGCCATAACCCTTTCTCACTCTCCCAGTATGATACTGTTTCCTTCTCTGTGAGCAACCTTCGAATCTTTTATCCACAGCCAATCCCCGTAAGGAAGACTATGCATGCTCATTAGCATTTATTCGCTATCCCCAAATCAGTACTCACTGAGCTGAAACCAGCTTTTGTGCACATTCCCAAAGAGGTAAAAAATTTGAGTTGCCCGAGGTGCTCCTTGCAAGCTGCGGTGGAGCAAGGACACATTCTTCCTTTTTGGCTCTTACACTAAACACTGTCATTAGGTGACCTATTTAATGCCGCATTTTCCACATTCTTGTCCTTTTTGTTGGTGATTTTACTGTTTAAAGTGGTCCCCAAGCTTAGAGTTGAAGAGCTGTCTGCAATTTGAACAAGATTTGGCACTCCAACTATGTAGATGTTTAAACCCTTCAAATCTTTTGTTAATGGTGCCAGGAGGGTGGAAACTTAATCTAATTATGGTCTCTGAAGGTAGGGCCCTCGGGAAGCGAGTGAATTGAATTAGGTTGCTCAAGTGGAGCCCACAGTGGAGTCACGATGCCTTTATAAGGAGAGACCACATGGATGAGGCTGCTCCCTGTTTCTGCTTCCTGGATCACCATGCGATCTTGCCCACACACATGTGCTGCCTTGCACCGCCCTCCTCAGAAACCAGACCAGTAGGGCTACCTCCATAACCATGGGCCAACATAAACCTTCCTTCGTAAGTAGCTTCTTGCAAATATTTCAGTTCTAGTAACAAAAATCTGACTAACACAGTCCCCGAGTACAGGAGAAAAATATGTATATTACATAAGCTTCTTGCAGGGATGAGTTACACTGCTGTTTGTCATGTATTCAGTGTTAATCAACTAACTATATATGTACATTAACTAAGCTGTCTAAACAGAATTGCTCATAAAACAAGACTGTGTAATTTTAAGCTGTATTTATTGGTAACATGTTTATTGTTATTTTGTAATATATTATAAACCCAGACAAATAAGAAATGTCAATAGGTTAATGTTATTAAAATTAAGATTTTTCAACAAGTATGAAAATGCATAATATAAAATCAAATGAGTGCAAAGAAATAGCTATAAACTTATGTGTGATTTGTAGCTATCAGTAAGATATTATAGTTTATTTTCATATTTCTAAAATGAATATATTTTCTATCTGAATTCATTGTAAAGGTATAGAAATAATAATAATCTAGCCAAGAAAACAAAGACAGTTTTTTTTCCTTCGTACTATTTGTTGAATTCTTTACTTAGTGAAGAGTTAAACTTACAATTATAAAATGAACTGATGGCTGACGCCACGGCTCACTAGGCTAATCCTCCGCCTTGCGGCGCTGGCACACCAGGTTCTAGTCCCGGTCAGGGCGCCGGATTCTGTCCCGGTTGCCCCTCTTCCAGGCCAGCTCTCTGCTGTGGCCAGGGAGTGCAGTGGAGGATGGCCCAAGTACTTGGGCCCTGCACCCCATGGGAGACCAGGATAAGTACCTGGCTCCTGCCTTCGGATCAGTGCGGTGTGCCCGCAGCAGTGGCGGACATTGGAGGGTGAACCAATGGCAAAGGAAGACCTTTCTCTCTGTCTCTCTCTCTCACTGTTCACTCTGCCTGTCAAAAAATAAAAAAAAAAGAATTGAAAGTATGTTATTGTAAAAATTAAAGAATAAGATAGGAAGGAGAAGGGAGAGTGGGAGAGTGAATGGGAGAGAGGGTAGAATGGGAAGTATCACCATGTTCCTAAATCTGTATACATGATATACATGAAATATGTTCACCTTATATAAATAAAAAATTGTAAAACAAAAAATTTTAAAAAGTGGGTATTTTCATGCCATTTCAGTATTATTATTTACATGCACTTGTTTAATTTGCATTCTTCTGATTATGTTGTAGTATATTACCAATAAAAAAAACTGAGCAAAAAAATGAAGCAAAGACAACTTACTAGCAATTAACACCTCTGGCACTCAGGTTTTGGTCTCTAAATGTGATTTCTTAACAAAGAAGTCCAGGGCTCCTTGAAAACAGCATTGGTTCCAGATTGAGGGCAACAAAAGGGTGGGACTGGTCCTGGAACTTCTGTGCCCGAAATGAAGGCAGTTATCCAATATCACCAAGGTCTAATTAAAATTACGAAACAAAACTAGGAAACTATGTGAAAACATTCCCACTGGCCTAGAAATGGGAGAGCTACAGCAACAAAAGAAAACAATAATGTCAATGATTGAAAACATAAGTTATTACATGAATATAATTAGAGAAAAAACACTTACTGGTCATGTTTACTTCTGATGAATTGATAGAACAGAAACTCATCATTCTAAACCAGAAATTGGCAAACTTTCTCTGTGAAATAAAAATGCTTGAGGTGAATATTTGAGACTTGGGGTCCACGTGGATCACTGTTTCATCTTCAACCATCTCCTCACTCCATCTCTTCCTCCTTCACTTCCCCCTCCCCCTCCTCCCTTTTTTTCTTCTTCAACAAGCCTACGCATTTTTTTATGTTGCAATCTTCTTTGTTTTTATCAATCCTTTGAAAAATGTAAAAACCAAGCTTAGCTTGGTGAGCTTGAGTCATGTATGAACTAGAATAAGCTAGCACCACTTCCAAAAATAATTTTGTCAAGGTAAATATAACTGATTTAATTTGGACTTCTTTAAAAAACTGTATTTTAGGATAACCAAGTAGTGGATGAAAGAATGTCTTTATAGAAGTGCAGCTAATGAGTTCAGAAGTAATGATGGAATTTTGGACTTTTAACATTTATATACCCATAATGAGATAATGGTACAAAACAATGATAGTTATACTGAAACCATACGGCAAAGGTTGGTGGGGAATTACATACATGGGTGAATTAACTACAATCCCTTTAGTTCAGTTTTTCCCAAACTTTGTCACTCATCGGCAACACCTTGGTATCTTCAAAAAATACTAACGTCTGACAGCCCACTCTCGACATTCAGTTTTAATTTGTAGGGCTCACACCTGGATCTGAGGGCTTTTTATAGCTCCCCTGATCAATCTAAGGTTATTAAAAGTGGAACAACCTGATGTTATGTGGCTCCTGATGACTTGTAACAGGAAATACTTCGCATTGCAAGACCACATAACTATTGCTACCTATGTATTGCTAACACACACAAACAAAGGCACCCCAGGAAAATATGGCATCATGTTCTGGTAGCCTGCTTCATATCTCACTACTCCAGGAAAAGTTGCTTATTATAGTTCTGAAATAACAATGTAAAAGAAATGCTAATTACAAGGTGAGAACATTTTTCTTTCCTATCCATTGCTTTCACTCAATTTTTAAGTGAATGCCAAATCTGTAATTAACTAATTAAATTTTCCCAGCTTCATTATATATTGCTCACATCTAAAAATTTTCTTATAATAAAAAAGTGTGTCAGATATTTAAGTTGATCCATGTGAATGACTTTTTTATTGATAAAAATCGTATTTTCTTTTAGAAGAAACTATCTTTACCTATATCTAATCCTTCTTAAGCAAGCTGTTATTTTAGCTTCAACTGTAATAAAAATATAATTTGCATAAAATGCACTTCAAGTTTATGGGAAAATGTCTAATTTGTATCTATAGAAGGATTTCTCTACAAATTTAGCCTGCTTTGAGACTTTCTTATGAATAATTTGCTCTTCATCTTTTGAGATTTACTATTTCCATATAAAATATGCACAATGACATGTTCATTCATCCTGACTTTTCATTACTAGCAGTTCCTTGATTTTAAAAATGAACTTGCTTTCCATGCCTAAAATACCCTCATGGGCTCTTCAGCCAGATCCGAATGCCTTAAGGGCTGATTCTGAGGCCAGAGTGCTGTTTAGGACATCTGCCCATTCTATGAGTCTGCTATGTATACTGCTTCCCATGTTGGATCGTTCTCTCCTTTTTAATTCTATCAGTATTATCAGACACTAGTCTTGTTTATGTGATCCCTTTGACTCTTAAACCTATCAGTATTATCAATTGTGAACAGAAATTGATCATTGGACTAGTGAGATGGCATTGGTACATGCTGCCTTGTTGGGATTGAATTGGAACCCTGGCACATTCCTAACTCTACCATTTGGGGCAAGTCCAATTGAGCATATCCCAAATTGTGCATCTCCTCCCTCTCTTATTCCCACTCTTATATTTAACAGGGATCACTTTTCAGTTAAATTTAAACACCTAAGAATAATTGTGTGTTAATTACAGAGTTCAACCAATAGTATTAAGTAGAACAAAAAAAATACTAAAAGGGATAAAGTATTAAGTTGTTCATCAACAGTCAGGACAAGGGCTGATCAAGTCACTGTTTCTCATAGTGTCCATTTCACTTCAACAGGTTTCCCCTTTGGTGCTCAGTTAGTTGTCACCGATCAGGGAGAGTATATGAAATTTGTCCCTTTGGGACTGGCTTATTTCACTCAGCATGATGTTTTCCAGGTTACTACATTTTGTTACAAATGACCAGATTTCATTTTTTTTACTGCTGTATAGTATTCTATAGAGTACATGTCCCATAATTTCTTTATCCAGTCTACTGTTGATGGGCATTTGTGTTGGTTCCAGGTCTTAGCTATTGTAAATTGAACTGCAGTAAACATTAAGATGCAGACAGCTTGTTTCTTTTCCAATTTCGTTTCCTTTGGGTAAATTCCAAGGAGTGGGATGGCTGGGTTGAATGGTAGGGTTATATTCAGGTTTCTGAGGAATCTCCAGACTGACTTCCATAGTGGCTTCACCAGTTTGCATTCCCACCAACAGTGGGTTAGTGTCCCTTTTCCCCCACATCCTCGCCAGCATCTGTTGGCAGATTTCTGAATGTGAGCCATTCTAACCGGGGTGAGGTGAAACCTCATTGTGGTTTTGATTTGCATTTCCCTGATTGCTAGTGATCCTGAACATTTTTTCATGTGCCTGTTGGCCATTTGGATTTCCTCTTTTGAAAAATGTCTATTGAGGTCCTTGGCCCATCTCTTAAGTGGGTTGTTTGTTTTGTTGTTGTGGAGTTTCTTGATCTCTTTGTAGATTTTGGTTATTAATCCTTTATCGGTTGTATAGTTTGCAAATATTTTTTGCCATTCTGTCTGTTGCCTCTTTACTTCCCTGACTGTTTCTTTTGCTGTACAGAAACTTCTCAATTTGATGCCATCCCAAATGTTAATTTTGGCTTTGACTGCCTGTGCCTCTGGGGTCTTTTCCAAGAAGTCTTTGCTGGTGTCTATATCTTGCAGGGTTTCTCCAATGTTCTCTAATAGTTTGATGGTGTTGGGTCATAGATTTAGATCTTTAATCCAAGTTGAGTGGATTTTTGTGTAAGGTGAAAGGTAGGGGTCTTGCTTCATGATTCTGCATGTGGAAATCCAGTTTTCCCAGCACCATTTATTGAATAGACTGTCCTTGATCCAGGAATTGGTTTTAGATCCTTAATCAAATATAAGTTGGCTATAGATGTTTGGATTAATTTCTGGTGTTTCTATTCTGTTCCATTGGTCTATCTATCTGTTTCTGTACCAGTACCATGCTGTTTTGATGACAACTGCCCTGTAGTATGTCCTGAAATCTGGAATTGTGATGCCTCCGGCTTTGTTTTTGTTGTACAAGATTGCTTTAGCTATTTGAGGTCTCCATGTGAATTTCAGCATCATTTTTTCTAGATCTTAGAAGAATGTCTTTGGTGTTTTGATTGGTATCACATTGAATCTATAAATTGCTTTTGGGAGAATGGACATTTTGATGATATTGATTCTTCCAATCCATGAGCATGGAAGGTTTTTCCATTTTTTCGTATCCTCTTCTATTTCTTTCTTTATGATTTTGTAATTCTCATTATAGAGATATTTAACATCCTTGGTTAAGTTTATTTTAGGCATGGAAAACCAAGTCACTCTGGCACAAAAAAAAAAGACCTTAATGAAAGATCTCTGTGAGTGAGAGTCCAGTGGAAAGAATGGGTCATCAAAGAAGGAGGTACCTTTCTCTGAAGGGAGAAGAGAACTTCCACTTTGACTATGATCTTGCCTAAATAAGATCAGAGTCGGCAAACTCAAAAGGCTTCCAAAGCCTTGGCAACTCATGACTAGAGCCTAGGGAGATTACTGACGGCATAAACAAGAGTGTCAATTTGTTAAGTCAACATCAGGAGTCACTGTGTACTTACTCCTCATGTAGGATCTCTGTCCTTAATGTGCTGTACATTGTGATTTATTGCTGTAACTAGTACTCAAACAGTATTTTTCACTTTGTGTTTCTAGGTGGGTGCAAACTTAATATATGTTAAATTGATCTTCTGTATATAAAGATAATTGAAAATGAATCTTGATGTGAATGGAATAGGAGAGGGAGTGCGAAATAGGAGGGTTGCGGGTTGGAGGGAAGTTATGGGGTGGGGGGAAGCCACTGTAATCCATAAGCTGTACTTTGGAAATTTATATTTGTTAAATAAAAGTTAAAAATGAACTTGCTCTTATTTTTGTATACCTTGTATACTGGTAAGAAAATTATTGCTATACTTTCTTGCATTTTCTGTGTGAAATTCATCTAATCTCTCAGTAAACTCATTGGCTAAATTAAGTATCTTTGACAAAATGTTTGACTACTTGTATTTAAAGTGATCGTTTCTTTATAGCATATTTGAAAGGAAATACATACAGATAATTCTGGGTGTGTGAATGGGAATGTCATGTATGTGGGTTGGGAGAGACACTTTTCTAATGTCTGAAGTGTGTTATTATCACTCATTTTGCTAATTGCTGAGTGGACACTTTCAGTCAGTTTCAGCCAGCGTGCTTCCTTGAATAATTTTCATTTCTACAATGTTCTCCATCTTTTGAAATTCCTCCATTTAGCCTCTCCCTCTTTCAAATTTTCTTAAACACATGTGTTCCATGTCTTTGTCTATGATTGGTTTGGAAGGATTACTGGATTTTATTTTGTGTCTCAAGAACTTGATTCATTCTTTTAGAAGATTCATTATAATTGCTTCTTATATTTTCAGCAGCCATCCTTTTAATTTCTGGTAATATTTCTGGTTATTTGATGCATGATTTTTTCCATGATAGCCTGATTTGGTTTAAGAAAAGTAATATAAATGTAGATCAATAGCCCAATTTTATCAGATAATATTTTCAAATTCTAAAACTTAGTTATAAGTCTTGTGTAAAATGAGAGTACTGTTATTAATAGTGCTTAATTGTATTTTAGTGAGTTTTTTTAAGGATCTATTCTATTTATTTGAAAGGCAGAGTAATAGAGAGAGGGGGAGAGACACAAAGATTGAGATTTTCCATCCATTTATTCAACTGCCCCAGATGGCCACAGCAGCTAAGACTGAGCCAGGTTGAATCCATGAGCCTGGAACTCCATTGTGGTCTCCTTTGTGGGTGGCAGGGGCTCAAGAACTTGGACCACCTTCTGCTGCTTTCCCAGGCATACTAGTGGAGAGCTAGAGCAGAAGCAGAGCAGCCAGGACTTGAACCAGTGCTCTAGTATAGGATGCTGGCATCATAATCAGTGGCTTAACATGCTGCAGTACAATATGGGCCCTTTAATGAGACTTTTAATGAATACTGCATCTACTAATACAAATAACTTACACAATGACGAGCACTTTGTAAGTCCTCAATTCATGTTAAGTACTACTTTAATTATTATCTATGTGGTTATTTCAGTGCAAAATTTGAAATGTTATGTTTTTCCTCCTCGAATTATTTTTCTTTTATTGTTCAGTTGGACTTCCTTTATGCTTTTTTTTCTTTCTTTCCTTTCTCCCTCCCTTCCTCCTTCCTTCCTTCTTTCTTTCATTCCTTCCTTCCTTTCTCCCACCCCCCCACTTTCTCTTTCTGTGATTATCCTTTGTTCCTTGCTGATTTTTGAAAGGGAAGGGCTGGGTGAATTATCTAACATCTGTGACTTTTTTTCTGCTTTGATTTAGGTCTGTTTCTCCTATAAGCCTGTTCTGTAAAGGAGTACCCTTGAGGACTGGTCAGCAGCACTGGAATTCAGAGTGGTTGGAAGGGTAGGAGGCCAAGCACTACCAAATCAGGAAGAGATGTGCACGGGGCATTTCAATGGTTCATGGCCTTTCACCCTTGAGTGGAGATGTCTTTGCTGTGTGTGATAGCTTAGACTCCAGAGCGACTTCAAGGTCTGCTTCTCAGATGCCTTGGTCTGCAGCATCCATATTGGGATGGCCCCCTTAGCAGATGGCTCATTTTGCTTCCAGAGCAGTTGTTGGTTTGCAGGCTGAGGGAAAGACCCACTGGGCCCATCTGATTGAGCTATTCAGAATGAAGCTCCCTTTAATTACTCTACTGATTAGCTGAAGGCTTACTCAAGGATTTTGAGTTTATTGAATCTCAGCATGGAGCTCTGTAAGGACTTTGGTGCTCTTACTGTAGACTTGGAACTTCAGGATTCTTTCTTCCATTTCTCTCACAATTCAAATCCAGTTGCTTTGTACATCCCAGGATTTTTACTACTTTCAGCACTTCCTTGGATCCTCTTTTTTGTTTTCTTTTTTAAAATTTCTTCCTATTTTTATTTATTTATTTTTTTAACTTTTATTTAATGAATATAAATTTCCAAAGTACAGCTTATGGATTACAATGGCTTTCCCCCCTCCATAACTTCCCTTATAATTCCTGTCACTTATTTATATTCTTTTTTTTTTTTTGACAGGCAGAGTGGACAGTGAGAGAGAGAGACAGAGAGAAAGGTCTTCCTTTGCCGTTGGTTCACCCTCCAATGGCCGCCGCGGCCGGCGCGCTGCGGCCAGCGCACCGCGCTGATCCGATGGCAGGAGCCAGGAGCCAGGTGCCTTTCCTGGTCTCCCATGGGGTGCAGGGCCCAAGCACTTGGGCCATCCTCCACTGCACTCCCTGGCCACAGCAGAGAGCTGGCCTGGAAGAGGGGCAACCGGGACAGAATCCGGCGCCCCGACCGGGACTAGAACCCGGTGTGCCGGCGCCGCAAGGCGGAGGATTAGCCTAGTGAGCCGTGGCGCCGGCCCACTTATTTATATTCTAAAAATCATTTAAATTATGCTTTAGATGGAAAGGCTATGATAAATTTGGCATTGAAATCAAAATTTCCAGCTAGAGTCCTGTGTTTTGGAGCAGCAGGTTGAGCTGCAGCTTGCAATGCTGGCATCTCATATCAGAGCTCTGGTTGGAGTCCTGGCTGCTCTTCTTCTGTTCTAGCTTCCTACTAATGCACCTAGGAAGGCAGCAAATATTGACCCAATTACTTGGGCCCCTGCTACACAC
Source organism: Oryctolagus cuniculus (assembly GCF_051225735.1). Taxonomy (NCBI): domain Eukaryota; kingdom Metazoa; phylum Chordata; class Mammalia; order Lagomorpha; family Leporidae; genus Oryctolagus; species Oryctolagus cuniculus. The sequence goes on along the minus strand of NC_142869.1, from coordinate 146,247,162 downwards.
ATGGGTGACCAGGGTGGAGATTCTGGCTCCTGGCTTTAACATGGCCTCGCCCTGGCTGTTGTAGGCACTTGAGGAGTGAGCCAGTGCATGAAAGATTCTATCCCCTTTCTCCCTCTGTCACTCTGCATTTCACATAAATGCATAAATCTTTTGTAAAAGTTTCAAGTAAAAGTGTGTAATAGTGAGGTTAACTTTCATGATAGCCTCTATGTTTCTTTATCTTTTTCATTTTTTGTTAGCTCTGAAAAGGATCAGAATGTGTCACCCAAAATATGTGCCTTTCGCACATCACTTATTTTGAGTTGAACAGATCTGAGAAGAAGCAGCTGTAGGAATGGCTTTCTGACCCCTTTCTTGCTACCTATACATAGGCATCAGTATCCTTTGAGAAAGATGTCCTCTTTGTACCAAATAGAGAGCATTCTTATCACTGGAGATGGAAATAAGGCAAACAAATCTGTACAAAGAAACCTTCAAAGATAACCCTCATATTCCATTTGTTTTCCCCATCTATTTCTAGTCGCTTTCCTCAATTTACTGTTCCTTTCCCACAGGACTTTTTCTTTTATCCTCTCGAGTGACCACAACTTATCATCCTTTGTTAAAATGATATAGTCAGGTGCAGGTGTTGTGACACAGCAGGTTCAGCTGCTGCTTGGGACACTGCATGCCACATTGGAGTGCCTGGGACCAAGTGCCCGTTCCTCTGCCTATGATTCAGCCTCCTGCCAATACAATGTGAGAGGTAGTAGATGAAGGCTCAAACACATATGCTTGTCATACATGTGGGTCACCCAAATGGAGTTCCTGGCTCCTGGCTTCATCTTTTCCCAGTTCCTCATGTTGTAGGCATTTGATGAGTGAAACAAAGGAATGGAGATTGTCTCTCTCTTTCTCTTTTTCTGTCCCTTTCTGATATCCCATCTTTCAAATAAATTAACAGATCTTTAAAAAATTATATACTCAAATGGACTTGCCCCAAATGGTAGGGTTAGAAATGTGCCAGGGGATTCTAATTCAATCCCATCAAGGTGGCGTGTACCAATGCCATCTCACTAGTCCAAGTGATCAATTTCTGTTCACAATTGATCACATTGATAGGTCTAAGAGTCAAAGGGATCACACAAACAAGACTAGTGTCTGAAAATACTAACCAATAGAATAAAAAAGGGAGAGAATGATTCAACATGGGAAGCGGGATACACAGCAGACTCATAGAATGGCAGATGTCCTAAACAGCATTCTGGCCTCAGAATCAGCCCTTAAGGCATTTGGATATGGCTGAAGAGACCATGAGAGTATTTTAGGCATGGAAAGCCAAGAAACTCTGGCACAAAATAAAATAGGACCTAAATGAAAGATCTCTGTGAGTGAGATTCCAGTGGAAAGAATGGGCCATCAAAGAAGGAGGTACCTTTCTCTGAAGGGAGGAGAGAACTTCTACTTTGACTATGACCCTGTCAGAATAAGATCGAAGTCAGCGAACTCAAAAGGCTTCCACAGCCTTGGCAGCTCATGACTAGAGCCTAGGGAGATTACTGACACCATAAACAAGAGTGTCAAATTGTTAAGTCAACAACAGTAGTTACTATGTACTTACTCCTCATGTAGGATCTCTGTCCTTAATGTGTTGTTCAATGTGAATTAATGCTATAACTAGTACTGAAACAGTAGTTTACACTTTATGTTCTGAGTGGGTGCAAACTGTTGAAATCTTCACTTAATATATACTAAATTGATCTTCTGTATATAAAGATAATTGAAAATGAATCTTGATGTGAATGGAATGGGAGAGGGAGCAGGAGATGGGAGGGTTGTGGGTTGGAGGGAAGTTATGGAGGGAAAAGCCACTGTAATCCATAAGCTGTACTTTGGAAATTTATATTTACTAAATAAAAGTTAAAAAATTATATACTCAATAAGCTCACAGTCATACCCACTTCTTTGGATTAAGTATATATAATATATAATGTATACATGATATATATGTAGTATTCCAGAAGTTCACAGAAATGAGATAAAAATAAAACTTACCAAGGGTGAGGCACTTTTGTAAGTGGACATTCCAGCCTTGTAGTCCAACTCTAAAGAATGGAGGGTCCTTGGAACTTAACTATGTCAATGCAGTCATTGTTATATTATTAACTGAAGGAGAATGGCTGCTTTCTAAAGATTTTTCAGGATTAGGAAACCAAAAGAACTCCAAAGGAGCCATATCTAGCACTGTAAGGTGAAAGCCTAATGATTTCCCATTGAAACTCTCACAACAGTGCCTTGGAGTCAGCAGAGGATTGAATGGGAGCATTACAGTTGTGGAGAGGATCTCTCTGGTGAAGATTTCCCAGAAGTGTTTCTGTAAATCTTGGGCTCACTTGCTCAAAACTCTCTCTTAATAAGTAGATGCCTTAGTTCTTTGACCCTACAGAAAATGCCTTGAGCTGTCCACAAAAAGTGTTGCCATGACCTTTGCTCGTGAATGAACCATTTCCCCCTCCTGGTATCTTTTGCTTTGATTGTGCTTTGTCTTCAGGATCATACTGATAAAGCTATGTGTCATTTCTTGGTACATGTCTGTAAAGAAAATGCTTCAGGATTTTACTACCACTTGTTGAAAAATTCCATTGAAAGCTCTACTCTTATGTGCAGTTGTTCTACGTGTAACTGCTTGGGCATCCATTCAGTGGAAAGTTTGCTCCACTTTAATTCTTCACTCAATGTGAATGAAAGCTTTTGTCATATCTTGCTGATGGTATCAATTCTTCTGTTAATCGCTGATGCTCTTTAACGAGAGCATGAACAAAATTTATTCTTCACAAATTGATGTGGATGGCCTGCCACTGTGGACTTCATCTTCAACATTGCTTCATCCCTTCTTAAAATGAGTCATCCATTTGTAAACTTTTCATGTCTTTGGAACATTGACCTCATAAACTTCTGGAAATACATTAGTGATTTCACTATTCCTCAACCCGTAATTTACCTTAAGGTTCATGTTTATTCTTGATTAAATTTAGCAGAATTTATGTAGCTGTGATAGGAGATCTTTTTAAACTGATATCTTTCCTAGTGCCAAGTTAATATGCATTTATTTAGGTGCAAAATTTGAAATCAATGCATAGTTGTTCCATAATATTAACTTTCCATGAACTTTCAAAGCTTTTTTATGCCAGAGTAAACATCTTTTAATTCCATTTTCCATGATCTTTTGAAATACAAATAACCTCATATATATATCCTCATGTATATATAAATATTCAGTGCATTCATAAACTTTTCTTCTGTTAATCTATATTTTGTTTTTTAATTTTTGCCCTATCCATGGAATCTAAGAGGACAGAGGGTTTCTTCTTTGTCAGATCCATTGTCATAGTTTTTGTTGGTTTCTTGATGCCTCACACTCAAATCTGCTTTCTGAATCTTTTCAATTTGTCCCTCAATTTTTTTAAGAAAATGAGATTCATAGTCATAAAAAACTCAGCTTCAACTCCATCCCACAGGCTAATCTATCTACAATGCCCTAAGCATTATTTTCTCTTTTATCCTTAGAATGTGAGGGACCTTCTCCTTGGAAGCCCATATCTGTATCCAAGCTCTTGGATCCATGTCCTCTCTAAAGAGTTTGAACCATTGTCTATCTGCTCCCTTCTCTATCAGTTCATTGATCAACTTTCTTCTGCTGCAAATAACTTCTTTCTATTCCTCATTTCTAAGTACCATTCTAATTCTCTCATTCTCTCTCTCTCTCATCTCTTTCTTGCTCTCTCTCTCTCATCCTCTCTTACTTATTAAAGGAGTTATTTTGAGAGGGACCTAGCAGTTATTCTTCCTTGATCACTTCTTAACAAATTTTCAATTAATCATTGTTTCTAGGCCGATCCAAACTATCAAGGCATGTCTCAAATCGGACTTGCCCCAAATGGTGGAATTAGAATCATGCCAGGGGATCCCAATACAATTCCATCAAGGTGACATGTACCAATGCCATCTCACTAGTCCAAGTGATCAATTTCAGTTCACAATTAATCACACTGATAGGTCTAAGAGTCAAAGTGATCACACAAACAACTCTAGTGTCTGCTAATACTAGCTGATAGAATCAAAAAGGGAGAGAATGATCCATCATGGGAAGCGGGATACACAGCAGACTCATAGAATGGCAGATGTCCTAAACAGCATTCTGGCCTCAGAATCAGCCCTTAAGGCATTTGGATATGGCTGAAGAGACCATGAGAGTATTTTAGGCATGGAAAGCCAAGAAACTCTGGCACAAAATAAAATAGGACCTAAATGAAAGATCTCTGCGAGTAAGATCCCAGTGGAAAGAATGGGTCATCAAAGAAGGAGGTACCTTTCTCTGAAGGGAGGAGAGAACTTCCACTTTGACTATGACCCTGTCAGAATAAGATCGAAGTCAGCGAACTCAAAAGGCTTCCACAGCCTTGGCAGCTCATGACTAGAGCCTAGGGTGATTACTGATGCCATAAACAAGAGTGTCAAATTGTTAAGTCAACAACAGGAGTCACTGCGTACTTACTCCTCATGTAGGATCTCTGTCCTTAATGTGTTGTTCAATGTGAATTAATGCTATAACTAGTACTGAAACAGTATTTTACTGTTGAAATCTTTACTTAATATATACTGAATTGATCTTCTGTATATAAAGATAATTGAAAATGAATCTTGATGTGAATGGAATGGGAGAGGGAGCGGGAGATGGGAGGGGTGTGAGTGGGAAGGAAATTATTGGGGGGGGGGCATTGTAATCCATTAACTGTACTTTGAAAATTTATATTTACTAAATAAAAAATAAATAAATAAAAACAACAACAACAAAAAACAAACTATCAAGGCAAAGGCTGTAATTCCAGCCCCTAAGTTTCTTTTTACTTTGGATCGTCTTACTTATATTCAGTACTTACATTATATTTCAGCCAACAATCCTGTGCTGGATTTTACACCAAGTATTTAATTCTTGATCTGACTAATATTCTTATTAGAAAAAATATATAAATTCACCTACTGAAAAACACCTATGTGTTTCACATGTAAAACAAACTCAAATCCTCTTTCAGTCCTCTCTCCTTTCTCTCAATTCTATGACTCAGATTTCTTCTTGCATTTCCCATATCACTTAATGAGTCCTCCTCCTTCTATACAACACCCAAGAGAGGAACTTGGGACACTGCCCAGGCTGCTCCTTGCTCTTACAAGCCACATTGAAGAGTTTTGTCCTTTTCATCACTGGTGTATGTAAAAAATGTTCTCCCACTTTGTTCCATTTGCAATGTATTGCCTTGGCTTTGATCTTCTTTAGCTATCATCTGGGTAACTGCAACTGAGTCCTATTTGACCTATGCTCCAGTTTGTACCCTTGAAAAACTTGTTAGAGGGGTGCATGTTTGGTGCAATGATTAAGATGCCTCAACGGATGCTCACATCCCATATTCTAATGCCTGGTTTTGAGTCCTGGTTCTTGTGCTTGCAATCTGGCATCCTACTAATACATAACCCAGGAGGCAAGAGATGGTGGCTCAAGTTCTTGGTTTCTTGCCACTCATGTACAAGATCTGGATTGAGTTCTGGATTCCTGACTTCAGCCTGGCCCAGTCCTAGCTGTTGCAAACATTTGAAAGTGTGAGCCAATGAAGTGATCTCTCTGTCTTTGTCTTTCTTTTTCTTTTTTCTTTTTCTTTTTCTTTTCTTTTTTTGACAGAGTTAGACAGTGAGAGAGAGAGAGACAGAGAGAAAAGTCTTCCTTCCGTTGGTTCACCCCTCAAATGGCTGCCATGTCCGGCTCTGTGCTGATCCGAATCCAGGAGCCATGTGCCTCCTCCTGGTCTTCCAAGCAGGTGCAGGGGCCCAAGCACTTGGGCCATCCTCCACTGCCTTCCTGGGCCACAGCAGAGAGCTGGCCTGGAAGAGGAACAACTGGGACTAGAACCGGTGCCCATATGGGATGCTGGCGCCGCAAGCAGAGGATTAACCAAATGAGCCACAGCGCCTGCCATCTTTCTGTCTTTCAAATAAAATGAAAGTAAATGAAAACATTTAAAATTACAACACACTCAAATTAGTGAATCCTAAGACAAACATGATTATGTCATAGTTTTCTTTCTGAAAAATCATCACTTAAGATCATCAAGATCTCATATTCAACCTTCATTATCTGTCATAGCATTTCTTACACTTAACTCACTGCTTGGACACTCCCCACCCCCATACCAACACTTGCTCTACGCTATTTCACATTTCTGTGCCTTTGTCAGTCTGTTTCTTATCATTGCAAGGGACTTCCTTTCATTCGTAATTTGTTGAGCCAATAGCACACGTGCGGACTCTGCTGTTGTATTACTTCTTCAGGGAATAGTTTTCTGATTTTTTAAAGACTTAATTAAATACACTCCCTCGTTGCAAGTCTCTCTCACCTAAATTACCATAGTAAATCTAGATGATTTTTCTTTCCCTTTCCCCATGAAACTGTACGTTTTCTTTGGAGCAGAGATGTTGTACAATCCATGTTTCTGCCCTCACTGTCAAGTTCAGTAGTGAGATCAGTAGAGTCTCATAATAAGGGTTTACATTTTGAACTGAAAATGTGTATATGTAACATATTGCCTTAGGAAAGACACATAACTGAATTGTTTTCAGCTTGGATTTTGAAAATATGTTCTGATAAGTGTAATAAATTTTGTATTTTAAAATATTATTTATCTGACTGAAGACATTTTAATGACAGTACATTATTTGTCTTAGTGATAATACTGTAATAATTAAAAAAGATGGAACAAACTTGTTAAGCATTATTTTATTAATGTTAATATTTATATTACTTAATTTGAAAGATAAGATTAACAAAAAATTTTACATTTAAATATATGAAATAGAGGAAAAACTTAATGTGTGAACTATTAATAATCATTGAAATGAAAGTTATTTGCTTGAGTTTAACACATCACACAGATATTATCTCAGTCTACTTAGTTTCCCTATTATTTTTATACTGTTTTCTTCCTGTTTCTGTTCTTTTTAATTTCATAATTTTTTGCAACAGAGTTGTGTATTTCATGAATGGCTGCTTCAACTATTTTTTTAAATTTGGAAACTGATATTCCACAAGACCAAATACTACAGTTTCTCAGTTGAAACATTAGCTCTTGAAATCCATGAAGACATAAATCCCTCTGTTGGTTTGCAGAGTTCTATTTGTGGATCTGCAGTCTATCTTCCCAGGATGAGTCTGTGACCTGAGAAGACCCTGGGGAGCTTTAGGCCATCCCCTTGTTTGATTGACTTGTGTGTTAGAAGAGGAGACCTCCTTTCATCTATAACTTGACGGTCTATCCCATCTCCAGATATCTTGTGTGTCACTATGTTTTACTGATGCTTCCTGATATGTTCCAATAAGTTCTACTCTCTTGCCAAAAACGATTGTACCATCTCTGTTTTTATTGGTTGGCCATTCTCCCTAGGGGTCTGACGAGATTGCTGTGAAATGAAAGTTAATATTGGATCCTGAGAGAAAATGTTAAAAGTATAAAACGCCAGGGAAAATAAAAAGATTCATTATTTTTGTATTCTACTTTTAGTGCTTTAATCTTACTGTTTACGTTCCTATGAAGAAAAATGAAATATGTTATATGACCCTTCTAAGTGTATCCAAATCGGGAGACCCTAGTGAAGAGTCGTTTACATCCAGAGAGAATTAGATCATCCAGAGGATTAATTCGATGAAATGTGATTATATGGAAGTAGACAGGATTTTGGCTAAGGACTGACTTTCTAGAATACTGGATTTCATGTATCTTAGTCTATGGATCATTTGGGGAGCATCAACAATCCCCGGTGTTGACTGACTGACTGAATTATTTTCTTCAGGCAGAGTAGACCTGGTTGCTACTCTTCTAAGCCTATAATGCCAGTGATGACAGAGCAAAAATTGGCCCATGATGAGAGATATACTGCCTTTCCTGGCCCTTCTGGTGCCCATGATGCACATACAATGAAAGGAAGGCCACCAGCTTTGGCATTTGACAAACCCTCTGGCTAGAGCATTGTTAGTGATATCACGGCCTCTTCCATGCAGGAACAAAAGAAAGATCATTGATTGTCCAGCATTCCTTATAGCATGAACATAAATATGGCCAGTTCTTAGTGTGTACGAGGAGAAGGCAAATACTTGTTTCCCACTTTTGGTAATTATCCATCTTTTCATTTTCTCCCAAACCTCAACTCATTCTGTTTGGACCAGCACCTGGAAAGCTTGCAGGAAAGTTCTGTGTGTTCCACTGGCAATTTTAATTGCATTGAAACAGTATCTTCACTAAGGGTAATCATCTCTGGTGAGATCAGTTTGCCTGACCAATCTGATTAAATTAAAAAACAAGCAGAGCCGTTTGATTGCCCTATTTTATTAATCAAGATAACAGAATGGTTAAAGGACAGCCAAATAATTACCTCATTAAAAATCATGAGTATTGTAGTATACTTTTTAATCTCTATCTGTGATTTAATATGGAAAAGAGGAGTAACAAAGAGGAAACAAAATTAACATTTCTAGTCTTAGAAATAAATGTTCTATTCATTTTTGGAGAATGGTAATCAAGAATGAAGAACAACATTATAATCTAGAATGGGTGATAAATTTAATGGAAAAAAGAGCTAGAAAATCCTTTCCTGTGACATAAAATCAGCACTCTCAAATTTAACAGTATTGTAGTTTAATAGCCTTTTTATTGAAGCAGTATACACATAAAATACGCATGTTGGAGTCAGTGTTGTGGTGCAGCAGGTTCAGCTGCTGCCTGTGATGTCAGTATCCCATGTGAGTATTGATTCAAGTCCCAGCTGCCCTACTGTCAATCCAGCTCCCTGTTAATGTGCCTTGGAAAGCAGTGGAATAGGGCCCAGGTACTTGGCCCCAGATGGAGTTCTTGACTTCTGACTTAGGCTTGCCCAGACCCTTTTGCTTCAGCCATCTGGGGAGTGAACCAGTGGATGGAAGATCGATTTCTCTCTTTCTCTCTCTCTGGATTTCATCATATGAATACAGCTAAATGTATTGATCTATTATTAATGGATATATGTTTATTGAATATGTGATCTTTCCCCTACTGTTCTGTCATTTAGCTTTATTATGCATTTATTTCTGAATTTTATATGTCATTGTTTTAGCTGTCCAATAAAACATCAACAAAATCTTACTTCAGCTTTAATAGTGATATTTGATTAGCAGCAGACTAAGACCTCCAACTTTTTTCTTAAATATTTTCTTCTTATTTTTTTCTTTTTCCATTTCAACTGAAATTTTAGAATCTAAAATATCTCTATAATGGCTTGTTGATTACTCTGTGGAGTCTTGTAAAACATTGATTAGAGTCATTACAGAGTATCTTATGTTTTTTGATTTAACTAATAGGACTTTAAAAACTGTCTATTTCTGATTACATTGGTTTATGAGAATATAATCCATTTCTTTCTAGTGTGAGCTTGTTATATGTACTTATTTGCTTTATATCCTATAACTGAGCTATATTTGATTTTCTTAGGCAAATTCATGTCATCTATCACTTTGGGGTGCTTTCACCTTTTATGGACTTACTGTATTTGCATTTTCTCTTCAATATGCTTTTGAGGTGGACCAACAGTATTGTATGTATCAGCAGCTTATTTCTTTTTAATCATTTAATATTATTTCATTAAATGAGTACATCACAATTTATCCATTTCTACTAGTGGACATTTGAGTTGTTTTTAGTTATACATGTCATAAATAGCATGACTAAGACATTCTTACACAGGTGTTTGTGTGGACATATGCTTTTTATTGAGTACATACCTAGAAATGGATTAAGGCATGAGTAAATGTATAGGAAACTCTCAATCAGTTTTCCTCAGATGTTGTGACATTTTATACCCAAACTGTAGCTGCTCAGCATCTTCTTCAGCATTTGATAATGTCAGTTTTGTTTTGTTTGTTTGTATGTTCTTCCTCTAAATTTGTGTAAAATGGAATCTCAGTGGGGTTTTAATTACAAATCTACCATATACATAATAATGTTGCCATATGTCCATGAGCTTTTGGCAAATCAAAATTCTTCATCTGTTGAGACAGGTGTTTAGCCTAACAGTAAAGTTATCTGCATTCCTGATGGAGATCCAAGATGGCTGAATAGGGTATAGCCACACCAACTTAAGCTGCTCTGGGATATGAAAAAAATAAGGGTCTGACTGATGGAAATTTTCCATGAAAAAGTGAAAAAAAAATCAAACAATGAAGACTCATGGATAAGAGGAGAGAAGACAGAGTCACAGCTAAAGCCAGCTGCATGCTGTGAGTTTCCACCTTACTACAACGAGGTAGGAAGAAATGGCCACATGACCCGCCACTACCAGTTTCAGCTGAGAGGGAATTCCACAGTCATCCACTGACTATCACCTCAGCCTGGCAAGCTGACTGGGGTCTAGGCAACTGCTGGACTTGGAGCAGGGAAGAGCTATTGCTTTCCTTTCCTCTCCTCCCCCATTCCAGCAGAGTGCCCTGCTCAGCAGGGAAAAGTCACACAACACACCCAAGTTCTCCTACCAGCAATCATAGAGTAGGGGAACGTTTTGGGGCAAAGGAGAGATAATTTATATGCATCCTGCAACTGTGAGAGTTTCTGGACATTAGCCCCAGAGCTATGCTCACATACTCTACTTGAGCAAGGGGGATTCACCTTAGCTTCAGGGGCTAACCCTGGAAGCAGCCCATAAACTATCTGCTCCCATTCTGGGAGATCATGATAGTGACCCCACTATACCTTGCAACTCCGGGACTATAACAATTCATTCTAAATTTCTCAATGCCACCAGAATCTACCTGGTAAACAAAAGGAAGAGTCTACCTGAACTCCACTTCTCTGGACTCATAACTTCTAGAGTAAAATCTCCTGTATAACTTATAGTCACCCTGAAGGACTGCAACAGGGTCCAGTTCACATTCCCTAATCCTTGGACTAGGGCTATTGGTATAATAAGCCACAGCACCAGCTGGACTCTCTTAGCAGGATCTGAAGAAGGGTTCATCCATATCACATAACCCTAGAGACACAGCAATTGGTACCACAAGCCCCAGCATCATTCAAGCTTGCCAGTAGGACAAGAGGGCAGCTACCCCTGTCTCCCTCAGCACCAAGAACTAGGCCCTGGCTATCACATTTACTAGGGATACTAAGACTGAACTCTCTGTGGACTAAAGATACACACCCAAGGAAACCCTTATTCATCTCCAAGCCACACTTCTGTAGCACTATATACTGCAGCAAACTAGTCCACTGTGTCACTTATACACACAGATGACACTGATTAAGACAAAAAAAAAAAAAAAACCCACAGATTACACTTCTGAACTCATCGAGAGCCAGAGCCAAAGCCAAAGCATTAAACCAAGCAATACCCTTCATTCTAGCTAAACCATTAACTCTTTTCAAATAAAACCTACTCAATAAAAAAAAAAGGGACAAGTACAGTAGATAGGCAGGCATCAATGTAAGGACATAGGAGACATGAAGAAGTAAGGTAGCACGACACCTCCAAAATAACAAAATATTCCTACAGAATTAGATTCTGAACTGAGGAAATCTGTGGAATGACAGATATAGAATTAAAAATAATGATTGTAAAGAAACTCAATGTGATGCAAGACAATGCAGATAGATTGAAGAAGTGAAGAAATCAATGAGTGACATGAATGAAAATATTACTAAGAAGATCGAACTTATTAAGAGCCAAATGGAAATAATGGAAATGAAAACTTCAATCAGTGAAATAAAAATACAACTGAGAACTTTTACAACAGAATAAACCAAGTGGAGGAAAGAATTTCTGACCTTGAGGACAAGAGTTTTGAAATAATTCAGACAGAAACAAAGAGAAAAAATTAAAAATAATGAAAAATGTCTATATGAAATATGGGATACCATAAACCGACCAAATATTTAAATTATAGGTATTCCTGGAGGAGGAGAAAAGGAAAAGGGCATTGAAAATCTGCTAAATGAAGTAATAGTTGAAAATTTCCCAGATCTTCAAAGAAACATGGACATCCAGATACAAGAAACTCAAAGAACCAGAAGCAGGTTCAACCAAAAAATATATTCTCCAAGATATGCCATCATCAAATTGTCAAAAGTTAAAGACAAGGTAAAAATCCTAAAGATAGTGAGAGAAAAGCACCAAGTTACATATAAAGCAAAACCAATTAGATTAACATCAAACTTCTCAGTGGAAATCCTGTAGGCCAGAAGAGAGTGGGATGATATTTTCAAGGTCTTAATAAAAAAAAAAAACAACCCTTCCAACCAATAATATTATATCCGGGGAAGCGATCCTTTAAAAGTAAAGGAGAAATAAGATATTTTCCAGATAAGTAAAAACAGAATTCACCATAACCAAACCAGCTTTACAAGAAATTCTGAAGGGAGTCCTGCATTAGAATTAATCATCACGAAAACATGTGACACCACCAGATTCATTTACAGAGCATGTAGAATCATTATCAAAGCAACAAAATGACAGGTCTTGGTTCTTATCTATCAATACTAACCTTGAATGTAAATGGATTGAGTTCATCAATCAAAAGACAGGTTGGCTGAATGGATAAAAAAACCACAACCCCACTATATGATACATACAGACTGAAAGTGAAGGGTTGAAAGAGTAGGCAAATGGAAACCAAAAATGAGCAGAATAGCTATCCTGATATCATATTAAACAGACTTTAAATCAAAAACTGTAAAAAGAGACAGATAGGGACATTATATTTTGCTAAAAAGTTCAATTCAGCAAGAAGACATAGCAGTCATAAATATATATGCACCCAACACAAGACCCAGATTTATACAGAAAATACAATTAGACCAAAATAGAGAGATAGACTCCAATACAATAATAATGGGTGACATCAAAATACCATTCTCATCAATGGACACATCATCCAGACAAAAATTCAATAAAGGTTCATTGGAGTTGAAATATACTATGGCGCAGTGGACCTAACAGACATTTACAAGACATTTCACTGAACAGAATACCTATCCTTCTCATCAGCACATGGAGCATTTGCTAGGATAGACCATATATTACACCACAAATCAAGTCTCAGCAAATTTAAAAAGAATGGGATTTTGCCATGTATCTTCTCAGTCCATAAAGGAATAAAACCGTGTATCAGTAATAAGAAGAACAATAGAACACTCAGAAATACTTGGGAATTAAACAACATGCTACTGAATGATCAATGGGTCATTGAAGAAATTAAAAAGGAAAATAAACACTTTCTGGGAGTAAATGAAAAAGAAAACACAACATATCAAAATCTGTGGGATACATCAAAAGCAGTATTAAGAGGGAAGTGTATAGCATTAAGTGCTTACATTTAAAAAGGAGAAATGCCTCTGAGGCCAGTGTTGTGGCATAATAAGTTAAGCTGCTGCCTGAAACCAAATGGGTGCTAGTTCGAGTCCCATATGTTCTACTTCTGATACAATTCCCTATTAATATGCCTGGGAAAAGCAGAAGAAGATGGCCTAAAATGTCTCAAATTAATGATATAATGATGCATCTTGAAGATTTAGAAAAAACAGAATAAACTAAACCCCAAATCAGCAGGAGGTGAGAAATAATAAGGATCAGACAGAAACAAAAGAACTTGAAACTAAAATACAAAAGGCCAACAAGGGCCAGTGCTGTGGTGCAGTGGGTTAAAGCGCTGGCCTGAAGTGCTGGCATCCCATATGGGTGCAGGTTCTAGTCCTAGCTGCTCCTCTTCGATCCAGCTCTCTGATGTGGCCTGGGAAAGCAGTAGAAGATGGCCCAAGTCCTTGGGCCCCTGCACCCATGTGGGAGACCCGGAAAAAGCTCCTGGCTCCTGGCTTCGGATCGGCACAGCTCCGCCTGCTGTAGCCATTTGAAGAGTGAACCAGTGGATGGAAGACCTCTCTCTCTGCCTCTCCTCTCTCTGTGTAACTTTAACTTAACAAAAAGCCAACAAAACAAAAAGTTGGGTTTTTTTGAGAACATAAAAAAAATTGATAAACCTCTGACCAGACTACCAAAACAAAAAAGAGAAAAAATTCAAATAAATAAATTTAGAGATGAAAAAAGGAGACATTACAACTGACACTGCTGAAATACGAAGGATCATAACAAACTATCAAGAAGAACTATATACTAATAAACTGGAAAATCTCAAAAATGGATAAATTCCTGGATTCATATAACCTTCCAAGATTAAATTAGGATGATATAGACTATGTAAGTAGGCCCATGACAAGCAATAAGATTGAAGCTGTAACCAAAATCTTCCATTAAAGGAAAATCCAGAACCTGATGGCTTTACTACTGAATTTTACAAAGCATTCAAAGTGGAAGCAATTCCAGTACTCTTCAAAATATTCCAAAATTTTGAATAGCATAGAATTCTGCCAAGCTTTTTATGAGGCCAACACTGCTTTGACACCAAAACCGAAGGCACGACATGAAAAGAAAACTACAGACCTATATCCTTAATAAATATAGGTATAAAGATATTCAACAAAATACTAGCAAATTGAATCCAAAGCCACATCAACAAGATCATGTATCATGAGGAAGTGGGACGTATCCATGTAATGCAAGAGTGACTCAACATTTGCAAATCAATAAACATCAATAAAGCACATCAGAATAGAAAGAAGAATTAAATCTGTATGTTCATCTCAATAGATGCAGAGAAAGCACTTGATAAGATTCAACAACTCAGCAGACACCGCGGCTCATTAGGCTAATCCCCCACCTGTGGCGCCGGCACCCAGGGTTCTAGTCCCGGTTGGGGCGCTGGTTCTGTCCCAGTTGCTCCTCTTCCAATCCAGCTCTCTGCTGTGGCCCAGGAAGGCAGTGGAGGATGGCCCAAGTGCTTGGGTCCTGCACCCACATGGGAGACTAAGGGAAGCACCTGGCTCCTGGCTTCGGCTCATCAGCGCAGCGTACCAGCCATAGCAGCCACCTGGGGGGTGAACCAACCGAAGGAAGACCTTTCTCTTTGTCTCTCTCTTTCACTGTCTAACTCTGCCTGTCAAAAAAAAAAAAAAAAAAGATTCAACAACTCTTCATGATAAAAATCCTCCACAAATTAGGTATAGTAGGAACATTCCTTAATGTTAGAAAGGTTATATATGACAAACCAAAAACCAATATCATACTGAATGGGAAAAAACTGAAAGCATTTCCCCGCAGATCTGGAACAAGATAGGGATATCCACTTTCACCATTCGTATTTAATCTAGTACTAAAAGTTTTAGCTAGAGCAATTAGGGAGAAGAAAGAAATAAGGGGCATCAAAACTGGAAAAAAAGGAAGTCAAATGATCCATGTTTGCAGATGACATAATATTGTACATGGAAAAACCTAAGACTCCAACAAAAAGTTGTTAGACTGATAAACTGGTAAAGTTGCAGATTACAAAATAAACATACAAAAAACAGTAGTTTTTTTATATGCTAAAAATGAATGTACCTAGAAAGAGAAATCAATAAAGAAATCCCATTCACCATACACACACAGAGAGACTCAAATATTTAGGATAAATTTAATAAAGAATGAAAGACCTCTACAATGAAAATCATTAAACATTGATTAAAGAAATCATCAAAGGCACAAAAAAATGGAAAGATATTCTTTGCTCATTAAGTAGAAGAACCAATATTATTAAAATGTCTGTACTACCTAAAGCAATTTATATATTCAAGGCAATTCCTATCAAAATACCAATGGCATTCTTTACAGCATTAGGAAAAGCAATCCTGAAATTCACGTGGAATCACAAATAATCCTGAATATCCAAAGCACTTCTGAGCAAGAAAAACCAAGTTGGAAGTATTACAATAACTCACTTCAAAGTATAATACAAAGCTATCCTAATTAAAACAGCATGGTGGTGGTGTAAAAACTGATGCATACATCAATGGAACAGAATACAGAGCCTAGAAATTAATCCATTTACATGCAACCCCACTGATTTTTGACAATCCAAGTCTCTTTCCTGTGTGACAGGAATCCAGTTACTCGAATTGTCACCACTGCCTTCCAGTGTTGCAGGGTATAGTATTCTGGGTTGACAGATTTATCTCTTAAGAATTGGAATATATCTCGCCATTCTCTCCTAGCTTGTAGGGTTTCTGATCAGAAGTCCACTGTGAATCTAATTGGAGATCCTCTGAAGGTAAACTGGCATTTCTCTCATGCAGATTTTAGAATCTTTTCTTTTTGTTTTACTGCAGTGAGTTTGATTAGAATGTGAAGCTCTTTTCTGGTCATGTCTATCAGAAGTTCTATGTGCTTCCTGTACTTGGATGTCCCTTTCTTTCTCTAAATTAGGGAAGTTCTCTGTTATTATTTCACTAAAAAGGCCTTGTAATCTTTTCTTTATTTCCACACCTTAAGGAACTCCTAGAACCCATATGTTGGGTTGCTTGGTAGTATTCTGTAGATTCCCAACAGTGTTTTATAGTTTTCTAATTTCCTCTTCTTGTTTTTGGTTTGACTGTATAATTTCCTGTGCTTTGTCTTCTAAGTCAGATATTCTTTCTTCTGCTTCACCAATTCTGTTGTTAAGGCTTTCCACTGTATTTTTTATTTGTTCCATTAAAGTCTTTATTTAATTTTGATTTCTCTTTTAAGATCTCAGTTTCATGGGAGATACCTTCTTTCATGTCATGTACAGATTTCAATAGTTTGTGCGTTTGCTTCTGATTACTTCTATGTAATCTTATGATCATTTTTTTGAATTCCATTTCTGGCATTTCTTCAATATCATCACCTTCACAATCTAGTATTGAAGTATTGCGTTCTTTGGGAGTGTCATGTCGTCTTCCTTATTCTTGTTTCTGGAATTGGTGTGTTTGATTCTTGGCATTTGTGAAGATACTCCTTGGTTTCTTCTTTGAGTTTTCGCTGTGGTGGCTTTTATCTTTGTACTAGGCCTGTGTAAATAAGTGATGTATCTGCTTTCAGTGAATATCTAGAGGCCTGTGGTGGGTGTGGCCAGGAAGCTCTGTTCATTTCTCCAGGGTGAAGGGCATGTCTAAAGTGACACACCTAGGTTTGGCAAGGTAAATGTCCTCAATTTTTTTTTAATCAAAAGGGAAGTTTATTCTGCTTAGCTGAGCTCCCCTCCTCAAAGGCTCCTTAGTGGTTGAGTGCTAGCCCCAGTGGGTATAATATTCATCCACTTTGACCACAAAAGATCTGTGCACTCCTCAGTATAAGCTCAGATTTCCCAGCAATGCCCCTCACCAGGTTGCCAGGAAGCCCTGAGCATGTGGAATCTCCCACAGTGACTGCCCAAAGTTCCAGCCACACCATGAGTCCTCTCACACAGCCTCGATTTTTTTTCACAGTTCCTGCACACAAGCCTTCCATAGTTGTGAGTACCGAGCCCTCTATTAGATTTTCCCACCAGAGTCAGGAGTCTCTACTCAGGTGGTTGTTGGGTGTGGACACAAGCTGGCACAACTGTTACATATGTCCAAATGGCTCCCACTCTATTGGCTTGTTACAGGATGCCATTGTAAGGTGACTGGGGAGAGAAATGTGTCCCTCCTTTTTTTTTCCCTCCTCTAATTTGTCAGGTACACTATTTCCCACAGGGCTCTAAGCTGGGTTCCCTCTAGGCTCTTCCTGTAGCTTTATCACCAGTGGCGTGGGCTGGTGTTATCTGGTCTCACCTCACTCTCCAGTGCTGGTGAATAGGCTTTAGGCTGCTGGAGTCTTAGTTGTGGGCATCCATGCCCTCCACATAGGTCCACTGTGTCCCTCTAATTTGCATAGAGTTTCCTCTGCCATTTTCTCCCTAATTCTTCCTTGATTCTGCATTCTCTCCACTTTTTTTTTAACTTTTATTTAATGAATATAAATTTCCAAAGTACGGCTTATGGATTACAATGGCTTCCCCCCCATAATGTCCCTCCCACCCGCAACCCTCCCCTTTCCCATTCCCTCTCCCCTTCCATTCACGTGAGGATTCATTTTCAATTCTCTTTATATACAGATCAGTTTAGCATACATTAAGTAAAGATTTCAACAGTTTGCTCCCACACAGAAACATAAAGTGAAAAATAATAGATGATTTTTTAAATGATGATGAAATCAGATCAGACCTATTGTCATGTTTAATCCCAGTGAGAGTCAAGTTGGGAATTGATAATTTCTTCTTTTTTTTTTTTTAACAGAAGATCAGTTTAGTATACATTAAGTAAAGATTTCAACAGTTTGCACCCCCATAGAAACACAAAGTGAAATATACTGTTTGAGTACTCGTTATAGCATTAAGCCTCAATGTACAGCACATTAAGGACAGAGATCCTACATGAGGAGTAAGTGCACAGTGACTCCTGTTGTTGACTTTACAAATTGACACTCCTGTTTATGGCATCAGTAATCTCCCTATGCACCAGTCATGAGTTTCCAAGGCTATGGAAGCCCCTTGAGTTCTCCGACTCCGTGGCTCACTAGGCTAATCCTCCGCCTGTGGCGCCGGCACACCGGGTTCTAGTCCCAGTCGGGGCGCCGGATTCTGTCCTGGTTGCCTCTCTTCCAGGCCAGCTCTCTGTTGTGGCCAGGGAGTGCAGTGGAGGATGGCCCAAGTGCTTGGGCCCTGCACCCCATGGGAGACCAGGAGAAGCACCTGGCTCCTGCCATCGGATCAGCGCAGTGCGCTGGCTGCAATGCGCTGGCTGCGGCGGCCATTGGAGGGTGAACCAACGGCAAAAGGAAGACCTTTCTCTCTCCACTTTTTAAAAGCTATCTTCTCCTAAACTAGAGCAGTAAGCTCCCTCCCTACTCTGCCATCTTGGAAGCTCTCCAAAATTTGTGATTTTGATAAAGTTTATTTTACTTTTTTTGATTTGGAGGTCTTTATTTCCTGCACAAACATTGCCTACATGAGGCCAGTATTGTGATGAAGTGAGTTAATCTGTTACTTGCGAAGCTGGCATCCCACATCAAAGTGCCAGTTATGTCCCAGCTGCTCTGCCTCTGATCTGGCTTCCTGCTAATGCTCTTGTGAAAGCAGCTGAAGATGGCTAAAATACTTGGCCTACTGCCACCCATGTGGGAACCCGGGATCAGGTTCCTGGCTCCTGGCTTTGGCTTGACTCTAATCTGGCAGTTGCTGCCATTTATATAGTGAACCAGCAGATGGAAGCCCTCTTACTCTCTGCCCCCTGCCCCACCATTGTTCTGCCCTTCAGATAAATAAATAAATGTTTAAAAAATTGCAGAAAAAATTTAATATTCTTGAAGTTATTCTCACACATTGACTGTAGATGCTTGATGGATATGGATTTTGAGTTTGGAGGTGTTTTCAGCATTTTGAAGATCCAGTAATTCCATTTTTATGAGGTATACATTACTCTTCTTGAGAAGTCAGTGATTAAATTTTTTCTTGGTACTTTGATGCTAACATGTTTATTTTTCTGACTGCCACATAAGTTTCTTTTTTGTTAGTTTTAGGCTAATGTATATTTTGCCCCTTGATATTTTTTTTCATGCATGAGTTCATTTGTTTCCTCTTGAATATGTGACTTGATATGTTTTGTTGGCTTTAGAAAATTCTTTGCCTTTATATTTTCCAATATTTTTTCTTTTCAATTCTATCTTTTTTTAAAAAAAGATTTATTTATTTATTTGAAAGGCAGAGTTACAGAGCTAGAGGCAGACACACAGAGAGAGATGTCTTTCATCACTGAATCACTCTCCAAATGGCTGCAACAACCAGAGCTGGGCCCACCAAAGCCAGGAGCCTAGATCTTGCTCCAGGTTTCCCATGTGGGTACAGGGGCCCAAGGACCCAGTCCATCCTCCACTGCTTTCCCAGGCTATAGCAGAGAGCTAGATTGAAAGTGGAGCAGCCAGGACTCAAATTGGTGCTCATATGGGATGTTGGTGTCTCAGGCAGCAACTTAACCTGCTATGCCACAACATTGGACCTTAGAAATGTGCATCTTAATACAGATGTTTACGGGCTGGGGCTGTGGCTCAATAGGCTAATCCTCCACCTTGCGGCGCCGGCACACCGGGTTCCAGTCCCGGTTGGGGCGCTGGATTCTGTTTCCGTTGCCTCTCTTCCAGGCCAGCTCTCTGCTATGGCCCGGGAGTGCAGTGGAGGATGGCCCAAGTGCTTGGGCCCTGCACCCGCATGGGAGACCAGGAAAAGCACCTGGCTCCTGGCTTTGGATCAGCGCGATGCGCTGGGCGCAGCACACTGGCCGTGGCGGCCATTGGAGGGTGAACCAACAGCAAGGAAGACCTTTTTCTCTGTCTCTCTCTCTCTCTCACTGTCCACTCTGCCTGTCAAAAATTTAAAAAAATTTAAAAAATAGATGTTTACATAAAAATCTAGATCATATTTTCAAAACTAAATATAAAGTGCATATATTTTAAGAATATATGGATTTATTTTATATTAAATACATTGGATATTATAATTGTAGTTTTAAAACATAGTTTCCTTGTGCCATGGGACTCCAAATCCCATCACGTTGGCAGGTACCAATGCCATCTTACTAATTAAAGTGATCAGTTTAAGTTCATAATTGATTATAAATATAGGATTAAGTGTCAAAGGGATCACATAAATAAGACCAGTGTTTGCCAATAATAATTGATAGGATTAAAAAGGAGAGAAGGATCTAACATGGGAAGCAGGATACACAGCAGACTCATAGAATGGCAGATGACCTAAACAGCACTCTTGCCTCAGAATCAGCCCTTAAGGCATTTGGATCTGGCTAGAAAGCCTGTGAGAGTTTCTCAAGCATGGAAAGCCAAGATACCATGGCAAAAAATGACCTAAATGAAAGATCTCTGCGAGTGAGATCCCAGTGAAAAGAATGGGCCATCAAAGAGGGAGGTACCTTTCTTTGAAGGGAGGAGAGAACTTCTACTTTGACTATGGCCTTGTCTAAATAAGGTTGGAGTTTGTGAACTCAAGAGGCTTCCATAGCCTTGGCAGATCATGACAAGAGCCTCGGCTGATTACTAACGTCATAAATCAGGGTGTCAATTGTTAAATCAACAACAGGAGTCACTGTGCACTTACTCCCCATGTAGGATCTGTCCTTAATGTGTTGTACTATGAGAATTAATGGTAAAACTAATCTTCAAACAGTACTTTATACTTTGTGTGTCTGTGTGGGTGCAAACTGTTGAAATCTTTACTTTGTATATACTAAGTTGATCTTTTGTATATAAAGATAATTCAAAATGAATCTTAATGAAAAATGGGATGGGTGAGGGAGTAGGAGATGGGATGGTTTGCAGATAGGAGGGTGGTTATGGGGGGAAAAACTGCTATAATCCAAAGGTTGTACTTTTGAAATTTATATTTATTAAATAGAAGTTTTCTAAAAAAAGATAGTTTCCTAAATTTTGACATTTTCTCATTAAAAAGTGGTCCATCCTTTCCTTTTGAATCTGCCCTTTCCTTTTAATCTGAGGGCACTATGATGCTTTGATCAGTAGAGTATGGAAGAAGTAAAGCAATATGACTTTAGAGGCTGTTATAAAAGATAAGGTGCTTTATTTCCCAGATAATTTACTCTTGATCTCCTGGGTCATAATGTAAGAAGTCTGAAGCCACCTTGTCTTATGAAAAAGCAAGCCACATTGAGAGGTCAGGACAGGCATTTTGATTGACAGTCCCCATGTAACCATTCTTAGACTCATGCCAGCACTAGATCTGGTTATAAAGCAGCCTCCTAACCAAAAACTTCTTAGCTTTAAACTCTGCTATTCAAGTCTTCTCAATTACAAACAAAGCAAGCAATTCCTGTTGTGAACTGTGAATTGCTTCCCAGAAAGCACACTGTCTGGGTGTTTTACTTCATTTCATTTAATCATTTGGTTTCATTTTATGGTTTCCTCTTTTCTTTCCTTGTTAAAAAAGTACATGATTTCACCATACTATCATTTCCATGAAACCAAATTAAAGCCTTTAAAAACAGTGGGTTATACAGAAAAGGGTTTTCCCCCTTTATTTTTAGAGAAATTGTTAAGCCTGACTTTAATAATATAGCAGGGATGAGATGGCATTCTGGTGCAGGGTTTAGGCTGTCACTCAGATGCCAGCAGCCTATATCAGACTGTTGGTTCAACTCCAAGCTTCTCTGTTTCCCATCCAACTTTCTGCTAATGAACACCTTGGGAGGCAGCAAGTAATGGCTCTAGTTCTTAAGCCCCTGCTACTTGTGTGGGAGACCTGGATGGAGATTAGGCTCTCCCAGCTTTGGCTTGGGCCAGAGAATGAAAGATTCCCTCTCACTTTCTCTTTCTCTCTCTCTCTTACTCTGTCTTTCAAGTAGGAAAAACACACACACACACACACACACACACACACAACTAGCCATTAATAAAATAGTATAATTGAGATAGTTGCTTTCTGGTACTGACAACAAGTTCAATGCTGTAATTTTCATTACTACATGGAGCACTGACAAGGTTATAAACCCACAGGCAAGCATAAGCCTTGCAACTGTATGGTTATGTTTCTTTACAGTTGGTCATTCTAAAGATATAGGATGGGGATCAGTGTGTTTGCAGGTTTCAGTTGACAGACACTAGATTGTGTGTATGATTTAGTTTCTCATTACACCACACAGATTCAAGTGCAAATGCAGTTATTGTGTCCATGTCTTCTATATTTTAATGACATGTCTACAAAGTACAGAATATATATTCCCTCAAACAGGTTTTAAAATGTGTCATTATTATGAAGATATATATTATCATTATTATTAAGAAAATTAGCTAGACTTTGACAAATGTGTACTTTGATAAGTGTGCCTGATTCTGTAGTAAGAACCTTGCACAAAATCTCATTTAAATCATATAATACTCAGGATAGGGAATTTTTTAAATTCTTTTTTTTATTTGACTGGTAGAGTTACAGACAGTAAGAGAGAGAGACAGAGAGAAAGGTCTTCCTTCTGTTGATTCACCCCGAAAATGGCCACTATGGCCGGAGCTACACTGATCCGAAGCCAGGAGCCAGGTCTCCTAGTCTCCCATGTGAGGGCAGGGGCCCAAGCACTTGGGCCATCCTCCACTGTCTTCCCAGGCCACAGCAGAGAGCTGGACTGGAAGAGGAGAAACTGGGAGTAGAACCAGTGCCCATATGGGATGCTGGTGCTGCAGGTGGAGGATTAACCAAGTGAGCCATGGCGCCGGCTCCAGGATAGGGATTTTTATTATTTCTGCTTTATAGAAGAAACCGAGCCTTAGAGAAAACAAATAACTTGCAAAGAAAATGAAATTGATGCATAAATATTAAGGTGGGATTGGATACAGGACCATCGTCAAGGCTTCTGATTTTGGAACCAAATCTCAGCAATTTTCAGTTTAAATTTTCATTTGCTTTGCTGCTCAATATAAACATTTTGCATGTAAGGAAAGCAGAATCTGCATCAGCTTCTAATAAGCCCATATTTCTAAAGTCAAGATTTTATGGTTCTCATCATTAGCCAATACAATTATAAATTATTATCTAGAACTATTGTCCACTTAAAGTTTGAGCAATTTTCATATTCACTATCAATTGTTACAGTTTTATGGTTGAGTAATTCTCACTAAGATAGTTATTAAGCAAGAAGAGACTATCATATTCTTAACTGAGAATGCATTTTTGAAACATTTGTTAGTCTCTGTTTCTGGAAATAGGTGGCAAGGTAAAGGGTGTTATTGCATGCCTGCAGCTAAATTGGGATTCCGGCACCAGGGTGCCTGCAACGTTTCCCCAATGCAAGTGGAGAGGTGGACATAAGTGTTTGTTACACGCCTTTCACAAGATATTTCTTTTGCCTGGGCTGGCAGCCTAATGCCTAGTTGTCTGACACAGACAACTGGTGGTCCCTAACAAGACACCCTTTGGCTCTGACCCACGTCCAGTTTATGTTTTACCATGGCTCTGGTGCTGGGAGACTGTTTACCCCATCATCCCTGGGAAAAAATTGGTGTGGGATAGCATCTGGTTCTTCAGATGGAAGGTGCAAACTCAATACACCATGAAATAGGAAAGAAGTTCGACGGCTTTAACTTACAGATCCTGGGCAGGGAGGGTGCAATGTGTCAGTAGGGCAGCCTTCCTCTCTGGGAAACTGAGGCAGGAAGGCAGAGTCAGGCAGCAAAAGCGAGCGCATTGCAGCCAGTAGTAAAGTTGCTGCCACTTATCCTTGGGTTGTATGTTCCAAGATCCCTTGTGGAAGTTGATAACCACAGATAGAACCAATCATATATATATATATATATATATATTAAAATCATATTGTATTGTACTATGTTTTGGGAATATGGTTGTTTGTAGGTAACTAAAATCTTGAAAAGCAAAGAAGAAATTATAGACAAGGGAGAACTACTGTATATTTATGTACATACCATATATACATGAATATTTCATCCATATGGGAATAGCATATGGGTCATTTGAAGTTCTAGGACAAATGCCTGAATGCCCTTTTTAAAAGAAGCTTCTAGAAAGCAGGGAGCCCATCCTGATAGGCAATAGAAGTACCCTCTTTTTTTTTTCAATAAGCATTTATATGGTGGAATGACAAAGAGAAAGAGAGTAAGAGAGAGAGAGAGAGAGAATCTTTCATCTGTTGGTTCATATCCCAAATGGTCAGATGGCCAGGGAGGAGGCCAGGATAAAGCCAGGATCTAGGAATTCCATCTGGACCTCCCATTTGGATGGCACAGGTCCAAGCACATGGTCCATCATCTACTGCTTTACCAGACATGTTAGCAGTAAGCTGAATTGGAAGTGGAGCCATCAAGACTCAAACTGGTTCTCGTAGGGGATTCTAGTGTTGCAGGTGGTGGCTTAACCTTCTGCACCAGGATGCAGGCCCCAGGAGAGGTGCCTTTAGGTTCTTATGTCTGGCTATAGTATTTGGGCATGGCATTGAACTGGAAACTGAGTCAGTGATGACTGAGGCCTGTTTCTGGTGTGAGAAAGTCAAACTTGTATTCCAAATGGATGCTGAGGTGACGAGGCCAAGGCAACTTCAGCTAGCTGACAAGGTCACAGCAGAAGGTCTGTCTCAGCAAGGCACGAGAAGGACAGCTGCGGTCCTCTTGGTGGTTTTAGGTTTGATGGGAACTACAAGCTGGAGCTTTCTGGTGGTCCTGCTAATGATTGCTGTATTCCTAATTTTACGGAAGAGCACTTAGTCTCATAACCTCCAAAATGTCCATTGCCTTGTAGAATTTTAATCAAGCAGAATGTTAGTGTAGAAGAAAGGGTTAATGCCTTATGCAAGGTTGAGCTGTTTGTAGAAAAGAATTAAAAGGCAACAGGCTCTCTGGTATATACTTCCCACTAGAATAAAGATAGATGGTAATAAAGCTTTAATTCACTATATGCTACAAATACTACAATGGTTAGGATGTCAAAACTGTAGAATAGAGCTAAGTAAACCTTTAAATAAGTGCAATAAAGAAATTAAAGAATTACAGAAAAAATTGGAAAGAGGGGATACATTTTAAAAAGGGTCTACTTTGAACTTGGGGCTTCTAGTAAAGATTAGATTAGGAAGATACTATTCTAGCTTGTGTAGCCAATTTCTGCATAGTTCAGCAGCACTCGAGGCCTTGGCTTGTGTGGGCAGCCAGTTATCTTGCACCTGTATGTGATTGTAACCCATGTTCTGAGTATGCCCTTGAAAATCAAAAAATTGTAATTAGAAAAAATGGACAACAGGCTTTTCATTGTAAGAAGAAAGAATTATTATGTGGCTTATAATATAAAAATAAAGTCTGGTGCTCAAAAGCCAGAGCCATGCCATCAGCCTTGCTGTGAGTGTCTCTCATTTCTTCGAGCGCCGACACCTCTCACACCTTGGGGCCCCTGAACTGGCTGGAGCTGGTCTCCGGCACTGAGGTGACGTGAAGGTAGAAGAGTTCGTTATGAAGGATTTATAGATGAGAAGGAAGTCTAAAAAAATGCCAAGGCAAAGTCTGCATTTGGGGATCTGAGATCCTGTGGATAAAGAGAATGAACGGAGTTGTGATGACTCCCCCAAGGTCACTACCAGATGGCTTCCTGTCTCATTAATTCATCCCATTTCCTCCAAAGTTCAGTGTGCACACATGCAGATATAAATCAGTGACTAAGAAGATTAGTCATAAAGCAAGGAACTGTTGTTTATCCAGTTCCTACTCTTCAGTTATTCTTCAGAGTCGTTGTTTGCACCTCGTGGATTGTAGGGAGTACTTTATCTTGCCTGCTTCATGGCTCTTGATATGCTGCATTTTAAATAATCCTTTGTGGTGAGAGTAACAGAAACTTTAACGTTCCCCTCATTTCTATGATTTGTACTAAGGGTTTGTTATTGAATTTCAAAGACAAGGGTTCTGATTTTTTAGGATCATGGGTTACTACTGAGTCGCTGTTGAAGTTTTCATTTCCTTGTGGTCAGTTTTACTGAATCAAGATCTTCCAGTTTGATTGCTCAGCATTAGTCATCATCAATCGGATTTGGAGCCTAATCATTGTCATAGGTCTCTGATGTCATTTATGAAGGAAACTGTCCTTTATTGCACTCATCATGTTTGTGTTTTTGTACCCCATATTTCAACAACCAGTTTCTAAATTTAATAAAAAGGAAAAGAATGGTACAAATTTACTCTTATTTTAAATTCCAAATTTTTTTTAATTTCCACAGATAATGGAACTTTGATATTCAACATCTGTGCTGCAGATAATCATAAAGTCTTATTTTCCTATGCTGGGACTATGTGTGTGACTTATTATAAAGCACCAATCAGACACCCTTGACTAAATGGTTTTAGAAATTGCACCGAAACATTTATAAAAGTAGTGAAAGCAGGAATATAAATGAGTTCAGAAGTTTCAAAGCCCATCCCGTCCAGACAACATGTGAAATAGTGATATCAAATATACTTAGAAAAACTGATTTGCAGGAATATACCTGTCTCATTGTCCTGGGAAGCTTTGAAGGTGTTTTTACATAGATGAACTACACTTGAGGACCTAAATCATGGGGCACAAAATATATGATCAAGATAAGACAACAATAGCAATAAGAGAGTGATGATTTGAGAAAATTCATGCCATTTATCCAGAAAGAGATTATTTAGAACCCTGAGTAGATAATGATAGTTCTTTGTGCTAATTTTTAAATGTTAATGTTTATGATATTTGGAAAATAATTAATAAATGTTTCTATGATTTTAGAAATGTAGTTTAATTTTTGAATAACTGTTAGAAGCTATAATTCCACAGTGATTGCTTTCATTTTATATTCACATACTCCAACTTTTACAGAAGGTTGAAAAACTCAGTGTAAAAATGATTATATAGGAGAAAATATCTTTATTTCTTTTACTCGAAAATTTGCTGAAGATTATTTTAAAATGGACCAAGGTATTATGACAATTAATTAAAAGAACAAAATGCAAGACCTATGTTTAAACTAAAATAGATATTCCAACAGTTATCAACAGATTTTAAAGGGAAAAGTATAATTTCTGATAACAGAAAGTGTTCCTAATGACAGTGCTTTCTAATAACCTTGAAATGATAAAATTTCTAGGTAAAAATATAGAGCCGTGGGTTTTTAATTGATTATGGTATATACCAGCATTTAGCTCAAGTAAAAGAAAGGGGTCATTTTCTCTTTTGTTCTCCCATTAAAATTCCCATGATATCTGGAATGTCAGATTTAGATAACACTAAAGTGAACATATTTTCTATTTACCACTCTAAAATGCAAATTAAACAGGATAGTACTATCAAGAAAGAACATAAATGGGCAAATATTGCTTTTCCTTTTCCACATAACACCAGTTTGCAAATGTCCATCTCACTCTGCTGCTAAAGAAGTGTTTTTTTTTTTTTTTCCCTCATCTATCCCAGGCAAGGACGGATTCCAAGGGATCATTTAAAGCATCTATGGGCGACTCCTCTGCTTTCTCAGAACTCTGTCCAGCTCTTCACTCTGGCGAGAGCCAGTTCATCTGCCAGTGATAACGAGCTGGAAGAGCTGCTGAAGCGGCTTAGCCACAGGGGCCAGATTTCCCAGTGCCCCTCTGTAACTGTGGTCTGGGTCAAACCCGGGCTCCCCCAATAGGTCACAAATGGGTAGGCCAAGATTCTGTGAGACCAAAGTGCCAACAGATTGTTTGGCCAAAACTTCAGTAGTTGAGATGGGATGAAGAGTGGGTGGAGTGATTATTAGCAACATGACTTCTTAACAGTTTACTGAAAAATCATTGACAAAAATCTATGATGGAAGAGAGATTTCAAAAGGTACAAAACAGAGAATGATGATGCTATCTGGAAAGAAAATTTGAAAAGATGGATGTAGATGCTTGTCACAAAGAAGGACATCCATATGTGAGAAAGCATGAGAGAAAAACCTACAGTGGTTCTTGCACCAATCCAGTGACTAACATAAAAGTTTATGTTTATTTTATTATTTCTATATCCTTTTTAAAGACCATGTATTATGTAAAACAAATTTATATACTATAGTGCTCCAGCTATGGACTATTATTATTTTTTAAATGTTTGCTTATTTATTTTTATCTTCTTGAAAGGTAGAGTGACAGGGAGATATACACACACACAGAGGGAGGGAAAAGGAGCGAAAGAGATTGAGAGAGAGAGAGAGAGAGAGAGAGAGAGAAGGCTTAGATCCACTGGTTTACTCTCCAAATGCTTGCAAAAGCCAGAGCTGGTTCAGGCTGAAGCCAGAAGCCAAGAACTCCATCCAGATCTCTCATGTGTGTGGCAGGGGCCCAAATGCTTCAGCTAGCATCTGCTGCCTCCCAGGATACATTAGCAGGAAGCTGGATCAGAAGCAGAGTAGCCAGGACTTGAACTTACACTTGCATATGGGATGTGGGCATCCCAAGTGGCTTCACCTGCTGTACTGTAAACTCACCCTGTGGAAGGATTCTATTCTAGCTGATGGCGATTGCACTCTACCAGGAGAAAAGTAAAAACTGCAATTTTTATTTCGCAAAAACAATATTGAGACTTTTGTACTTATTTAAGTATCTGACCGAGGATGACATTTAAAAAATATCTTTTTGTTTTTCAAGTAGTTTCTGACAAGTCACAGAGTTAAACTAAAACAGCAAATGTTGGGAATAATTTTGTTAAAGAAACATCATATTTTATGAGTTAAAATATAACTCTCAGGTTCTTTAAACAGAAATTTATTCCCATGCCAAGATCATTTCATACTGTCACGTACACATTAGTTTATTTTTGAAAAAAATAAGAAAATCTTTTCTGTTATTTTTATGGCAATGTTTAAAATTGATGTTACTTTTCCAACCTGCCAGTTCCAAGTAAATTGGATAAAAAGCTTCTACATACTGCACATTTTGATAAGAAAATCTTAAATGTCTACTCTCAGTAGCTATCAATGGCACACCCAGAAGCTATGCTGTCATTCTGAATTGATCCATCTGAGTTATCACTTAAAAGTAGATAGTTCTTCAGGATCAAACACATACAGATGTTCAGGACTTATGGTACAAATTAGAGGGGCAAAAATGGTTTTCAAAAAAGCCAACCTGTTTAAAATGCAAAATTGTCTCTTAAAAATTCTCTTTATGGAAATACGACTTTCGCTGAAGTTTTGTCTATACTGGTAATCATCCTCTATGAGATTTGCCAACGTTCACTGTCTATCCCCACTGGAAAGAACGAA
This sequence comes from Oryctolagus cuniculus, assembly GCF_051225735.1. Taxonomy (NCBI): domain Eukaryota; kingdom Metazoa; phylum Chordata; class Mammalia; order Lagomorpha; family Leporidae; genus Oryctolagus; species Oryctolagus cuniculus. The sequence continues at coordinate 146,217,409 of NC_142869.1, read as the reverse complement.
AATGGATGTTTTCCATCTGCAGCAAAATAGAGTCAAAACAAATGTATTTAAATTGGAAACATTTGTGGCTAAAAGAGCTGTTCTCCATGAAAACATCTGGTTGCACTTTTAAGTCATTGCCAAATAAACGCATGCTGGAAAATCTATTTTATGCCACACATGGTCACCCATGTAGATGTAGCCTAAACCTGTTTTTATTTGAGGTCAACACCCTATCTTAGGGAGAAAAGTGCAGATTTGTGAGAGCGCACTGATTTTTGTAACAATACTGCAGGAATGGCCGTGGCAGTTTGAACATGTCTGTTTTCTCCCAGACAAAAATGAAATCGGACAGTGCTTTTGTTACTTCTCGGGCAATGCAAAGACCAGTGCGACTGATGGAGTGACTACTTACTTGTGAACAAAGACTGCTGTGGTATCGGATTTCAGCTAGCTCTGGCTGTTATTTTTTTTCTCAATTACAGAGACTTAGAGATAATGAACTGGAAAGTTGTGAAGGAATGGTATTTCAGAATGTTTGGTTGACGAGATTATTAGTTAGGGTGAGCAGCCTCCAAACATCAGGAAATTTATCTGAGCAGTTTCTTTTTCACTCAGTCCTAGGGTAGATGTTTGCTGGTGGGTGCGCAGCTTCGCCCGGTGTCATTCAGGGATCTGGGCTCTTTGAGTCCCATGGCTCTCTTGTTCCATGGCATCCCAAGGTCACTGGAGGGCGTTCCCTATCTGATCTGCAACGTTCACAGGCTCAGACCTAGAACTGTGTGCAGTACTTCCTTCCACATCTCTGCGGCCACACCTCACGAAAGGAAGGCCCAGAAAGGTCCTCTAGGGGTGCACCAGGAAAAATAGGATATGGATTTGGAGACTGCAGTAACCTCTGCTACATGCAGGAGAGGGGAAGAGAATTCTTCAAATGTTGAAACATGATATTTTATATTTTCTCATGTATGTATATGCGTATATATATAATGCAATAGTCAGGGTCATATTAGCCATTTCGGGGTATAATAAACAATAATAGCATTACTGGTCTTTGTCTCTCCTTCCCATATGGATATCTGCTACACACAAAGTAGCCCTTCAGTGTGCTTCTGAGAGCGGCTCAAAGGCCCTTGCAAACACACCTGCTACTGTCACACAGCCTGATGGGTACCACTGTGCTCACTCATTATGTGCCCCTTCCTGCTCCAGCCCACATTATCTCTGGATGGGTCACCAGCAAGGTACTGCTGCTGAAATGCGGGACACACATTTGAAGGCAAGAAGACAGAGACCTCCGGGCTGCTTGGGTCACACAAGTACTGTTGCATAACAGGGGCCAGCCTGTGAGAGGTAGCCGGGCATTGCTGCTGGTTTTCCTCCTTGTCTCTGAGTCCCTCTCAAGGCAGCTCCTTCACCTTCTGCTGCAGTGCTTCTCTCTGTAGGCACAAGTACTTATTTTAGGCCATTATAAATGTCTGGGCATATCCAGGCCTGTCTAAATCCCTTATGTTCAATCAATCCTGCATATAAATGATCATATTTAAACATTACAACAAATTGAAGAGATAGATCTAAACTATTATAATTATTATTGCTGATGAAGAAATTTAACTTCTGGGAAGTTAAGCAGTTTGTCATTTCTAGCAGGATTCTAGACCAAATCCATTAAATTTAGGCTCTTAAGCCTGAGCAATGTTGCTTCTTTTAAGATTCAGACAAGGCCTTCTACATTCTTTTCAATTTTACTAAATATACCTCAACTTCACCTGTTTCTCATTACTTTTCTAAAATGTCTATAGTGAGAATGGTGCTGTTTAACTTAAAAGAGTCCCAGGTTGGTACTCTAATAAAACTCATTGAATCCCATGTTCAAATTAATGCACTGGTAATGAATGAGAAATTCTATGTAAAAGTCTAAAGCAACGAGGACCGTGTTTGCTAGACTAAGGAGACAGCCACTTTGTCACTTGAGCAAATGTCTGTCCCTGTAGGAATACATGTTAGTTATTACCAAACCTTATGACTGTCCATGTGCATTTAGAAATTTGGGATTTCATGTGCAATTTCCATATTTTTAATGATAGGTGTTGTACTCACTTTTTGGGAAACAGATTAGTTTCCAATCTGCAATGTCTGAATGTATCTGTATCCCTCAATTATTTGTCTGGATGGGAAGAAAGAGATTACATTCTTCTTTGTTGCTTCTACTCCAGATTTAAGAACCTTTACACATTTAATGATTCACTAAGACTTTCCTGTATTCAGTCATTCATACGTGCAATTCATTCATTCATTCATTATTCTATTATTTAATGAATTCTGTTCTGTGTACAGGACACACAGAATAAAGACACAAATAAATGATCCCTCCTTTCAAGGTGCTCATATTTGACTTGAGAAAGAGACACATTGGCAAGCAATTACAATGCTTTTTGAAAAGTGCAATAATAGTGGAGGTAGTAACAGTCTGGGGAAGGTATCTGACTTCTATCTAAATGGAAGCTGACTAGGGAAAAACACAGAAAGAATACAGGTACAAATCCTACAAGGCTGAAAACAGCAGAGTGCAGCTGGGAAAATCTAAAAAGTTCCACACTGCTTGAGCAGGTTTTGGGGAGTGGGAGAGCCCAAAAGATAAAGCCTTGTGAGAAGGAACAGTATCTTATATGGCAAGAGTTTTGCTAAATATGAACATTTATCCTATAGCACACCTGTATTGACTAGCATATTAAGAAGGATATGTTTGGCTATTCTCTTCCTTGGGAATACATAGACTACAATGTATTCGTGCTTGCACACTGTCTCCTTGCTACCAGTGCACGTGTGTGCTTACGCACTGAGTAATGAATATATTAATGAATGAAGCTGAAGTTGCATACCTTAGAATATTTGTGCTAAAGTTAACAGGCAATTTTGCTCTTTATGTAACTAGACTACAAAGAAAACAGAGGCAATTAGACCTAAAATCATATATTTTATAAATAATCCAAATGTGAATATATTTACCAAGAGTACAACTTGATTGAAAATGTCATTTATCTGAAATTTTTGATCCTATATCAATATGGTATAAAATTTTAAGACAGATAGATATTCCCAGTAACAGGGATTATGTAATTCATCTTGCAAAATGGTGGTAATTTGGGGAGTGAAAGGGCACTTAACAATTGTTCCAGGCCTATTCCAGGCCAGTCGGATGGATGGTCATCTTACCAATATCCACAGAGGAAACTAGCAGGAAGCATGTTTCAGGCATCTTAGAAGTCTCTAACATAATGATGATGAAAATGAAGACATGACTTGATAGCTTCCTGTTAACATCATTATTAATTGACTTGTGTGCCATGGACCCAACACCACATACAATGCAAATCATATTATGGGTGTTAGTGTATCTATTTTACAAAAAAAAAAAAAAAAGCTTTAAGTCAACATTTCCTAAAATAATACAATAGCTGTGACTGAATCATTGTAGTGTCTATGGCTGTGCAGATAGGATCTAAAGCCCAGGGTCTCTGAGTGTGATCATCAGCAACCATTTTGTTTCCAGTGTAGAAGGTTATAAAGAAAAGTTAGAGAATTAAATGTCAAAGTACCCTCATTCTTTTATTTTGTAGGTATAAAGATTACTTCTAGATAATTATATTCAGACCCCGTCAACATTGCTTGCAAGTATTGAATACACAGGTCAGGATCTGGCAAGTTTATTTAAGAGGGCACCTAAGATTGTAACAGCTAAAAAAGAATGACAGGCATGGTGGTGTTGCACCTAGAAAACAGGATAATTGAATAAGAAACTACAATATGCCTCTTCAAGATCATGAGACAACAGTAAGAACTGCAGTGAGGCTTCTCAGGAAGTGGGAACCAGTGTGATTACTCTGACCTTTTGTAACTGTCTATTTCAATCCCAACAAAATCTTTTCCAATATTCATTTTGCAACAGATTGATTGGGTGTGATCCATCACTGGTTGATAACTTAAAGAATTCAAGACCTGCCTATTTTTCCCAACTGCATAAACAATGAAACTTTCAAAGGAACATTTTAGAAAAGCTAAAAGAGAAAAAGAGTAACTTGCTTTTGATTTTCTCCTTCATTCCCCATTTGTCAACACAAACATTCTTTGTGTAGAAGAAAACAAAACAGAGTGCCTGTTAACGGTATACCTTTCTATCAGACATAAAGTAGCAGGTTTTTTTTTTATTTTTAATTTAGACTCTTTGAAGTATTGCAGGACATTTTAAAATAGAAGGTAATTAAAAAACCCTCTGGCTAACTAAATAACCAGCAAATACCTGAATGCTTTAATAATCCTTCTAAAATAAATGATATTGCCCTAAATAAACACATCAGCTGGAAAATAGAATGCTACTTATTAAACTCACACCTATATCTGTTAGTTCGATAGTTTACATGAGAGAATTCATAAAATGGATGGGAGTTTATCCCAGTTATAAGATTAATAATAATTCAAAACCCAATCATGAACCAGTTCCTCCAGGGGATACTTAAGCTTTTGGTTCAAAAGACCTTGAGTTCCTCACGAAAGATCTGTATTTTTTCAGGCACGCAACCAGTGACTCACAGGATGAACAAGAGAGCCAGTTCTCTCCGTTGCTTCCCCCACCCGCTCTCCTCTCCTCTGCTTCACCAGAACACACAAATTAATTGGCTGTTTTTAGCGTGCCCTTCTGTTGCTTTTCTTAGATCTTGACTTTCAAAGATGCTTTCAAAATCTATAGTTGTTTTGTATATTACACTATATTCCAGAAGGATCCAACAGACAAATATTGAGAGAAGGAAAAAAAAAAGATTATTTTACTGACCTAATGTTTAACTAGATATTTTATTTACTAATATTTCTTTTGTTATTGTTTGAAAGGTAGGGACATGAGAGAGAAGGAGAGAGAGAGAGAGGAGAGATAGAGAGGAGAGAGAGAGAGAGGAGAAAGAGAGAGGAGAGAGAGAGGAGAGAGAGAGGAGAGAGAGAGAGGAGAGAGAGAGAGAGAGAGAGGAGAGAGAGAGAGAGAGAGAGAGAGAGAGAGAGAGAGAGAGAGAGAAATCTCCCAACTACTGATTTCATACCTCCCCCTCTTCCCTGCCCCATGTGCTTGCAAAAGCCAGCGCTGTCCCAAAGCCAGAGCAAGGAGCCAAGAACTCAATGCAGGTTTTCTTATGTGGGTGGAAGAGATCCAACTACATGAGCCATCACTACTGCCCCCAAGAGTCTGCATTTGTAGGAGCTGGAGTCAGGAGCCAGAGCCAAGAATTAAACCCAGACTGTGTGATATGTGACATGGGCATTTAAATGCTAGGCTAAATGTCTGTACCTCCATAATATTTCATTTTTAAATGTCAAATAGAGATGTTAATTTTTTCCCTACTTGGTGTCCATGTGCAGACATATATAATATGTATATATATCATACATACACAAATGTTATATAAACATATAAATTTCTAAATCTTTCTGTCTCTATCTATCATCTATCATCATCAAGCTAGCTTAGTTATCCCTTCATACAGGCCCTGGGCAAAACTATGAAATCTGTGTTTTAATATGAAAATAAAATCACCTGTTTTCTAGACTATCTTTTTCAAGGATTTTTTTATATAACTGTCTCGAAAGATAGACATAATATGTTCATCTAGAACTCGAGGTTGGTTTCTTTACTTTACAGTATAACAAAGATAAGTTTCTCTTTTAAGGAAAGATCAGACAGACTTAGTGTTGCTTATAAAAATTTTGAGTTCCCCAAGCTCAAAGTTTCTCTCCTCTAACTTAACTTATTGCATGTATAGGGAATACCTGGCCCTCTTGATCTTACTTTGGGGAATTTGAGACCTCAGTACCCAGTGTGAATGCTGACACTCTGGCTTCTGCAACTCCCATGGGCAGTAATGTCCTTTGTATCTGACCCTAGAGTGTTATGTCTAGTACCAGCATCCATGAACCTGTGGGAAGCCAACATCTAAGATTGCAAGTAATACAAAATCTCAGGTCCCTCTTGGTTGTTAGTATGAGAAATTCAATATATCACACCAGTCACAAAATCAGATCATCTTAGTGCATAAATCAGTCTAAATTGGAAACCTGTAGAACAAAACATATTTCAGATGTGAGCTATGCCTGAATGGCAAACAACTACAAACACCAATAGGTGCCAAACTCTCAGGAAGTAGCATGGTGTAATACTTGAAATCGAAGGCATCTGAATCAAAAAAGAGATATTACATCACTGGATACTGTATAACCCATCATTTTCCTACTTTATAATATGTGGAAAGCTGCTCTGCAGAGCATATGAGGTGATACGTAAAAAGAGCTAGCAAAGTACAGGATATATGAGAAGCACTCAACAAATATTTTATGTTGCTTTGGAATTACTTGGGATACCTCATTAAATAACAAAGCCTAGAACTGAATTTTGTAGACCCTTATATTGCACACCCCATGAGATTGTAATTTAAATATTTTCGGAAGTAACCTATTCTATTCTGAGTTCTGTTCTACATCAACACTAGCAGTAAGATTCCGATGTAATGTTATAAAACTTTCCCTGAAGAATTACAGCGTCTTTATACAAGTATCTACAGGAACCTTTTGCAAACAGCTGGTAACTGTAGACGGCTGCCTGCGTGATGTAATCCATCTTCCACACCCACCATCAAATAGTTCTAATTTACAAATCTGATTATGTCACTCTTCAACTAAAACATTCTTCCTGCAGAAGAGAGTTCATTTGACCTAGCAGGCAGTATTTCACATTTCACCCATTTCTTGAATTCCTCTTTCCTGTGCCACACATCCCAAAAATTCTCTAAGAGTTGTCATGGTCTCCACTGTACCTTCATTTGCTTATATAGCTTTATGTCCAGAAATGCTTCTCTATAATTTCTTCTTTGTGAATTGTACCATTCTCCAGGAACCAGATCAAATATCACTTCTTCAGTGAAGTCATTCATGGCTTCCCCAGGATATTGAGTCACCTCTCCCTAAACGATCATCCAAGAGAATGATGGACACACCTACTAAGGCATGGATGATGGGGCATGGGATGGTTTGTGTACTCCATGTCTACTCATTTTTGTGTTTCCAGTGCTCAGGACAAGGAAAAGCTTATTTGTGTGATTGAGACTGTGTCTATTGTGATATTATGCATCAAATTCTATTATGAGAATTTATTCTGTGTGAGTCTTAAGCATATATATTTTCATAGAATATTATATTCAAATCCAAAACTGGTGATCACATTCTGATTTGATTTATGATATTAAAATGGAGTTTGGAATGTCCTTTCATAATAACTTTAAATTTTAGTATGATTTCCATATCAACTATGACAGAGGGAGTGGACATTTAACCCAGTAGTTAAGACACTGGCTAAGACATCCAAGTTTCACATTGAAAGGCCTGGGTTTGTGTTTTAGATCTAGCTCTTCACTCCAGCTTCCTATCAATGCAGACCCCAGGAGGCTGCAGTGAATGCTCAGGTAATTAGATTCCTGCCATCCATCTGGGAGACCTGCATTCAGTTCCTGGTTTCTGGAATCAACCCAACTCAGTCTTGGCTATAGTAGTTATTTGAGGAGTGAACCAGTGGATTGCAGTTTGCTTTCTGTCTGTCTCTCTCTTCTGATTTCTCTACCTCTCAAATCAGTAACTAAGGGGACATCAATATAAATGAAGAAAGGGCTGGTGACATAAAGGATAACTTCCCAGAGGACGTGACATGATCAAAAAACTTCACATTGAGTAAAGTGTAAAGATATCTCACAACACTGAAATTGTCAAGGATAAAATGAGGGAAGTAGATCCAGATCTAGAGAGGAGTGGATAATTTGTCAAAGCACAAAACAGATCCTTGCTTTATAATATAAAATGCGGTGAGAACTTATGCAACCAGAAGAGCGCAAACATTGTTCAAACTGCTCTTATTAAGATTTGATGAAGAAATACACCTTAGTTCTCATTTAGGTGATAGTGTATCAGATGGTATTACTTTTATCGTTTTTGCATTTCTTTATCCATTCCTAACGTATAATATGAGAGTTTTTAATATTGTAACAAGTTTTCTAAAAGTATTGCAATAATACTTTTAGACTTTTCCTATCAATTATTGATTTTCAAGAGTTTATCTAACATTTTTATAGCTCTGCAATAATGTATAAAGCAAGGACTATTTCTATATATGTGGTTGCTTATAACATGGCTACAAAGCACACACAATGGAGATTGTTTTGTAAGTATGAAGTGTAAATATTTTTCTATATTCCTGGCAACATCCTACTTTGGGTACTCCCTAGCTTTCACACAGAAAGTTATAAATCTCTCTATCATTCAGCTCATAGTGTCCTTTCATATGGATCTTTCTAAAATGAATTTGTGCTCATGCCTTTCTTAAAAGTGAATTATGGGAAGCTTCTCTGTAACTCACTACACAAAAAAAGTTCCCTGAAATCCTACTTTTGGTCTTATTGACCTCTGCACAAATGTTTCATTTTCCCCTTTCCTATTCTCCTTAATATGTGAATATCTGTACAAGTGAGTGAATGAGCAAATGTTTACTGGTGGGATATTTTATAAACAATAAATAAGCATTTTCCAGAGTGTAATTCTCACACATGCAGGAAAGGGTAAAACGATCTGCTCTAGTGCTGGCAAGAATTATTGGGAATTCTATTTATACTTCTTTTCCTCTAAAGTGCAAAAAATAATTGAAATTTTAACATTCACATAGGAGTGGCATTCTCACTGAGTGACTTGAAGATGTCACAGGTAGTAACAAATTAAAATTTAGGATGCAGAATATAAAGTGAAGATTATTTAACACTGCTGCAAGTTAGGGGTACATTTTGAACCTGAAAAAATTGTACAAATTCATCAATAAATGCATGATAGTAATAATGTCCACAATGGAGGTAATAATTTTTCTTCATACAGTGAAACTTAGCTAAAAGAGATCATGTGAAGCAAAAGATAAAATGAAATTAATTGTTTGCTATCAAAGATTGATTAGAACTAATCATCTACTGTGAGAGGTTTGCTCCATAGTTGGGTGAAAGTTCAGGTTTTAAGCATGTTTTAGCTGATAGTATTTGATAGATTCTATTTTAATAAAGAAAAAAATCCTTACTAACCACTTTTATTTAATTGCTAGAAAGAAATATTCACTAAATAAAAAAAATTCCCTCATCAAAAATGACCACTCTAAGGAAAATACAATTTGTGATTTATTAGAGAAAGGCTCTAAGGATAATCTCTTTAAAAATGGCTTTTCTAAGCAGAAATAAAACAAAGGGTTCAAGACTTAGTTTCCTGAGGCCAACCTTTTGGTGCAGTAGGTTAAGCCTCTGCTTGCAACATTCTCATCCTATATCATAGTGTTTGGAATTGAGTCCTGCCTCCACTTTGATTTAGCTTCCTGTTAATGTGCTTGGGAAGGCACTAGGTGCAAGGCCAGAGTTCCTGAGACCCACATGGGAGACCTACATGGAGTTCCTGGGTCCTGGCTTTGGTCTAGTGCAGGCTTGGCTGTTGTGAACATCTAGGAGATGAACCAGTGAATGGAAGATATCTGTCTTTCTCTCTTTGTCTTTCAAGTAAATAAATAAACCTTACAATAAAAAGAATTAGCTTACAGAAACAGCAGCATATCTGAAATAATTCATTTGCAATATTCTTAGGTGAATTATTTCAGCAACAATGTAGAATTTTAAGCCAGAAGTGGAAAATAGTTATCAAAAAAAGATCTCTAAAAATTATCATGTTTTATAACGGGGTTGGGCAAGGTAGTGAAAGAGTTTGGTATTATACATATTTACTTGTGATACCACGGCATATGGTTTGCAGAACTGTCAAATTTAAGGATGAGATACATCTTTTGCCTTTAAAAAGAACAAGCAGGGGATGGCATTGTGGAGTAGTGGGTAAACCACCACCTGCAATGCCGGCATCCCATGTCAGCGCTGATCTAAGTCTCGGCTGCTCTACTTTCAATCCAGCTCCCTGCTACTGCGCCTGAGACAGCAGCAGCAGATGGCCCAAGTGATGGAGCCCCTGCAACCTCTTGGGAGACCCAGAAGCCTTTGCAGCCATCTGGGGTGTGAACCAACAGATGCAAAATCTCTCTCTGTGTATGTCTCCTGCTCTTTCTGTCTGTAACTCTGCCTTTCAAATAAATAAACAAATAATTCTTTAAAAAAAAAAAAACTCATTTTATGGCTGGCGCTGCAGCTCACTAGGCTAATCCTCCGCCTTGTGGTGCTGGCACACCGGGGTTCTAGTCCCAGTCGGGGCACCGGATTCTGTCCTGGTTGCGCCTCTTCCAGTCCAGCTCTCTGCTGTGGCTCAGGAGTGCAGTGGAGGATGGCCCCAAGTGCTTGGGCCCTGCACCCACATGGGAGACCAGGAGAAGCACCTGGCTTTGGTTCGGCACAGCGTGCTGGCCGTAGCGGCCATTTTGGGGGTGAACCAATGGAAGGAAGACCTTTCTCTCTGTTTCTCTCTCCCACTGTCTAACTCTGCCTGCCTGGAAAAAAAAAACTCATTATATTCTAATCATTAATTTTATAAGTAATTTGCATATTTATTCTTACCACGAATATATTAATATTGCATACAAGAGATCATGCTTATTATTATATTGCTAATAATCCCTACATTGAGAATAAATAAATATGCTTCATTATTATTAAAAATGTGGTTTTAAATTGCATGCTTTATATTTATTGATAAGGTCCGTGTTCAGTTTCTGCACACACATGGTGGATGTTCAAGAAGGAGAGGTCCCAAAAAATCCTCCCAGTATGTGTAGAACTTAAGGAAAGCAGTGCATCACTTTGCTTTGCAAACCATAAACTCGTCTTTCAATTTTAGCTACCAATTCTCAAAAGCATTGAGTATCAACTAAATTATTAAATGTCCTCAATCCTTGATGTCAATTGGACTTTATTTCAAACTAAGTGGAAGGTATTTCATTTTTTTTTTTTTTTTGACATGCAGAGTGGACAGTGAGAGAGAGAGAGACAGAGAGAAAGATCTTCCTTTGTCGTTGGTTCACCCTCCAATGGCTGCTGCGGCTGGCACACCGCACTGATCCGAATCCGGGAGCCAGGTGCTTCTCCTGGTCTCCCATGCGGGTGCTTTCCACCCATCCACTGCCTTCCTGGGCCACAGCAGAGAGCTGGACTGGAAGCGGAGCAACCAGGACAGGACCGGCGCCCCGACTGGGACTAGAACTGGGGTGCCGGTGCCGCAGGCAGAGGATTAGCCTAGTGAGCTGCAGCACTGGCCATAAAATGAGTTTTTTTTTTTTTTTTAAAGAATTATTTGTTTATTTATTTGAAAGGCAGAGTTACAGACAGAGAGAGCGGGAGACATACACAAAGAGAGATCTTGCATCTGTTGGTTCATACCCCAGATGGCTGCAAAGGCCAGCGATGGGACAGGCTGAAGCCAGAAGCCCATCCTGGTCTCTCCTGTGGTTTATAGGGGCCCAAGCAGTTGGGCCATCTTCCACTTCTTCCCCAAGCCATTAGCAGGGAGCTGGATTGGAAATGGAACACCTGGGACTCAAAGTGGTGCCTATGTGGGATGCAGGCATCACAGGTGGTTGCTTGACCCACTGCACCACATCATTCCCAATAAAATGAGTTTTTAAAGGAATAGTGTTTGATTTATCTTCAGCTAATTCTTCCTCTCGTGATGAATTTTTATTAAATAATATAGTAACATACTTTATTGAACATGTTATATATAAAATTTTAGAGACAGAAAAGGATTTTATTATAGTGTATTTATAGCATTTTCAGTATATTTATGAAAATTATGTGATCTAGCATATTGTGGTAAACTATTTCCCATGGTTATATCATTATTTTAAATTTCCTCTAGTTTTTTCTATATATTTTATGAGTACCTAATAGCACATTATGACATATTACCTGTGAATAATTTATAAATATACAAATGCACATATCCTGGTAGAAAACATTACAACCTGTTTTCCCAGTAGGGTGCTGTTATCAAGAGTAGCGCCTCATTTAAAAAAATCACTATTTCCTGGAAAGTTTCTCTCATTCACCTTTTTTGGAATCATTCTTTTCTTCTTCCAAACTTTGGCATTATTTTATGAATGATATCACCCAGTCTGTCATGGTGTAGTTATTTTTACCCATTCCTTGTCATTGTTTGCTGGCTGTAAACTACCTAAGATGTCTGACTCACCTGTGAAGTCTCTCCACCATCAGTGGTGCGTGCACACTGGAAGCACTCAGGATTATATGTTGATTGAATTGGCTCAGAGTTGGCAGATATATATGGAGCCATGTTACAAATAGTGTTTTCAAGAGCAAATCACTTGGAATTGGCACTGTGGCACAACGTGGTAAGTTGCTGCTTGGAACTCTTGCATCTCATGTCAGAGTGCCTGGGATCAAGTCTCTGCTTTTGATCTGGCTTCATGCTAAAGCACCTAGGAGGCAGCACTTGGTGTTCCAAGTGCGTAGGTTCCTGCCATCCATGTGGGAGACCAGCCTGGAGTTCCTGGCTCCAGTCTTTGGTGAGTAGGATGCATCTGGGGAGTGAATCAGAGGATAGAAGATCTCTGTGTGTCTCACTTTCTCTCTGACACTTGGCCTTTCATATAAATCAGTTTTAAAAACCATTGAAGAAAGAGCAAATCACCTATACTTCTTGTCAAAAACTCTCTACAGGTCACCTACAACAAGTCTAAAGACCTAATTCAGTGTTGTTATGCAATGGTTCTGGCATTGCTGATAATCTGTATACTAGATACATATCGGGGACTTCAGGCTGAAATATGATCTATGTACTCACTCAATCAAACAGCAAGCAACAACTACGTTCAGTGTTGAGTAACAACTTATTGACCTGTTGGCTTAATTTGCACGCAGACTGAATTTATATAAATAGCTGAAGCCATGCATTTGTTGATAGACATTGCTATGGGCATTAGGGCAGCTGGTCTAAAAATGAACATCTTCAAGATTTTGTTAATATGCACAGGTTTGTTTAAGTTTGATGCTTTGCTTACCTTTAAGAAACTTAAATACTAGTTGAGGAATGTGAATTCCTCTTGAGATCCTTTTAATTCATTGACTATTTCTTCCTAATGTTTTTTTCTTGTTCTCTTTGTGATTTTGTGGTGTATGATTATATTAAGAACAAAAGTTCAAATAGGTCTCTAATTTTGGTGTTTTGGAGGGGCCTCTTTTTGAAGCATAATTTGCTGTGTAAATTCTCTATTATATATTCATTTGAAATATTTGCCAATTTATGATGACTTTTTCATAGTGGATGATTGTTTACCATATTGTGTATTCCATGGTCAGAGAGTGAGTTTTAGGATATGCCTAGTTCTACTTTTCACTTTAGAGATAGTGTAATGTAACTGACAGTGTGTTTCAACTAATCCGATTCCAGGGCTTCTTTTCTAGCTAATAAAAAGAAAAACAATGAAAATAAGTAAACTTAGGGACATTTTGCTGATATTTTTTCAAGCAGCATTTACATTGTAATACCTTATATTAGAAATATAGCTTCTGGGGCCAGCACCACGGCTCAATAGGCTAATCCTCCGCCTAGCGGTGATGGCACCCCAGGTTCTAGTCCTGTTCAGGGCGCCGGATTCTGTCCCGGTTGCCCCTCTTCCAGGCCAGCTCTCTGCTGTGGCCTGGGAGTGCAGTGGAGGATGGCCCAAGTGCTTGGGCCCTGCACCTGCATGGGAGACCAGGATAAGCACCTGGCTCCTGCCATCGGATCAGCGTGGTGCGCCGGCCATAGCGCACCAGCCGTGGTGGCCATTGGAGGGTGAACCAATGGCAAAAAGGAAGACCTTTCTCTCTGTCTCTCTCTCTCTCACTGTCCACTCTGCCTGTCAAAAAAAAAATATAGCTTCTGTAAGCATGCAAAATGATTTGAATAAAAATAATCAATAAACTATAAGAAGAAATTAATGCAACTTGCTTTTCACTGAAATAGCCATTCTATATGGTGATTCTTAAATACTCATGTTGCATACACTTTGAGATGTGATGACTTTGAACAGCCTTCATCTCAACTGTTGAGTAACAACTTTTTTTTCATTCTATTTATTGAAATGTTTACTTAGTATAGAGTTAATCTTATGTGTATAAAGTTAATTGAGAATAGGTCGTAGTTAAAAAATAAGGATGGAAATAGGAGAGGGAGGAGGAAGAAGGGTGGGAGTGTGGGTGGGAGGCTGGGTATGGTGGGAAGAATCCCTATGTTCTTAAATTTGTGTTTATGAAATACATGAAATTTGTATTCCTTAAATAAAAGCTTTCTGCAGAAAAAAACTTAAAAGATACAAAAGAAGACATAACTGAGCTGAAATCTTCTTCCTTCCAAGTTTGTTGTGTGCAGCACAGCCCAGAAAAACCACATTGAAATGTGTGTTGGAAAAAAAGCAGATTGACCCAGTTTTAGATGGAGCTTTTGTCTCTATTACAGTTTCAACTATGTATATAATTTGTGCATACAATCACATGAAATGACTACTGTTAACATTTTTCATTTTACATTTTTCTTGGTTTTACTTAAAAGTCTCTCTACATTATCTTTTCAGTGTCTTTACACATTGAAGCCGAAGTTCAGGTATTGATTAACCCTGTGAATTTGCCTGAAAACATGCTCCCTGGGACTCAGCTAAGTCGCGCTTATGATAAAGATGTAGCAGGAAGAGCAGATGTCTACCACTTTCTTAATAAAACAAAGGATTTTGTCATCGATGCAAGTAAAAAAATTATCATTTATGTATTCTTTTCTTGTTTTATAACTACTGTTGTGAAAGTTAAACTTTAAAGAAAATCAATTAGCTAAGCCCAAGTGCAATATTGAAATTCTGGTCACAGTGTGTTGTAGATAGTTCCATAAACATGGTTTCTGAAGAGACTTCCCAATCCTGCCTTACTTCACGGTCATGATATACCAACACAGACATAGGTTTTATTTTCTGAAAGAATGAAAATTTTCTGCCCATTAAATTAGCTTGAGAGTCACTCATTTTTTTTCTGGAGCAAAAAAAAAATCCTTTGAATAATAGGAAATATGGTCCAGAATAAAAATCTGTACCGATTTCAAGAAAAAGAACTTAAAAAAAAACTTAAGGCCAAGTAGATTGAATTTTTTTCCCAAAAAAGAAGGATTAATAAATTACTTAAGGCTGGAAACAGACACCATGCTGCGTGCTCCTGGGAGCACCTCACACCTGACCAGGTGATTTACACAGAAGGTGCTCAGTAGAGTCAATGAAGTCAAGTTCATGTCTTGCAGCTAAGAGTAAAAAAGAAACAAAAATTCAAATAATGCATTCTACTCACAATAAAGAATCCAGTAAAAGACAGTCACATTAAACATGACAAAAATATTTCATTTATTTATTTTAAAGGCATAGAGCCAGAAAGGGAGAGGTGAAAAAGGGGAAGGAGAGGGAGAGGGAAAGTCAGAAGGGAGAACTTTCATCTGCTGGTTCGTTCTGCAAATGCTTATAATCCCAGAGCTGCACATGTCAAATCTGGGAGCCAGGAATTTAATCCAGGTCTCCCAAATGGGTGGCAGGAACCCCAGTATTTGAGCCATCACCTGCTGCCTCCCAGGGTGCGCATTAGCAGGAAGCTGGAATCAGTAGTGGAGCCAGCACTCTGATAAGGGAGGCAGACATCTCATGCAGCATCCTAAGTGCTGCACCAAATGCCTATCCCAGAAATGACAGCTCTGACGTCTTTTGAAATAGGGTCTCACACAATGTTTTTTAGTCAGGATAGTGTTTCTGTAGTTTATATAGACAATTAAACAGATGTTAATTCTAAACCAAGATGTAAGTCAGCATGGCTGTTTTATTTACATTTCAGACAGCTGTCAAAATGTGTATGCATTTGCGTGCTGTGCTCACAGACATTCAAAACATGGGTTGCTATGATTTTTATAAGTTTGAGAAAATGGCTTTGAAAGGAAGTTTTCTGTCTCGCCACTGTGCCTCTTCACTGGAGTGCCTGACAAGCGCCTGTGTACAACTTGCACTGTAAGAACAGCCCACACTTTTCCGTGGCAATCAGGGCTATCTGTTGTCTCACTGACACCCTTCCTCTCAGTCACGGAGTGTGCTCTGAATCTCACAATCTAAATACAATGCGAGCAGCTCTGTTCCCTTCTGCCTAGAGCCATGATACCAGAAATCCACCCCTGGAGAGGGATCTCTGATTTCCCGTTGTTACACTGCGGTAATGCCCATGGCCTTATCTGCACAAAGATCCACCCCTCCCTTATGATATCCTCAGGTAACTGGCCCTGTAGGTCTTCTGTACATTTTCCCCAAGAAAACTCCAACGTGGCATTCATCCACCTGCTTATGCTTCACACCATGCCTGAGCTGACGAATTTTGCTGGACAAATCACACAAATCCGCACCCTGACTAGTACTTGTTCCCAGAATTCCTTCACAATCTTCTCTTCACTGTCAGTGATTTTATTAATGTACAAGTATGATTGTATCACTATAATTCTTTGAGATCTATCCATCTTCATCTGTCAGTCAATCATGTGTCATTTATCATCTCTCAATCATTTATCATCTATGTATGTTTCTATCATTTATCTATATTATCTATCCAGCCATCATCTCATATCAATAGCTCTTTGATTCCTTCCTATTTTCCCCAAAGTAAAATCCAAACCCTTTAAAGTGATGCACAAATCTCTGTAAAATATGGCTTCCCATTTTCTTTTCAGATTGAAAGGTCCTACTCTCCATTGCATAATCTGTATTTTAGTCCAAATATCCACTTCCTGTTGCACAGCTTTCTACTCTCTCTGGGACTTTGCATGTACCATGTCCTCTGCCTCCTCTGCTCGCCTCTCCCTACCAACTCCTTCACATCTTGCATAAGTTAGTTCAGAAGTGATTGCTTCCAGGAAGTCATTTCAGCATCCATCATGTTGCCAAGTTAGGTAATGTGCTCCTCCTTCGTATTTTTAAGCCACTCCCTCTGTAGCCTTTTTACTTACTTGATTCTCAAGCACAAGGACTATGCTTGATTCAGTTGTTAGCCTTTCTGATTTTATGATCTCCATACTAATTAAATTACTGACTGTATTTCTGTACCCTCACTCAACGTTTCCAATCTGTATGGACCCTGTTTGTGTGTTCTGGTGCTATGTGACAAACCACCTCAAAAATATGGTGGTTCCAAACAACACTGAATCCCCCTTGTCACGATTCTGGGAGTTGACTGAATGTGTCTGCCCTCTTGTTTGGGTTCATTCCAAAGGCTGAATGCCAAAGGTTTGTGCAGGTCAATTCCAAAGGAAAGTCCATGTTTATCTCTGAAATCCAGTGTGGCAATGTCCTGTATGTTAATATGAATTTGCCTTTGGCTTCTCTAGGATGTCAAAGATCTCACCACTACTGATGACTCGTCTACAAAACCCTATGGATACACTAGCACTGAAGAGACTGGTTATAGTCAATACCACACTAGCAAATTCCTCCCTTGATAGCTTGTGACTTTAGCCCCTAAAGGATACAGCTGTTATTGTTATTATATTTTCTTTCTTTCTTTCTTTACTTATTTATTGAGCACTACCACCAAGAGCAGGAGAGAGAGAGAGAGAGAGAGAGAGAGAGACAGAGAGAGAGGGCACCACCTCAACCCTGGTCTCCCACCTGGATGATAGGGACCCAACCACTTGAGCCATCACTTGTTGCCTCCCAGACATTATATTAGCAGGGAGCTTGAAACAGGAGCCCAGCCAGGATTTGAAGCCAGGCACTTTGACATGGGCTGCAGGTATCTCAACCAGCAACTTAATCGTTAGGCCAAATGCCCACTGCAGATCCAACCATTACTGAGCCAACAGATGATGTGTTTTCAAGACAAAGCACTGAGAGTCTTCCTCCAGTATATGTCTTTGACACCAGAGATAAGGGGTGAAAAAAATTGATTAGGAGTAGGCAACACCCACACAATGATTCCATCAAATTTTAGCCCTCTTAGTCTGTATGGTTGATCCTACTAAGAGCCCTCCAGGTTTGCTACAATAACACACTTGCAGGTTGCCTCTTGTTCTATTTGGAAATAATTTGTAAGCTCTATTCCATTTTGAAGGAAGTTCAGTTCAGGTTATTCTTGCTTTCTGCCATGACTTGATTTGGCTTGACTCTTATTATCCCATAATATTGGAAAAGAGACTTGACAAAAAAGCTTCCAGGAAGTTTCTGTCCTTATTAAATTTGTTAGCAAGATTAACAAATTTAAGCAAGTTAGTATGCATTTTTAAAAAGGTATTCTTATTGATAGTAGTCAATATACCTGAAGATAAAATACTATTTTCCTCCATAATTCAATGGTGTTTTGATTGGGGGATTTATTAGGCTATTCCAAATATGACATTAATTTTTACATATTTGCTTTGCTAAAAATGGATTATAATTTCTTCTTAAAATGCCTAGATTTAATGGAACTAATAGTGCCAATAATAACAAAATAAAAAATACTGTTTTTATTAGTGTCTGTATTTTTCTTCTCTTCATCTGTACTTTCTTTTCCTGTCTTCAATTAAAACAGCTGATTGTTTTACTCCCAGGATAGTCCATCAGGGAATTGGTTACTGTTGCAATATATCGCATATAAAAGTCTCTTTTCTGAGACAGGATACCTCCTTTGACAGCAGAGAATTTCTTGGTGATAGTTTATCTTGGTAGCCACTCAAACTTTTGTCAAATCTATTTTATGATCTTAGGGCAAACTCAAGATAACTAATAAGGTTGGATATAAACAAATGGATTGTTTTTTCCCTCTGCTAGTAAAAAGTAGACATGAACTGTGATGACACCATGTCTCTGTCATGTGACAGTGCCTGTAATTTTGGAAATGATTTTCAGTGAAAATGTTCCAGGGCAAAGCATGGTTTTATTCAGAGTAGAAGCCTAATTCTTAGAACCCTTGAAAAGGAAATCAACTGTTAGCATTTGCTGTCCATTTGTGTATGTTGACTATCTTCCTTGTAGTGACTAAAAAAGTGGTCAGGACCATTCTATTCTTGTTTTTCTTCCTCTGCTTCAGTTAAAGATTCATGTAATGTTAGTAAATTGTGGGAGTTTTGTAGTCCATGTCATTTCCAATTTACGTTCTCTGCAAAAGGGTTAAGATATGTAATTCTACCATATTTCCGTACACTAAAGGAATGTTTCCATGTACCAATGGTAATGATAATGTGTGGGTTCTCTCTGTCCTAGGTTCTGGTGTAATCACGTCTACCAAAGTTTTTAATTATGAAACAGACCCGATAAGGTTTCTGCTGATTGTTGACAGCGGAGGGCTCCGCAGACGGGTTTTGACCGTGAACATCATTGATGTTCCCGAAAGTCCAGACTGTACCGCTGACCCCCAGTTTTCTTCAGGGACAGGTATGAGATGGGATTTGCCTGGACTGTGCTTTCCACAGCTGCCTGTAATGAGAGAGGACAGGCGCACCTCTTCTGGTAGAGATGCTCAGTAATTTTTTTTATTATGCATCTTATGTTTGTTTAAGTAAAGAGCTGAACATACACACAGATATTCATGTATGTAAGAAAACATCTAGTAATGTAATTTCTGAGTTTGGAATGATTTGGAAAACAGGTTATCCATATAGAAATTTTTACTTCACATTTCTGTGGAGGGTAGAGAGCAAGCACATTAAAAACAACATTCTGGTTGCCCCTCTTCCAGTCCAGCTCTCTGCTATGGCCCAGGAGTGCAGTGGAGGATGGCCCAAGTGCTTGGGCCCTGCACCCCACGGGAGACCAGGAGAAGCACCTGGCTCCTGCCTTCGGTTCAGCGTGGTGTGCCAGCCACAGCGGCCATTGGGGGGTAAACCAATGGCAAAGGAAGACCTTTCTCTCTCTCTCTCTCTCTCTCTCTGTCCACCCTGCCTGTCAAATAAAATAAAAAAAAAAATTAAAGATTCTTCAAAGGACTTATGCAAAAGAGGACAGGAGAGAAATAAAAGGTTAAGCCTTACATGGTAAATGCCAAAAAATTTGATTTTAATACTCTTAAAATTCAAATATTATTTTAATTTCCCAAAGAGGTGGAGAAGGCGGACAGTAATCAAATCCAAAAATAAACGTAAAATTTTCAATTGGGCAGGAAATAGAAATAAAAGCTGTTGAATTATGAAATTCACTAATGTGTGTGTGTTTCTTTGTTAACCAGAAACATAAAGAAAGCTGACACTTTGCTTTACATCTAAACTTTGATGTGGGTAAATAATCAAGACCGTAAGGCAAATACCCAGAGACAGAATAGGGCATGATGACTCAGAGTAATTGAAAGTCCAATGTGATAGACATGGAGTGAGCACTAAGTAACATGGCATACAATGACTACTGAGAAAAGGGTATTTTAAGAATGTCTGCCCTTTTCCCAAGAGCAATGGGAATCCTTTGACAAATTTTAAGCAGATTGGTGTTTCAAATAGATCCATCAGGTTGATTATAGAAGGACAGGAAGGAGGTAAAGTTTGAATACATATAGCAAGCATTGTTCAGAGTTCCACGATAAATAAACTTTTCAGGCTAAAAGACAAAGTCGAGGACATAATTTAGGCAGGACTTAATATAATAAGAAAGGAAACACATGTTTATAAATTTTTATTGACAAAATTATTTTAAATAAAATAGTAAAACAATTGGATATAATTTCATTTTACAGGACTACTAGTGAGAAGGTAGATTTTCTTTTTTCAAGGAAGTATAATTTTCTTGTTTTGGATGGGGTCTTGAATACTACATATCATCAGTGAATGGCTTTTACTGCTTGGCTAACAAATGAATCACTTTTAGGATCTTATTTTTGATTGCAGTCTCATTTTCATTTATATTTGTGAATAAAATCTACTATTTTAGAATATTTTATATTAACTATTTTACTTTTTTCTGAGCATTGTTTGACTGTAGAGTGAGGATACTGTGATGAGTACTTAGTTTTTTTCTCCTTGAATGTGTTACATTATTTTTTATCATAGCTATGGTATTATTGTATAGCAAACAGAATGCTTTGTCACATGATAAAATTGAAAAACCTCACATCCACCTTACCTTAAAGTTAATGTCTGCTATGGCTTGCATATGAGTTGACCTCCAATGTCATAAGTTAATGGTGGTAAGAGAGACTGGAAGTTTAATGCAATTATGGTGTTTAGGAGGTGGGCTCAGTGGGATGTCCTTAGGTCACTGGGAATGTGCCCTTGCAAGGTAGGTCTAATGAGAGAATTGTTACAAAAGCCTGGGTTGAGCCTAGCCACTCTCTCTGCTTCCTGACTCACCATGTGATCCTTCTTCTCCACACACAGCACCATTGTTATCCACCCGCCCTCACCAGATGCCAAACCTCTGGGGCTGCTGATCTGATACTTGAACCTCTGAAACTGTCAGCTAAAAACCTTTTCTCTTTGTTAAGTTTGCTGCCTCAAATATTTTGTTATGCTGCTGGAAAGCTAGCTAATGCTGCGTCATTTGAAGTCCATGTCCCTTTTCTTGTTCTGTCATGATGGATAGGCATATGTTAATTTAAAAAAGCACCATGCTGAGAATACTGTTATGACAAATTACTGGGACTTGTACTGTTTCAAAGGATGAGAGCACCATATATGGCCTCATTATCCATCACTTAACCCTGTCATTGCAGCAAGAATTCAGTAATAAGTGATCCATAAACCAATGGATGGATATGTATTTTGTCAGTACTTTATTTTTTAGCACTGAAACATGAATTCTGTGAAAATTTCATGTGTCACAAAATACAAGTCTTTTGATTTTTAAACCACTTTTACCATAGAAAGCCAAATATCACATTGTCTCTTACATGTAGATGTTAATAAAGAGTTTAACATTACATAATGCCAGGTTATTTGGTATATAGATAGTAATAAATATTGTATTCACTGAATTATACAACCTATATGACAACATTTCCTTCATTTCACACTTTAATACCATTGTCATCAATCCCACATTACATGATATTAGTCTCCCTGTTTTGAAGAAAAAATAGTATATGGAAATATGCTAAAACTATTAAATCTTAAAATTAATTTTATAAATGTTCTAGGAGCATTAAGAAAAAATGAAGTGTCACACTGTATATCATAAATATGCATACTTATGATTCTTAATGTTTTAATACAAATATTTAGATGAAAAACATAACCATTTCATTTAATATTGTAAACATTATTGTTACCACAAAGAACACACAAAAATGTGCAGCAGTACAGATTTCACTGATGGATGACAGTTTGAAGACCCAAAGAGTAGAAAAAAGATATCAGTAACCCAGAGAAGGAATGATAATTTGGTTTAGGAAGCTATTGAAGATGGAAAGGAAGGTATTGAGGTGGACTTTGGGGTTTCTTGTGTGGAGATCCTCATGTGAGATATAAAAAACCTACAAGTAGACCAAATTTGGAGAGAAAACTCATGAGTTCACTGTTGAACGTGTGGTGTTTGATATCCCTTTGTTATATCAAAGGAGAGATTTAAGTAAGCAATTGAGTTCACAGGTCTTGCCTAGGGCTATAAATGTTTTGTAATTGAAACCATGGACTTGGATGAGATTACTCACCAGAGAGAAGAGAATTAGAAGAGAGGAGGGCATGGAGCCAAACCTTGAGGAACTCCTACACTTAATGACGTGGGGAAAGAAACTCAGCCTGCCAAGGAGTCTAAGAAGGAGCAGCTAAAATGGTGGGAGAAAAAGGAGAGAATCACGCCATGTGTAGCAAAGGTAGAGAGTGTTTCAGGGGACTGCCATGTGGTAAATAGACTTTCAATTCAAGAGTTGACTAAAATGAAGAATTAAAAAGACCATTGAATTTAGTTAGTGATATGGGAGAAATGCTAACTAACGAGTTCTGAGAATTATTCATGGGTGTTATAGAGTTGGAAACCAGGATGGGGCTGATTGATTAGAGAATTGTGAAGAGCAAATTTTTTTTTAGAAATTTGAAGTGAAATTGGAGAGAAGGCCATGGCAGAATTATGTGAGATTGGCAATGGTTTCTTTTTTCTTTTTTTAAGAAAGATAGGTGATGATTTTACAAGCAAATGGGGGAGGAGACCATTTAAATGGGAAGTTGAAGTCATAAGAAAGAGAAAGTAGGAGAAGGGATCAGAGCACAGGTGGAATCAACCAATCATCTATGCATCTGGCCTACACATCTATCTGTCTTCTAAATATGTTTAAGTGAATATTTATAATTTTGGTTTATTTTATGTTCAACAAATTCAAAGTGTCTTGAGCTGTAAGTTTTCTCCTTTCAGTTTATACTTGCAACCCAATCTCTGAAAACTTACAAGTGAGCTGGGAGGTCCTAATTATTTGGGTGTGTGTTTGAAATAACCTCTTTTTAAGATTACCATTAAAATGTGGTTCTCTGGAAACACGTTTCATTGTCCCTTGATTTGAAAAAGTCATTCATGTAAGCTGTAACTTTTCTTGGAAAATATAAAATAAGTGAAACATTAACCATTTTGAAATTCGAACCACATAAGCCAAAATCAGTCACTCATTCATCAAATGAGCCATATTAAATACCATTTAAAATGATTATAAAAATGAAATAGGATTTTTGTGTGTGCAACTCTATTATATTGTGCTCAAATACCCTATCCCATATAAGCTATTGAAGGAACACTAATTATGTTCATAAATGCAATGCTTATACCATTGTGTTGGTACAAATGTCACTTACTACCCAAGGGCCCTTGGGTAATAAAATCACTACTCTCTGTTTTATATCCCTAGTGCTGGTGCTGTCCAGTATATGAGGGGCAAAAGGTGTACACTTGGAGATGGCAGAATAAAGTGGAATCTAGAGCAGACTGGAGATCATTAGGCAGTTGTTGGTTAAGATCTGGAAAACTGTAATGAGGATTTTGCCTGATCTGGGACCTTACTGGCTCTTGAGGAACTGTGCCAACTTTGGTATTCCCAGGCAGTTTTTTTCCCAGAGCTACTCAGAAACTCTAGTGTGATTCCTGTAAATGTGAAATGCTCTTTTTCATCCAAGAGAAGGAAAGTCAATGGTAAAAGTGGAAAAGAAATGAAATAAGATGGCCACTGAATGTCCACTGATCTGGCAGCAGGGAGACCTCTGATAACTTTTGGAAACAGTTCCTGTTGTAGAGGGAGACTTTAGTAGAATGGACTGGAAAGACTTAGTGGCAGAATAAGGGAGATACAATCTCTGGCCCTGAAGGGTAAGAAAGAGACAGGACCATAACTAAGGTGGGCTTGGGATCAATGATGCTTTTCTTTTTTGTTTTTAATGAAAGAGACTTGGGCAAGTTCACATACTGATGAGAAATAGGCAGAAGCAAGGGAGTGATTGAAGATACAAAGTCAAGTCCCTGAGCAGGTACCAGGGGAGATGTTGCACAGTGGGCAGACATTATCCTTAGCAATGAGAAGTTCTTTCTTCAGAACAGGAGATGAGAAGGTGCAAATGTAAACAGGTGTGTAAGGCATGGGGAAAAGTCAGCTATAACTAGTGCAGCTGTTTCTATTTATGCTGTCCAGTAGGGTGAAAGATACTCTGTGAAGAATGAGACAGAAGGAGAGGGCAGGGCTGAGAGGTTGGGATAAGAAGGCAAAGTCTGAAACAATTGGTAGAGAAAGTTGGAGAGAATGGGATAGAAACTTGCTTAAGGGCACAGAGGGTTCAATACAGTCGTTCTTCTAATAATTCTCTTTGCAATAGGGAGCTCAGGCTTACACTTTAGACATTCATCTATATGCAGGAAATTTTTTTAATTTTCAATTTGGGCAGGCATTTCTTTTTTTTTAACTTTTATTGAATGAATATAAATTTCCAAAGTACAGCTTATGCATTACAATGGCTCCCCCCCAAACTTCCCTCCCACCGGCAACCCTCCCCTTTCCTTCTCCCTCCCCCCTTCCATTCACATCAAGATTCATTTTCAATTCTCTTTATATACAGAAGATCAGTTTAGCGTATATTAAGTAAAGATTTCAACAGTTTGCACCCACATAGAAACACAAAATGAAAAATACTGTTTGAGTACTAGTTATAGCATTAAATCACAGTGTACAGCACATTAAGGACAGAGATCCTAAATGAGGAGTAAGTGCACAGTGACTCCTGTTGTTGACTTAACAATTTGACACTCTTGCTCATGGCATCAGTAATCACCCTAGGGTCTTGTCATGAGTCGCCAAGGCTATGGAAGCCTTTTGAGTTCACCAACACTGATCATATTTAGACAAGGTCGTAGTCAGAGTGGAAGTTCTCTCCTCCCTTCAGAGAAAGGTACCTCCTTCTTTGATGACCTGTTCTTTTCACTAGGATCTCACTTGTGGAGATCTTTCATGTAGGTGTTTTTTTTTTTTTTTTTTTTTTTTTTTTTTGCCAGAGTGATTTGGCTTTCCATGCCTGAAATAGTCTCATGGGCTTTTCAGCCAGATCTGCATGCCTTAAGGGCTGATTCTGAGGCCAGAGTGCTGTTTAGGACATCTGCCATTCTATGGGTCTGCTGTGTATCTCGCTTCCCATGTTGGATCGTTCTCTCACTTTTTTATTCTATCAGCTAGTATTTGCAGACACTATTCTTGTTTATGTGATCCCTTTGGCTCTTAGTCCTATCATTATGATCAATTGTGAACTGAAATTGATCACTGGGACTAGTGAGATGGCATTGGTACATGCCACCTTGATGGGATTGAATTGGAATCCCCTGGTATGTTTCTAACTCTACCATTTGGGGCAAATCAGCTTGAGCATGTCCCAAATTGCACATCTCTTCCCTCTCTTACTCCCACTCTTATATTCAACAGCGATCACTTTTCAGTTAAGTTCAACACTTGAGAATAACTGTGTATTGATTACAGTATTCAACCAAAAGTATTAAGTGGAACAGATAAACAAAATAATACTAAGAGGGATAATGGATTAAGTTGTTCATCAACAGTCAGGGCAAGGGCTGATCAAGTCACCATTTCTCATAGTGTTCATTTCACTTTTACAGGTTTCCTTTTTGGTGCTCAGTTAGTTGTCACCTATCAGGGAGAACATATGGTATTTGTCCCTTTGGGACTGGCTTATTTCACTCAGCAAAATGCTTTCCAGATTCCTAACAGGGATCAATTTTCAGTTAAAATTTGAACACCTAAGAATAATTGTGTGTTAATTACAGAGTTCAACAAATAGTATTAACTAGAACAAAAAAAAATACTAAAAGGGATAAAGTATTACATTGTACATCAACCGTCAGGACATGAGCTGATCAGGTCACTGTTTCTCATAGTGTCCATTTCACTTCAACAAGTTTCCCCTTTGGTGCTCAGTTAGTTGCACTGATCAGGGAGAACATATGATATTTGTCCTTTTGGGATTGGCTTATTTCGCTCAGCATGATGTTTTCCAGATTCCTCCATCTTGTTGCAAATGACTGGATTTCATTGTTTTTGACTGCTGTATAGTATTCTATAGAGTACATGTCCCATAATTTCTTTATCCAGTCTACTGTTGATGGGCATTTGGGTTGGTTCCAGGTCTTAGCTATTGTGAATTGAGCTGCAATAAACATTGAGGTGCAGACCACTTTTTTGTTTGCCAATTTAAATTCCTTTGGGTAAATTCCAAGGAGTGGGATGGCTGGGTTGTATGGTAGGGTTATATTCAGGTTTCTGAGGAATCTCCAGACTGACTTCCATAGTGGCTTCACCAGTTTGCATTCCCACCAACAGTGGGTTAGTGTCCCTTTTTCCCCACATCCTCGCCAGCATCTGTTGTTGGTAGATTTCTGCATGTGAGCCATTCTAACCGGGGTGAGGTGAAACCTCATTGTGGTTTTGATTTGCATTTCCCTAATTGCTAGTGATCTTGAACATTTTTTCATGTGCCTGTTGGCCATTTGGATTTCCTCTTTTGAAAAATGTCTATTGAGGTCCTTGGCTCATCTCTTAAGAGGGTTGTTTATTTTGTTTTTTGTGGAGTTTCTTGATTTCTTTGTAGATTCTGGTTATTAACCCTTTATCTATTGCACAGTTTGCAAATATATTTTCCCATTCTGTTGGTTGTCTCTTCACTTTCCTGACTGTTTCTTTTGCAGTACAGAAACTTCTCAATTTGATGCAATCCCAAATGTTAATTTTGGTTTTGACTGCCTGTGCTTCTGGGGTATTTTCCAAGACTGCCTGTGCTTCTGGGGTATTTTCCAAGAAGTCTTTGCCGGTACCTATATCTTGCAGGGTTTTTCCAATGCTCTCTAGTAATTTGATGGTGTCGGGTCATAGATTTAAGTCTTTAATCCATGTTGTGTGAATTTTTGTGTAAGGTGAATGGTAGGGGTCTTGCTTCATGCTTCTGCATGTGGAAATCCAGTTTTCCCAGCACCATTTATTGAATAGACTGTCCTTACTCCAGGGATTGGTTTTGTATCCTTGATCAAATTTAAGTTGGCTGTAGATGTTTGGATGATTTCTGGTGTTTCTATTCTGTTCCATTGGTCTATCCATCTGTTTCTGTACCAGTACCCTGCTGTTTTGATAACAACTGTAATATGTCCTGAAATCTGGTATTGTGATGCCTCCAGCTTTGTTTTTGCTGTACAAGATTGCTTTAGCTATTCGAGGTCTCCTGTGTCAACATATGAATTTCAGCATCATTTTTCCAGGTCTGAGAAGAATGTCTTCGGTATCTTGATTGGTATCGCATTGAATCTGTAAATTCCTTTTGGGAGAATGGACATTTCTTCTATCTCATCATCTTCATAATCTTGAATTGGGGTGTCTATTTCATTTGGGGGCGTCATAGTGTCTTCCTTGTTCTTGTTACCTCGGCTTTTGCGTTTGTCATATTGGAGATATTCTTTGTTTTTTTTTTTTTTTTTCTCGTTATACTGTGACTCTAGATTAAGAGGACTGTCTGCTTTTAATGGATCCTTAGAGGCTGTGATGGGTGTGACCAGAGAGCTCTGGTTCTACAGGGTTAAGGGTGTGCCAAAGGTGATTCACCCTGATTGTTCTCTTGCTCACTCTCACTCTTTCTCTCTCTCTTTTTTTTTTTTTTGACTCAGTTGGGAAGTAATTCCACACAGCTGAGTGGAATTGAGAGTAGTTGATGTATGAAATCTGTCCCCTGTGAGTATTCGTTTGATTACCAGAGTCAGGTTTTTCTGCTTGGCTAATGAGAGACACCCGCTTTACATATGCAAAATGGCGCCTGCCCTTTGTCTTGCTCGGCTTTGTAAGGTGAGTGGAGAGAGAGGCTAAATGTCCGTGCAGGTTCCCCTTATTTATTCGATTTTTTCTCTCCTCCAGCCAGCCTGGTGAACTTTCCCCAATGGGGTTTCAGGCTTCGTTCTCTGCAGGTTTTTTCTGCCTTTCCCCGCCAATGTCTCGGGTTACCAAGAGGTTTTTAGCTCACCTCCCCTTCCAGCGCTGGCGCTCAGACTCTGTGGCTCCAGTGGGTCAGGCGGGTCCAGCGGGTCCTGGTGGCTCCTGGGGCTCAGCTTCCACGTGGTTGGCGACCTTGCTCTCCCCGGGCAGGCATTTCTTACAATGGGTAAGTTGCTGTTTAGTTTGCCTGAATCCCATATTGGAGTGTCCTTGCTTCTGATCCAGCACTATCCTGCCTTCATCCTGGCCCATCCCTGGCTGATACAGGCATTTTGGAAGTGAATTAGCAGATGGAAGATCTTTCTCTGCCTTTCAAATAAAATGAAAATTAAACAATTTAAACTTTAAGCTTAGTGTTCTGAGAAGTTCTAGAGACCTATATTCCTCTAACACATATTTTGCTTTATTTTTTTCTTTAAAGATTTATTTATTTATTTGAAAGGCAGAGTTACAGAGAGACAAAGTCAGAGAGCAAGAGAGAGAGGTCTTCCATCCGATGGTTCACACCCCAAATGGCTACAATGGCTGAAGCTATGATAATCCAAAGCCAAGAGCCAGGAGATTCTTCCAGGTCTCCCACACAGCTGCAGGTACCCAAGGACTTGGGCCATCTTCTGCTGCTTTCCCAGACCATAGCAGAGAGCTGGATTAAAAGAGGAGCAGCCGGATCTTGAACCAGCGCCCACGTGGGATGCTAGCATTGCCGGACCACGTCATTCTTTTAAAAAATGTTTATTATCTTAAAATCTAATGTTTTATTATTTATTTGTCTGTAACAAAAAATTAATTTGGGAGTGTGAGGCTTGGGGCTAACCATGTGTGGTACTTTGAACGTAATAGAATTTCTAGTTTTTTACACTTTGGGTAGACTCCATGTTTCTGGCAATCATTTTGTATCATTGTCAGGCCTGTTGTTAGCCTTCTCTTTTTCTCTTACCTACAGGTTTTCTGGGTCATTTCTTGCTTGAAAAAAGACATCATGGTTGGATAGAAAGTTGAGATTTTATTTGCTAGGATTTGTTGAACTTGCTTCTGTTTAAAAAAATTTACTTAATGTCCCAGTTGCCCCTCTTACAGGCCAGCTCTCTGCTGTGGCCAGGGAAGTGCAGTGGAGGATGGCCCAAGTACTTGGGCCCTGCACCCCATGGGAAACCAGGATAAGCACCTGGCTCCTGCCATCGGATCAGCGCGGTGCGCTGGCCACTGCGCGCCAGCCGCGGCGGCCATTGGAGGGTGAACCAACGGCAAAGGAAGACCTTTCTCTCTCTCTCTCACTGTCCACTCTATCAAAAAAAAATTAAAAAAAAATTTACTTAAAGTTTGTTATGATGCTTGGTAATGCTCTGTCTATAAACACTCTGAGGGCATGACTTGCATATAATTTTTCTTTATTATTGTTTCTGCAGAAAATATTGGGCAGGAGACATGGTTCTAAGTAGCCACCAGTGTCCCTCACTACCTTACTTTAAAAGGCCACGCAGTGGCATAGTAGGCTAAGCCTCTACCTGTTGCGCCAGCATCCCATATGGGTGCCAGTTTGTGTCCCGGCTGTTCCTCTTTCAATCCTACTCTCTTCTTTGGCCTGGAAAAGCAGTACTTGGTCCCTTGCACTTGTGTGGGAGACCCAGAGGAAGATCCTGGCTCCTGGTTTCAGGTCGGCCCAGCTCCCACCATTGCAGCCATTTGGGAAGTGAACCAGTTGATGGAGACCTTTCTCTCTGTCTCTCCCTCTGTCTGTAAATCTACCTCTCAAATAAATAAATAAAATCTTAAAAAAAAACCACATTAAATTCAGTTGGGCAATTTGTTAGAATTTAAATTTGTTATAATAGAAACTTGATCCCCTGATTGTATGTGTAAGAAATAAATATTTAAAATTTGATATTACTCAATTTGAGTGAAACTATTTCAAATTCATATTACAATAGACTGTAAAGACACAACACACAAACACTCACAAACAACACACCAGAAGTCAATAAAACAATTACTTTAACCTGAGTACTTCCTGAAGTCACTCCATCCACGTTGTATTGCAAGTTATTTTCTTTTAAGCTGTGGTCGAGGATGTGGGAAGATGTTAGGAGGTGTCCAGGGTGTTGTTAATTTGTTGTCCTTGCAAATGCTTCTGTAAGGAACAGAACTCTTTGCTGCCTGGTCCCATCAGGTCTAAACTTGGAGCACAGGAAGCTGGGGAGGCCACGTGCTGGATCCCCTCAGGACAGCTTTTCATCGTATTTGTCACACTGTTCTCAATCGGCTAGAGTTGCCACCAAAATGCCAAGAAGTAATGAAAAGTCACTATTGTGGCAGGAAGGGTGACAAGAAGCTCAGAGGAAAAATGCAGAAGTGAGAAGAGCTAGCTATCTTAAAGCCCCACTATCCAACCTGAAGTGAATCTTGCTCTGTTTTTCTTAAAGAGATAATGAATGCATGGTACACTTTATCTTTTGATACATGATGGTTTTGCTTCACAGCTACTGTGGAACTTGATGAGGACTACCCACTGTTTCAATCCATTTACAGAGTGACAGCCACGGATGAAGACTTTGCCAATGGCGACAGGCTGAAGGTAGGTGGCGATCCTTGTGTGAGATGCCTATGTCAGTTCAGCAAACAGAGTAAGGCTTTGGAGGTATTTTTCAAGAGTAATTATTATGACCTGATAATATAAAAGCTTGTAATGAAGTTAGCTCCTATAATACATTGTTTGTATTAGTGTCAGTAGTAGCAATTTTTAGGTGTGCAGTAAGCTAACACAGTGCTTTCCTCTGGAGATTGGGACCAGGAGGAAGACATCGATGGTGAGAAAAAAACTGAGGCTTTGTCCTTGGGGCTCTCATCAGACCTCTTTCCTCTAGCTAGTTCCATGACACATGTGAATGTGATTATGTATTTTTTGATGTTTCAGTACCCTAATTACTAAGTCTCTAACTCTAAGAGCCCTACTTTTCTCATAATTGATTCATGGTTGTAAAGTCTCTTAGAGATTTGGCAAAATAAAAAGGAACATATAAAGTTCTATCCTGGAGGATTCTGCGGTACCCTGGACTATGAAAATTAGCCGGAGTGCTCTGCAGCTGGCTTTTAACACATGTATTGAAAGAGTTTACTACTTCTAATTTAGTAACTCATGGAATGAAGTAATAAGCACCAAATGGCCAAGGAGGTCTCGGGTGACTTGGGCTAAGTCATGGCTGAGCCACTAAGTAGAGACATGATACTGGGGAAGTCACTTCATCCCTCATGCCCTTGATTTTCACAATTTTCAGAGGAGGCTTTTTTTCTCCTTTCTTTAACCTTCAGTAATACATCTCCTATTGTCAGTCAAAACCTCAACATCCCTGTGGAAAGCTCCAAAAATAATTTTGTTGCAGACCAGCCAATACAAAATTGTTGAGAAACATGAGAACTTCCCCACTAGATGATGTCTTTTCATTAGAGGAAGAAAAAGGGCCCTTGGTTCAAGTTGAACATAGTGATTACCAGTTCTGTCATCTGTAGGAACAGGGTAGGGACCGAACAGGTGCTTGTTTAGAATTTAGTGTTTTGAGACCCAGTGACATCATTACAGGCTATGACACATATCAGATGAATACAAAATACACAGAAGGATTGGCCCTTCCTTTAATGAAATTTTATTATTTCATTAAATTAAATTTTCTTCAGATACTTTGAAGAATAAATTGATGTACTTTTGCCTCAACATAGGTAGTACAAATAAATAAAAAATGGAATCAAGAATATAAGATAAATCATAAATTGTGTTTTAACTGTATGACTATTTGGCAAATCTTTGTGCTAATTGGCTAAACAACAATATTTTTGTTAATATTTTATTTGAAAGTCAGAATGATATACACACATACACACACACACGCACAGAGAGATCTTCCATCTGCTGGCTCACTCTCCAAATGCCTGCAGTAGCTGAGGCTCAACAAGGCCAAACCCAGGAGCCTATAACTCTGTCTGGGTTTCCCACTTGTGTGGCAGGGCCTAGGTACTTTGGCCATCTCTGCTGCTTTTCCAGACTCATTAATAGGGAGTTGGATCAGAAATGGCATTCTGATGTGGGACAATGGCATGAAGGCAGTTACTTAACCCACTATATCACAACACCACCCCAACTGTATGTTTTTCTCTGCATTTTGACTATGTCAGTGATTGTAATGCTTGTTAGGTTATAAAACTGAAATTAATCAGTGTAAAATAGGGAACTTTCTACATGTTTGCTCTGTTATTGTATCTTAATAACCTTCCCACCTTCTCATTTATTTTGGGATGTGTAATGCGTAAGTTATTTTTCTAGTACACCATTGAGACACAACTCTCCGGACCAAAGAGAGGAGCCAACTGTTTTGGCGTGGACCCTGTAAGTGGTGTTGTCAGTGTGAATGGTGAAGATTCCTTGGACTTCGATGCTGGATTTCATGTAATTAATGTTGATCATTTTCCACATAGAGGGAAGGAAAGTGAGAATTTTGAACTCTTAATGAAAAATAAAACACATAATGATTATAAAGAAGAGTGGTATTTTGTGTGATTGTCAGGACTTTTACAGTAAACGAAAGCCTAAATAAATCTGAGCTTTGTGGTTACTCAAAGAATCACGTCTTATCTTTTAGATCTGCTGTAAGGACTTTAAGGGGAAAAAATTGTAATGTCTTTTGATTAGGAGAAACAAAATTAGCAAATCATTAAATTTTAAAAGTGCATTCTTACTTGATGCATAGTAATTTTACATACTTATATTTTATACATTTACACAATGTTTAATAAGCAAATCAGGATAATTGGCATTTCCAGCTCCTTAAACATTTCCCAATTTTCTGAGTTTGGAGCCTGTGAACACCAAATCATTTATTTTAAAATACAGCTGTATATTAAAGAGATAGAAAAAACTTAAAAGTCAGGTTTTCATATTGAAATTGTTAGAACATTTGTGTTGACTCCCATTTAGAATGTTAAAACACTCCTATAGGCCAAGGTAAAATCAGGTATGAACCTAATGGATTAATCTGAAACTAACATAGTAGGAAAGGGGAACAATTTCTTTTATTCTTATAAGAAACATAAATTAACAAGAACTCTTTGGTGATGATTTTCTGAGTGGAAAATTAAGGATGTGTAAGCACAACAACTAATTGGAAAGAAACCAACTACATGGATATTGAAATGGTTGGTCCATACAGATATGAGATGTGAAGGTTGAGAAATAAATGAAAAGTTATTATTATTCATATTATTATTTTTTTCAGAATTCCTCTTCATGTATTATTTGTATAAGGTGGCTTAAAAATAGAAACTAAAGGTAAATGAAAGTAGAAATAGAAAAGTTACTGCTGAGTAGATATTTAGAAAGAAGAAGATTTAATAGTTAAAGAAGATCTCAACTTTCTACTCTCAAAGGATATAAATGGTGGATGAAAGCCAATGAATTCTATTTAAATTTCAGCTTGGATATGTTGAGTGTTAGAGGATGGGATAAAGTCCAATGATACATATCTTTTAAACAATCTGAGTGTTAGAACTACAGTATGAGATTAAGTTTAGATGGAAAAGAAATGGAGGTTATGCCTCTGAGCCAGGTATTTAAACAGTTCAACTCCACACCTCTGACCACCCCCGCCTCAGCCTCCCTTGTAGCCTGGACTCATACGTTCAACCAAACTTCCACTATGTCCTTGGAGACCTCTCCAGCTTTCCACTACATACTAATCAATTCATTTTATGACATCTGACATGTTGCTACCCATACAAGTGACTGAAGTTTGGTGCAGTCATTGAGTCCTGGACATTGTAGGAGTTTGCCGAAGATTTGCACCAAATAGGTTAATAGGGGATATATTACTGCCCCAGTGGCTTTTGTTTTCAAAAATAGACTTGCTGATTTGGATAAATGATGTCTAATGAGTGAGCTCTGTGACAGGCTGACAAGGGAAATATCTGAGATCTCATGACACACTCAGCACTTCAGAAATTTATACACTATTTTCCTTATCCCAAGAGGAGTTCATGGTCATGTTTCTAGGGGTTAGCATCAAACAGTCTGCCTTGTGAGTTGTATCATTACATTGTACTTTGGAGTTATGACTGAATCTGGAATTTGCTCAATTATTTTATTCAATTCCATCTATACTTAGGCATAAGGCCAAGTTACCCAGATCTTTTAGTGAAATTTAATGGCATGCAAAATGAAGCTAGTTTGAAATTTACAACTAATCTAGCTAGGGAAAAAGGCACATATATTTCTCTTAAGTACCTAGAAGAAAAAAGCTGTAAGAAACATATTGTAAAAATATGTATGTACATATATATGAAGTTTAATATATATGGATTATATATATATCTTACAAATAGTATATGCAAGGATGTTGTAAAGTCTTTAAAAACTCCTTTTCAGGTTTTCCAGCTTGCACTGAGAGCAACAGATACAAAAGGTCTGTTTTGTCAAGGAACTCTAATTATCAGGGTTCGAAACATAAATGATGAGAAACCTCAATTTGAGTAAGTATGTTTACTTCAAAGTGCAGCCATAGGAGAATAGGCAAAGTCAACTTTTCACATGTGTTGTAAATAATAATAATAAAGATGACATAGCCACATAGAAACTATTTTATGATTTTCTGTAGAAATTCCTAACTATACCCATAATTAATGCATATGCTACTAGAAAGTATGAGAAAATATTGGAAAGCAAATTTAAAAGTGACCAACATTGCAATATGCAGAAAGCTTTTGCTGTGTGTCTTTTAAAAAAAAATCTTTTGCTTTCTTTTCCAAAGCTGCCCTATTGCTTTTTAATAACAACATTAACTTTAAAGAGAAAAGCAAACCTTAAGACTTAGCTTGAAATATGTCAGTATTTCATTTTCCTACCCTTGATGTATAATTGTAACATCCAAAAATGTTTGCAGATGATGAATTCATTTAGGAATCAAATATGCTACTGTAATCTAAGAGGGATCACATACTTCTTACATGGATGGAAGTAAAAAGAAATGGTAGTGTTTAAGTTACTTTTCTTGGGTCACCAAGTTATATCTTTACAGATGATTGAGGGAGGTAATTCATTGCTCGAGTCCTTGTATTCACTATTAGTTATGTTATCAGAACAGTTTAAGCAAATTTGGACCTTAGTTTATGCCATATGTGTGGGGAAAGTTGCAGCTCCCATTCACCTATCTTTGCAGTAGAGGGGCCATCAGGATTTGTTAGGTTTTATTTTATTTGTTTTGCATCAACCTTTGATCAATTTTATGTTGCCTTCATGCCTTCCTTCAATATTGCTTTTATATAGTTAGTAGAATTTAATATTGGATATTGCAAGGAATATAAAAATAGCAAAACATTGTACCTAAATGCCTTTTCATTTTTTGAGAAACATTGCATGCTCAATAACAAAGAGCAAAACAGAGAAGGAAATGATGTACAGTAGTCTAGAATGTAAATATTAGGAGTTACATTATCTTGCACTATAGAGGAGAAAGCATATGGGAGTGTGATAATCAGGAATGCTGCTCCTAGGTATGTTGTCGCCCACTTGGGGCCCTTTTCCTTTGGTTTTACATTCTTTGAGGTCTTCCTTGAAGCTCTCTCGCATCCCCAGAATCAGCCTTTCCTCTTCTGCATAGCTGTGGCAAAGTTTAAGACTTCTACTATATAGCATTACAGTTCATCACTAGTAGTGGAAAACCTGCAGCAGGAGCTAAGGTGAAGTCCTCTGTGTATAAACTACAGTGGCATCTGGCGGGTTATTCATACATGCTTGATGCCTAGATGGAAGACTGAATAAGAAATAAATTTTTTTCAGAAACGTTGTGGCTATTGATCAGGGACCTTAACCTGTGACAGGTGAGCAATAGATTTGCAAGAAGTGTCTTCATAGCTTAGTGTAATACGTTATGGCACTGGATAGTATTTCGTCATGCCAGATAACAAGATGAAAATAAATATGTTTAGTCCCTTATGTTCAGTTGCCTACTGTTCCATACACTGGTTATCTGGAATAATAGAGGTGCATTATTCCATTCTGCTTTTAATTTTTTCTTCTTTTTTTTGGACAGGCAGAGTGGACAGTGAGAGAGAGACAGGGAGAAAGGTCTTCCTTTAGCGTTGGTTCACCCTCCAATGGCCGCTGCGGCCAGCACTCTGCGGCCAGCGCACTGTGCTGATCTGAAGCCAGGAGCCAGGTGCTTCTCCTGGTCTCCCATGGGGTGCAGGGCCCAAGCACTTGGGCCATCTTCCACTGCACTCCCTGGCCACAGCAGAGAGCTGGCCTGGAAGAGGGGCAACCGGGACAGAATCCGGCGCCCCGACCGGGTCTAGAACCAGGTGTGCCGGTGCCGCAGGCAGAGGATTAGCCTAGTGAGCCGCGATGCCGGCTTTATTTTTTATTTCTGAGGTCATGATGTCTCTGATGTGTGTCCAGATCCCAGAGATTCTATGGTTACAAATTGATGCTTATGAAAAACATTAAGTAACTTTGTACCACAAGTGCATTTCTCCATTTGAATCGCTTTGGAACTCAAAATTCTCTACAAAAGGAAGGGGGTATCATCACAAATCCAGAAAATAATTTGCAGGTTATTATGTCTTTGGTAACTGCATGTAGAGGTATTTGCAAATTTTTGTGTTCAACATTTTCATTTCTATTTATTTTCGTCAGGCCATTTCCTTTGAATCTGATTAATGTGACTGAGAAGATGCCTGTTGGAGAAATTATAGCAAGAGTAAAAGCGACAGATAGAGATGAAGACAGCAGCATCACATATTCCTTTAAAACTCAGCAAGAAGTGTTTCGTTTGGACCCTGGTAAGTTCTAGATAACTACTTCTAGCCTACTCTTTTTTTTTTTTAAAGCATTTTCTATCTAACAGCTGTACTTTCTTTAAAACCTAGGCTGGTAGGGTGAGTGTTTGCCCTAGCACTCCATATTGGGACACCTGGATTCAGTCCTGGCTCTGGCTGCTGACTTAGCTTCCTGTCAATGCAAACTCCAGTAGGCAGCAGGTGGTTGGGTCCCTGCCACTGAAGTCAGAGACCTGTGTTGAGTTCTTGGCTCCCACAGTTGGCCTGGTCTAGTCCTGCCTGGGAAATGAACTAGTTAGTGGATGAGAGCTCTCTCTCTT
Organism: Oryctolagus cuniculus; assembly: GCF_051225735.1. Taxonomy (NCBI): domain Eukaryota; kingdom Metazoa; phylum Chordata; class Mammalia; order Lagomorpha; family Leporidae; genus Oryctolagus; species Oryctolagus cuniculus. The sequence continues at coordinate 146,179,845 of NC_142869.1, read as the reverse complement.
TAGTTAATGGATGAGGGCTTCTTCTTCTCTCTCTCTCTCTCTCTCTCCCTCCCTCTCTATCTCTTTCTCTCTCCTTTGCCCACCCCTCCCCCAAACACCACCAGTCTTCAAGTAAAAGAAAATAAAGCTTAGATTGGCAAAACTACCCTTTAAAAATTAAATATGGAGAAAGAAGCATACTAAAAACATGTGTTATTTAATAGTTTCTATTTTCCTAGACATTCTTGTGAAATAGAGTGATCTACTGCCTTGCTTTTATTACTGGCCATCATGTTTTGCTCACAATCATAGAAATGTTTCGTGAAAGCATTGTAAATTACACTGCAGAGACGTTATAATCGATCTCTGCAATTTCACCTGTGGATAGCCTAAGCCTTTTACTGAATAATCTGATTTTGGATGTGTGGTTATAGATATATTGAAGCAGAACTAACCAGAACCGGTTAAGTAGTTTCTGTAAGGTGTTGCCTCCATATCGAAGGCTGGAATTTGAAGTCCACAAAGCAGGATGTCAGAAAGAAGAGAAGATGGGTATGAAGTTGGAGAGCTTAAAGGCCAAATGGAACTCACAAATATATGCTGGACCCCACAAGGACAAACTGAGACCCCAGCTAGTTCTTTTTCTTTTTTTTCTAATTTGATGGGTAGAGTTATAGACAGTGAGAGACAGAGACAGAGCGAAAGGTCCTCCCTCCGTTGGTTCACTCCCCAAATGGCCGGAGCCGAGCCATTCCGAAGCCAGGAGCCAGGTGCTTCCTCCTGGTCTCCCATGTGGGTGAAGGGCCCAAGCACTTGGGCCATCCTCCACTGCCTTCCCGGCCCACAGCAGAGAGCTGGACTGGAAGAGGAGCAACCGGGACGAGAACTGGTTCCCATATGCGATGCTGGCACTGCAGGCGGAGGATTAACCAAGTGAGCCACGGCACTGGCCCCCTAGCCAGTGATGGTGGTGGAGCAAGCGTCCTGCAGAAATACAGTCTTTCCCCCCAGGCCTGAGTACTTACTCCTGTTCTAGGAGATGGATGAAGAAGCTGAGAGAAGATGAGTTGAGGTCTACTGCAGCTAGTCTATGTCAGTGGTTGTAGAGTGGATCAGCAAAAAGGCAACAAATTGGCTTCTGTTCGCTTTTCACCCTCCAGGTCAGCCAACAATCTCCCTTGTGGCCCACCCAAACCAGAAACAGCCAGGAAATCAGACTCTGGGAAACACAGTTTGGCTTAGTGTCTTCTCTTTCTGGCTTTGTGCCTTGTAAACTTCAAGCTCCAGCATCAAACGTGGAGACTATTTAACCAACCCCATTGTTTCTCTGGTTGAACCCTGGCTGATAAAAAAAAAAAAAAACATTAGAGAGAAATATTTCAAAAACAGTAATCCTGTCTACACAGACAGATGTCTATTCACACTCAAATATCTAAAATCAAAATATCCAGGAAAACTCCCACATACCACAAAGCCATCAGACAGATCATTCAGTATTTGAGATGATTTATTGGAGTTCTGGGAGTAGTTGGCTTTGTATACATCAGCCTTAAAATACAAATATCAACTGGAAAAAACACATTAAGAAGGAACATGGCTGCAGGCGTTGAGATACAACCTGAGACACCAGCATCCTGTTGTGAATGAAGGTTTGCATCCTGGCTGCCCAGCTTCTGATTTGCCCCCCGCTAATGCTCCTGGGAAGGGAACAGATGATGGCCTGAGTGTTTGAGCCCCTGTGTTCACGTGGGAAGCCCGGATGGAGTGCCACACTCCTAGTTTCTGGCTCTGTCCAGAGTTGCGGCCATTTAGGGAATGAATCAGTGGGTGGAGGATCTCTCACCCTGTGTCTCCCTCTCTATCTCTCTCTGACTCTTTTAAATTAATTAATAAGTAAATCTTCAAAATAAAAACATACCAGCAAAGGGCAATTTAAGAGAAACAAAAACTTGGGAATTATGAAGACATTCAAGGTAAAGTAGATGAACGCAGAGCAAAAATTGGCAAAATCTGGGAGGGCTATCAAGTAGTGGCAGCAGGGGTGAATAATTATTTCTGTTTTTGCAGAAATTTTTCTAGGTTTGATCCTTGAGCTCATTTCTCATCTTTGTATTCAGTAAGACTGAGTGAATTTGGAAGGTAGAGGCAATGAATGATTAAGCATTTTAATATAACTTGGCTATTAATAACTCCCTATCATTACTTTATATTGTAATAAAATATAATATTTAATGCTTTTTAAGTAGGCATGCTACTGTCTGTTTGAAAAATCAATGAATGATCATTTAGAGACTTGGAGGAAAATATGATGAAACCATTTTTAATGTTGAATTCTTTTTATTTTTTAAAATTTTCAACTTATTTGAGAGGCAGAGAAACACCAAGGGAGACGAACAGAGTGGGAGAACTCCATTTGCTGGTTCACTCCCAAATGCTCACAATGACTGGGGGTGTGTTGGGCAGGGATACAAAGCTGGGAGCTGGGAACACTATCCTGATCTCCCAATCACTTGAGCCATTACTACTGCCTCCTAGGGTATGCATTAGCAGAATTCTGCAATGAAGAGCCAGGAATCGAATCCAGGAACTCTATTGTGGAACATGGGGATCCTAAGCTGTATTTGATCACTAGACCCAATGCCCATCCCTAATTATATTTTACAATGTGAGCAAAAAGCAATCAGAACTCGTAAAGAAATATTTCCAATATATATAAAACTGGTTAACATCATTTTTCTCAAGCATGAAGTAAAGATATCATTAAATGAATTAACACATCATAATATAAATAAATCAACATAGGTGTAATAATTTGTTTGGTAGATTGTCATTTTATTTCTTTTTCTTAGTTACAGGCATTATTACTCTTCTTAAGCCTTTGAATCTTGACAAGCCAAATAATTCCAAAGTCTACCCTTTGGAAGTTGAGGCCAGAGATAATGGGAATCACTCCAGCACCTATGTGTTCACAGTTTCTGTGGAGAACGTGGATGAACCTATTTCCTGTGATTCAAGTTTTTCGACTGGAGCAGGTATATTACAAATCCATTTGATTGTTAAGATCCATGAAACATGCTGGCGCTGTGGTGCAGTGGGTTATCACACAGCCTACAGAGCTAGCTTCCATATGGGCTCCAGTTCAAGTCTTGGCTGCTTCACTTCCAATCCAGCTCTCTACTAATGTGCCTGGGAAAGCAGTGGAAGATGATCCTAATCCTTGGGTACCTGCACCCATGTGAGAGACAGGGAAGAAGCTCCTGGCTCCTGGCCTTGACCTGACCCAGCCCCGGGTCATTGAACCAGCAGGTGGAAGATCTCTCTCTTTCTCTGCCTCTCCCCACTCCTCGTAACTCTTCCTGTCAATAAATAAATAAGTCTTTCTAAAAAATTAATTAAACAATGTTAAACAAAATTTAAAAATAGGACATGAACTTTAATTAAGTTCACTCTTTTGGAGTTGTATAAAAGAGAAATAAGTAAGATAACTGAGTAAAATGGAAGATAGAACATGCTAAAAATATATAACCATCAGAATCAAAACAATGCAAATTGAAATTCAAGTTATAATTATGTGTGTAGTAGACAGGGAATATAAATAATAATCTAAATGTTTTAAGTTTATTTATAATATGAACTAACAGCCTCACAAATTATCAAATATATGAAAATGTAAACAATAAAATGTAAGTTTTACCTACTAAATTAACCAAGATAACAACTATGGGGAAGAAAAAGCAGTGTTGTTCTGGGTATAAGGAAATTAACACTTTTGTAAGGTAAGAATTTTTAATAACCACCAACAATACTATTTTGGTAAACATCTATGAGTATGTAAAAAAATCTATATTATAAAATGTAAAAATTATAAAATTACATTTCACAATTAAAATCTCATAAAATTATAAATAGTTCATGTTTATATATTAAATGTATATTTATATCTTTTATTCAGTATTTCTTTTTCTTAGTGTTCATCTTTACAGAAATACATAAAATTCATAGAAAATCCATATTATGAAAAAATTATGCATGGATTTCAAAGATTTTTTGAAGCAAAATAAATTTATTTTTAAACTATTTCCATGCAAATTTTGTAACAGTAAATTTCTGAAATAATTTTAAAATATATAATAGTAGGATATTGTTCAAAAGATGGTATATATATTTGATGAATTGCTATCTAGCCATTAAAAATGAATTTTCAAAACAATATGGATGAGTTTTACATTCTATAAACTGTAAACACAAAAGTTTCCCTGATTTTATGTACATGATAATGTGGCATTTGTAATTACACACATGTACACCATTTTATATATAATCATTATTTTTTGTATAGTTAAAATAATCACTCGTTGCAAACATTTAAAAATTTCTCTTTATTTTGTAGCAGAGAAACAGAAAGAGAGACAGAAACAGACAGATGGAGAGTTTCTATTTGCTGGTTCACTTACCAAATATCCGTAGCAGTTAGGCTGAGGCCAAAGCCTGGAGCTGGGAATTCAATCCAGGCCTCCATTGGCAGGAGCCCAATTACTTGCGCCATCACCACTGATCCCCAGGATTTTTCCTAACTGGAATATAAGAAGCAGGAGCTGGAATTTGAACCCAGGTATTCTGATTTGGGAGCTGGGTGTCTTAACTGCTAAACTAAATTTCTGTCCCTTTGCCAAAATTATTATTAAACACGTTTGGGATTAGTTTTTAATGTTCCTTAAATCTATAGGTTTAGCCATAAAATTCAGCTTCATGAATAGAATCGCTATTATGTAGTTACTCTAATAATGTTCTTGCTCAGAGTGCTTGCTTATAGCAGGCTTTCAACTATTGAAATTATAGTAGAGCTTGATTTCAATATGATTAAAATAGATATATTCCTGAAAAGTTTGGTGTAAATTAAAATTTGGGGATCACATTTTATGCACATTTACTCTACTCATAAAAGAAACTATTCCTAGCAGATTTACATGGATTAGTGTGCCTTTGGTATGAAATGATGCTCTGTTCTTGTGCTGTAGGAATCACAGTATTAGAGAGAGAGAGAGAGGGAGGGAGAGAGAGAGAGAGAGAGGGAGAGAGGTCTTCTATCTTCTGGTTCACTCCCCAGATGGCTGCGACGGCCTGAGCTGTGCCGATCTGAAGCCAGGAGCCAGGAGCTTCTTCCAGGTCTCCCACGCAAGTGCAGGGGCCCAAGCACTTGAGCCATCTTCCACTGCTTTCCCAGGCCATAGCAGAGAGCTGCATCGGAAGTGGAACAGCCGGGACTCGAACCGGCGCCCATACTGGATGCCATAATTGTGGGCAGCGGCTTTACTCTCCATGCCACAATGCGGGCCCCATGTTTTTGCTTTCTATGATGACCATTGGCAAACTTAATTGTACAAATATTTGAATGTACTTGAGACCTGACACATAACGGGATTTCCAAGAGCATCATTTGTCTGTTTTAATTTTGCTTGGGCCATCTGGATCCCAATGACTAGGTCTGCTCTTCCAGTTTGAGTGTGTGCTCTTTTGTCTGTTCGCTTTTCACCTTACTTGTCTGTCATTTTAAAACCGTCTCTACTTCTTGTACCTTTTCTGTTTGCTCCTCATCCTGTTTCTCTGTCTATTTGGAGGAACCACACAACTAACAGCAAGACAAGAAGAAAACCGAGTTCAAGGCACATGGAACAAAGCAAAAGCCAATAAATTAGTCGCTTTCTCCACCAGATGCTGTCCACTGCATCTCTTCTGTGCATCTCTCACCACCCACCTCATCTCTTCTCCATCATCACATTTTTGGAAATGTAAAAGTTCCAACACACACATATGTGTTGTGCTTCTTCCTTTGAACCAAAAATGTGCCTTCTCATGTGCATAATAATATAAATCTATCTGAAAGGGGGATTCATAATAAAGGGACTTGTTCTTTGAGGATGAACAAGAAGAGTCCCCTAGGTGAGCCGTAGCAATGAACCATCTTGCAGCACTGGTGTTTGAGAAGGCCTTATCTTGGAATCACTTGTAGCTGATGTTCACTGTCCTTCCCTTGGGTCTCCCCTGATTATAGTGAGCTTTAAAAGGCACACATGGATCCGAAGGAGGTCACTCTGACCTGCCTTGCACTACAGACTTGGCTGAGCCAACATGAGTGGCTGAGGCCACAGCAGGATCAGGATGCCCTTCTCATGTATCATGTGGATTGTGCTCCTGGGGAGAAAAGAGAGGTAGAAAAATATCATTTTCTATTAAAAATAGAACACCATGTTTCTTCCTGACTTCACAGCCTGTGCTCTGTTTTTTTTTTTTTTTTTTGTGTGTGTGTGTGTGTGTATAAATGTGAAAAGGGATAAAACACTTCAACATTCCAACAAGGAATCAAACTTGAGATCCTATCTTAGTGATCATGAACTTTGCACTTGACACTGAGCAGTTACACGGCAACTCCGCACACTAGCCCCAAATCCCAATTTAGACATATGAAGCTGAGTTATGTTGACTCTTAATATGGATGTTAATGGGAATAAATATCTGTAGATTACTCATTTGTTCTGGGAAGCAGTACATTAAGAAATCTGCTTTAAGGGGAAATACTTAGTGTAATAAGAAGCAAGAGGTAGCAGAAGAATGTTTGAATGTAAACTACTGTTCATGACTTATGTGGTTGTGCAGGTGTTTCAGTGTCTGTTCCTGAAAACACTCCAGCATCTGCTCCTATATATATGATCCTTTCAAGAGACCCCGATCTAGAACAAGAAGTAGAAGTAAGTTGTTTTGATTACCACCAATCTATTTTTCTCCAGATTTGATAAAGAAAATCCAGCCGAATGCTCAGTTTTTAATGAGCAGAAAATGATCTCGCAGGCTTTTAAAATGTTCTTTCTATCTTATAGTTCCTCTAAAAGTGGGAGAAGGAATTTAAGCCTTTGATTACAGTAACCTAGAATAAAAGTGATATGCCTTTAAATGAAAGCAATGGACCTAGAAGGAGCTGAAATCACTTGAAACACTAGAACTTACATTTTTTGACATTTATCTGATGACATTTACATACACTAATAAAATATCCTTTCATTGTTTATTGCTTTTATTTGTCATAATTGGGAATATTTTCCTTATTGTATATACAATTTAAACAAAGTATGTTTTAGAGCTTCATATTATTTCTGCTTTCTGCTATAATTATTCATAAAGAATGAAGAATTAATAAATGCATAATAGATGGTGAAATGGTTATAGCTTAAGAGAGGGTAAGAAAAAAGATTAAGATAATTCATCACTGTGTTTTCTAGAAACGTTTATGGTATACATATGACTTATAATTTAATTATATTTGTGAAAAAAATTTAGTTTCTTGGTTATGTAATATATTATAAATCATATTAACACACTGAAATATTCTCCTTTAAATTTATTGATCCAGTCAAATTCCCGTTAGAGCAACTAAGGCTTTTTCCATTTGGTCATGGTTGCTCTGTAGGAGCTGGCTTATACCCATCACTCAGGAACACGATTGAAGTAAGGTGTGGGGAGAAGCCCTCTGAGAATTTAGGCTATATATAATTTTTCTAGTAAACTAATTATAATGAAGATTTGATCACATTATTTTACATATATATATCTTGCTCATGTGAATTTTAGGCTAGAAACAGAGGCAATATAGGAAAATATGACTCCTGGATTGGCAGGTGCAGAAGCTTAGTTTGTGTGAGTGTTTGTGCAGAGGTAGAGGAAGTGTGTGTGTTTGGGGTGTAGGTTTAGGCTAGTATATGGCCACGTGTGGGGAGGAGAATGTCTCCATAAATATCAATTAAAATTAAGTGTTCACATGTATTTTCTTGGTAACTAAAATTTATTATAATACCTAGATTTTACTATAGAGATCATTAAGAAAGAGAACCAAGACAAAGACTAGGAAAATGATCAGTTTTAGCACATCAAAAACCATAATAGCAAGGGAAGAAACAAAGGAAAGGAATTTTTCCCATAAGTACACTTGAGTGGATTTTAGTCTAACATAAGCCAACTTTGGTTGTTCACGTAGAGTCAGTTAACATGCTCAACAAAATGGTTGTCATGTCTTTTTAGAAATAGCACTGGATATCATGTCTCCCAGGTTTTATTGTTCTCCTTTGAGCCAGAAGCTGGGTGTAATTTCTTTACAAAATCTTTCTCGAAATCTTTACCGTGTATCTTGAAACTGGTCCCGGTTATAAGCGTGGGTGATAACACGGAGAAGAACATGCTGATGCCATGAAAACAGTGTCTTTGGCCAATGCAGTGTTTTATTTGCCCCATAGAGAAAATCAATGCAGTGATGAGATCAAATAGCTTCATCCAAATAATTCAGTGCATGTGCCTCCTTTAGATACACTTTCTGAGTATACAAGAGGGAATGGCTTTCTTATATTAGAAAAATCTGTAAGTGCAACGTTAAAAAGTAAACTAATTATGAAACCAATGACAGCTATTTACTGAAAATGCTGTAATACTTAAGTACAGAAACCATTGGAAAAAGTACAACTAAAAATGTGAAAGAATGTTTAGATAGTTTTTGAAGTCTGGAACTGAACATAAATTCAGATTTTATTTTATGGGCACTGTCTTCACAGAATTAATTTTGGTTTAGGTCTTGCCAAAAAATTGCATCAAATCTGTCAGTTCAAAATTCATGCTTTTCAAATAATGTATTAACCATGTTTGTGTGTATATGTGTTTATTTTTCTTTTTTTTTTAGTTTTTAATATTAAATTCTTCAGTTAATGCCACTGCCTACTTCAATTTGGATTCCCATAATGGTGTCATTTCTAAAACGATGGAACCTCTTCTGGACTATGAAACCAATCCTAAGGTGAGACAAAATATAGAACTGAACACAGAAACAATGAATCACTTTGAATTCCCAAGAATAAAAGTTATTTTAAAAACACCCAAATTTGGATAAAACTTTACTGAATTTAGGTATTGTATTCCCATATTTATCTAGGTCAAGCAGAAATTAATTTGTGGAAGATAAATTTTGAAGGTTATTTGATTTCTTTTACTTTTCAATTATACTTTATTGCAACATCATTTCAATTTTTGTGTGTTTCAGCAGGTATGCATAAGGTTGGAGGAGCATTGTTTCCATGTTAAAGAGCATGGAACTTGACAATGTTATAGATAAATTAAAAAGATTATCTGCTTACAGTCTTGAATTATCTGGAGAAATACCTCTCTCTTTGATTTGACTGGATTGTGGAGATTTAGTCTCTCTTTTCCCCCTCCAAAGTCCTGACCAATTTAAGATCTGCAGATATTTGGAAACAAGATAGAAGTATAAAGGGATGGAAAAAAAAACCCATAACATCACTTTTTCTACTAAACTGTTCTGGGAAATGGGACCATTTACATTTAAAATGCTTTCCAGTTTCTTTAAACATTTCTCAATGTTTCCAATGGTGGGATTAACAGTCACCTAGAACATGACTCTTCTAAAGAGCAAATATTTTGGCCAGAATTTTTCTCACCCTATGAAAGTTAAAGAACAATAATAATAAAATGCAACAACTATTATTCAGGATCTGACTGATCACTCATTACTCAAGTAATCTGACTGGTCACACTACTTTCTATTCTGGTATTGCGGGATCATCTCACATATTCAACTTCGCTGGTTTCCACTCTTTTTGTTCCTTTATTCTTTCACTGGTTCAGAATTAAGTTTATAAAAGTAAAAGCCCCCTTAACACTTTTGTTTTAATTGCATTGAACTTGAGAGTTACTCTGGAAAGAATTGGAATCTTAGTCACCGACAGCCTTGGTAGACTCATTCACTTATTTAGAACTGCCTGCAAGTTCTTCAGTGACCTTTTGCATAAGTTCTTCATATGTGTAACATTCATAGGCACCTTGAATTTTATTGGTAAATATTCATAGTCTAGTTGTGATTATACAGAAAACCATATCTATAGCAATTTTGATAAATTATTATATTTGGTTTTAATAGTTCATATAATGATCTTATATTTTCTGTGTTAATGTTCATAAAATATCTTTAGAAATCACAGCAGATTCTTTCTAATTGTTACAGCAGCTCATTTATGTTCTATGCCTTATTTTTTGATGAGTAATTTCAGAACAACATTTAATGTAAATGGCACTAGCAAGGATCCTTGTCATGATTTTAAAAGATATTATTTAAATATTTCAGACAAAAATGGTATTTGGTATAAGGCTTTGATACATAATCTTTATTAAGTAAAAAGAATTCTTTTCTTTCTAGTTTGTTAATTTCTGTCAGGAATTTGATGTTGGCTTTTATAAATTTTTTCTCCATCTGTTCATATGAACATATAGTTTTTCTTTAATTACTAATTTTCTGAGTTGTTTGATATACTTGCTGTTATTGTACCATCTTTGTATTATGGCACACACCCAAGCCCATTTGAGATAGTTTTCAATATAGATTGCTTCTGTAATTTGCTAAAATTTAATTTAATTTGGAGAATTAAATCCTGATTTACTGTCTCCCCTTATTGACTAAAGCTAATCAAGGTGGATTGTTTCCTTATTTATGTATTTCTGACATGTGAGCTCATCTTCAGAAGGGTTATACATGTAGGGAAGCTACTGGGAGAGCATTGGGAAATTGTCCCTACAAAGATGCTTATCTTTTAACTTTGCCAGATGTCCCTAGGTCACGGCTGGCTTTATATTGAGAAGTCTTGGACCATATGAGCACTGTCGTCTTTATTCTCTTTCTCTCTCTCCCTCTTTGTGCGCACGTGTGTGTATGGGTGTGTGTGTGTGTGTGTATCTATCCCTCTCCCCCATTCTTCCTCTAGTTTTATATTGGTGGTACTCTTGAAGGATTATCATGAATTATTTTATTCTGTCCACCAACTTGGTCTGACCACAAACTTTCACTTGATAAACTTTCTCCCTCCTTTGGTTTTCATGCCAGTCTTACGCATAGAAGGTAGCAACTCCCCAGTAAGTTTACAGGCAGAGTAGACAGTGAGAGAGACAGAGAGAAAGGTCTTCCTTCCGATGGTTCACCCACCAATGGCCGCTGCTGGTGGTGCACTACAGTCGGCGCACCGCCCTGATCTGAAGCCAGGAGCCAGGTGCTTCTCCTGGTCTCTCATGCGGGTGCAGGGCCCAAACACTTGGGCCATCCTCCACTGCACTCCCAGGCCATAGCAGAGAGCTGGACTGGAAGAGGAGCAACTGGGACTAGAACCTGAGGTGCCTGTACCGCAGGCGGAGGATTAGCCTATTGAGCCGCGGCACCGACCCTGTAAGGTTATTTTTAATTTAGTTCTTGCCTCTAATGAACAGTAAATTGAGAAGTCAGTACTCAGGAAATATTGCTCGAATGAAAGCATGAACTCTAGCTACCAATTGTAAGTGGGTTGTTAAGACATAAAACATAAAAAAAACCAATAGATTAGTTGGTTCAAACGTGTCTTCAGGATGCTAAGTACTGTGTACTCTTACCCTGACTTCTAAGACATCACATGCTTACTTTTTCTCCTACTTTTTTATCCAAAACTTTATACAGCTTCTGTTTTTATAGGTTTTTCTTCTACTTTTTTTATTAATAAACAGTTTATACTTTGTTTCCTGAATAATAAATTATTTAAATGATAATGTATGGTTAGTCATGCCAAATTTTATTAAATAATCTTGTGAGCCTCAGTTTCATCTCACTTATTTAAAATATTTCTTAAATAGAAGGCTCAATAATATATACTTTCATTGGACTAAATGCATTTTGAAGAGTTTTTAAAGACATAATAGAACTATTATAGAATTAAATTTAAGAAAACAAACATTAAAACCCTTCTTTCGCTTCATCAAACTTAGTAGTTAATACTTCATTAGATCACATTTCTTAATAATTTGGGGCATCAGAATATCACCTCTTTTAATGAAATTTTATACTTAAGTTTCTAAAGTATCCATGATTTTTCAATTTTTTTTTTTCTAAAAATAAGATGGCTGTTTAGCTTCACAAATGTTCTTCTAAACAATGAGGCTGAGGCTACTCTTTTTATTCTGGTGTCTCAACAATTTGAAATCTGACCTGTTGATTTAAATATATTGCATCCAAACCTGCTACTTAACTGCATGAGTGTATATGACAAAAGATGGTCTTCCTGACAGATGACCTTAAGGTATGTTTTTGGGAAAGGCTGTATACATTCTATTCTTCAAACTTTTTAAAGTGCTTTTCAGTTTTACTTTTAAAACTGGTTTGTGAGTGTGTGTGTGTGTGTAAGGGAGACAGCATATTTTAAGTACTCAAAATTAAATAAATAAAACCCACACACATTCTGTTCTCCCTTATTTATTTTAGCATTTCCAGTTAGTAATTGCTGTGAGAAGCAGAGAAGACCTGTCTGTGGAGTCATGTACTGGCACCATCACTATAAACATCCAGAATGTTAATGATGAGAGTCCCATCCTTACGTAAGCAATGAGTAATCTAAATATTTAAATGCTAAGATTAGACCACTGGAACTTTTTTATAGCAGGACACATATTGGTGTTTTTTTTTTTTATTTCCATTGTAAAATTAAAAAAATATTCAAAGTGATCTAGAGGGCAAAATTCTATGAGCTCCATATTACCGCACTTTTTACATGCACAGGACTCCAACTCCATTTATAGTTTGCTCTTGAAACTGTGGAAGGGAATCATGTTCATTGGTGAAATAAGAATCCGAAGCTTCCTGTTTTACTGCTATTTGTCTTTAATAAAAGAACATTATGGAAATGCAGATTGACATGTTCATGTTAGTAAGTCAATGTAGACATTGAAGGAAATTTGGCAGTAGTATTTAGTGATAACAGAAACGGTTCCAAATGTATAGGAAATGAAAAGTTGATTGCTGAAGAGTTGTAATAATTTGTTGTCTGGAATAATTTTCTAGTCAATAGAACTACCAGAGAAAGGATGCAGATAAGAAAAAAATTTTACGTTTATTTTACTTTACATAACCATTCTCTAATATACATAACAACTCACAAAGAAAGGGGTTTTGGGTGGGGTGGGGGCATTGTTTGTTGGTTTTGAAGGCCAGGGGTTAAAACTTATATTACATATATATATATATAATATATAATATATTTTAAGTATTTAACACAGAATTACATAAACTTAAAATACATAAACTTATATATAAAATATATAAACATAAACTTAGTACATAAACTTAAAAAATATATATATAAAATGCATATATATATATATAATACAGAATTTTAAAAATGAGCTGCCTGACATAGATGTAAAGAAACATTTGTCCATACTAGTAATTAAAAAAATCCCTTTTGTCCTACAGATACATACCAGATGCACCAATAAATATTTATGAAAATCTGCCTGTTGGAACTGAGCTGGTCAAATTGACAGCGACTGATAGAGACATAGGAGACTCGGTACATTATGAGTTTATTGATACCCCAAAAGAATTTTCCATAAATGAAGGTATAATAGTGTTTTGTGGCTAATACGGTTATAAAACATAATATTAAATGCTTTTCCCAGTTTAAAATAAGCCTGATCATCATTTTGATAGGATGAAACCATCTTTCAAATGTTGAGCGATATATTTAACATGATTTTAGGAGGTAAACAATGAGCATTCCTCCCTTCTCAGAGGTATGCACATGGTCTGCAGAAATCCCCTGCACATACCCAAATAGGACCCTCAACAGTGTTCTCTGGGATTTTCACATGCAATTGTTTCTGCAAAATGAATTTTCCCATGGAAACCAGAATTCCAGTTAGCATCAATTGAATGGTTGTTCTATATCCTTATAAGCACTTTGCATGCATAATCACCCCTTTGAGTTTCTCCTGTCCTGGTCCCCAGCTAACTTGATTATGCTTGAAGAGGAGGTTGGAATTGTAGCTCTCATAGCTGACTCCTGTAGCAGAATTCAGACTACTTGGTTGTGACACCTTTAACCCTACACGCTTTCCCCATGACCAGAAGTGAGGGGTTCATAAAGCTAACAACGGAGGTATACGTTAAGAGATGGGAGAAAGTAAAGTTTCTCCTTTTTTCTAAGAGGTGATGCACTTTTTCACTCAGGAAGGAAGCAAGCTTATGCACATACTGTCTATCATATCAGTAGAAATAATCCCACCTTGGGAATCAGAATCTTAGTAAGAAGGGAAGATAACTTGTACAGGGGAGACTTGGTGAGGCAAGTCAGAACTTAAGCAGAGACAGAGAATAAAGGTGCCCAAGCTGGAGTGAGGTGAGAGGGTGGCAGCACAATTAAGAGATTAGTCACAGACAGGGGCACTGCTAAAATGGCTATATTAAACGAAGGCTGTTTTCTCCTGTAAGAGATGTGAATTGCAAATGTAGAAAATGAGAAAACTCGAACGAACCATATGGGGATGAATTCACATGGGAGGTATAAGAATGAATTTCTATTTTTCAACTTGCACATATATATCTGGGTGTGAGGACTTTCAAAAATTCATGGAAAATGAAATCAAAAGATAAGTATATGTTGGTGCAAAAATGTTTGAAATGCCTGCTGATGAGAGACCTTCAAAAAGTTCATGAAAATGCATGTTATGAAAAAATGCATGAATTACACCATTTTTGCACCAAATAAACTTATCTTTAATTCCATTTTCCACATATATACATTCCACATATACATAACTATGTATGGTTATATACATAAATATTTATGTAGTTGATGTTAAACAAGCACAAAACATTAATGCATTCTGTGGGTCTATCTACTGAAAGAATATAACAGTTTAGGAACAGGGTATCACAACAGCAACGAACTCACTTGAACGTGGACATCGATTTCTAAATACCATCTTCCCTACAAGAGACCTTAGAGAACTGGCTCTTTTGGGGACTGCAGCAGTCAAAGTATCAGATGAGATAGAAAGCATGAACGTGCTTAGAGAATGATGAGGCCAAGTCAAGAAAACAGAATCAGCTTGAATTGGTTCTAGCTAATATTAGGAAACTTTGAATACCAAAATAAACAACAATCCTCATAGACTATAACCATTAACTAGAATGGGGCACCATGAGTCCATAGGGATAAAAATACATAAAAAAATTGATGCTTGTTGAGGAATAGGATGTACACATAGTTTTTTTTTTTGTTGTTTGTTTTTTTTTTTTGTTTTTGACAGGCAGAGTGGACAGTGAGAGAGAGAGACAAAGAGAAAGGTCTTCCTTTGCCGTTGGTTCACCCTCCAATGGCTGCCGCGGCCGGCGCACTGTGGCCATCGCACCGTGCTGATCCGATGGCAGGAGCCAGGTGCTTCTCCCGGTCTCCCATGGGGTGCAGGGCCCAAGCACTTGGGCCATCCTCCACTGCACTCCCTGGCCACAGCAGAGAGCTGGCCTGAAAGAGGGGCAACCGGGACAGAATCCGGCGCCCCGACCAGGACTAGAACCTGGTGTGCCAGCGCTGCAAGGCGGAGGATTAGCCTAGTGAGCCGCTGTGCTGGCTTTTTTTTTTTTTTTTTTTTTTTTTTTTTTGACAGGCAGAGTGGACAGTGAGAGAGAGATACAGGGAGAAAGGGAGGAATAGGATGTACACATAGTTTTAAAGCACCTCATCACAAAATACTAAATAACTGCAAAGGAAAAAATAGCAACTTTGGAATGGAGAAAACTGCAGACACCTGCTTAAGTCACACAATTAAAGTTGACATGTTTGATAATGAGACACACTGCTAACATGACAAAATAATGTATTTCTTCTGTGATATTTCATCAAAAGCTACAAAACCGTAGGCAAGCATCGAGCAAATACAATTTGAAGAAAATTCTCCAATATTTTTAATCTTTTGTCTTTAAACAAGTCACAGAAATAAAACTCATAAAACTTTCCTGAATGGAAGGAAACTAAAGACACATAACAATGTGTGATTCTGAACTGGATTTTTGCTATTAAAAAACCATTTAGAGCTGGCGCCGCAGCTCACTAGGCTAATCCTCCGCCTTGCGGTGCCGGCACACCGGGTTCTAGTCCCGGTCGGGACACTGGGTTCTAGTCCCAGTTGAGGCGCCGGATTCTGTCCCGGTTGCCCCTCTTCCAGGCCAGCTCTCTGCTCTGGCCCGGAAGGGCAGTGGAGGATGGCCCAAGTCCTTGGGCCCTGCACCCCATGGGAGACCAGGATAAGCACCTGGCTTCTGCCATCGGATCAGTGTGGTGCGCCAGCTGCAGCGCGCCAGCCGCGGTGGCCATTGGAGGGTGAACCAATGGGAAAAGGAAGACCTTTCTCTCTGTCTCTCTCTCTCACTGTCCACTCTGCCTTAATTTTTTTATTTTTTTGACAGGCAATCAGTGAGCTCTGATCAACAATCTTAGAGTTAGGTGGATTGATGCTGATATCCTGAGTTCGATAACTCCCATAGGGTGAGCATGTGAACATACCCTTACTTTTAGGAAATGTATATACAAGTAGCAAGGGAAAATGGGGCATCTGGTCAACCACATACTCTCAAATTGTCCAGGGAAAGAAAACCACACAAGTTTGTGATTACCTAAAAAATGTAATAATTATACTAAAGATAGAAATCAAGAGAAAAATAAAGAAGAGATAGCTCTAGAAGGTAGGCAGAGAAGAGTCAACATTTTAATCAATGGAACATAAAAAAATACTAGAGGCCAGCACCATGGCTCACTAGGCTAATACTCTGCCTGAGGCACCAGCACCCCGGGTTCTAGTCCCGTTCAGGGTGCTGGTTCTGTCCTGGTTGCTCCTCTTCCAGTCCAGCTCTCTGCTGTGGCCTGGAAAGGCAGTGGGTCCGGAAAGGCACACGCATGGGAGACCAGGAGGAAGCACCTGGCTCCTGGCTTCGGACTGGCGCAGCGCACTGGCCGGAGCGGTCATTTGGGGGATGAACCAATGGAAGGAAGACCTTTCTCTCTGTCTGTCTCTCTCTCACTGTCTAATTCTGCCTGTCCAAAAAAAAAAAAAAAAAAAAATACTAGAAAGTGTCATCTAAGAAAGTGTCATCTAAGAAAACAGTCTTAAAATAAAAGGAAATTTGTGGGTACCTATTTAAAAAGGTGAAATAGGTTCCTGAGTAAACCAATCCAGAATGTCTGAAATCTGAGAATGTTCTGGTAGACAATTAGATGTTATTGAAAGAAAAGTATTTGAGTCCCTGGGCCCAAGACTAAGTCAATGATGAGAGAATGATAACCAAGTTGTAAGCAGATTGTTTTACAACACCTTTTGCAAAGTTAACAGAGCAATGTATTTAGAAAATTAATTTTCTTCATTTTTAATTTGAAAAAAATGGTATTTTTATTTTATTTGAAAGGCAGAGCTGTTTTACTCATGTCACTGTTTAATTCATAGCTTCCTTGGCTTCTGAACGCTCAGCTATTTTGCATCTGCCTGTTTTTTAGATTCAGAAGTGGTCACAGTTGCCTACCCTTTGGATTATGAAGATGTAAGCACTCCAAAGTCTTGGGTGTTGTATTTTAGAGCTTATGATAATGAACGAATGCATTCAACAACTGGGACACTCACAGTGATTTTACAAGATGTGAATGACAATCGGCCTCAATGCTCGCAGGATATTTACATGTGAGTTATGATAGCACTTGTTTGACATCAGATTTTGGCATGGAGAAAAGTGGGAGAGAAATGAATGAACAGCCATTATACCATCTGTAGAACAAAGCAGAGCCTTCCATGTTTTTCCTTCCTTTGTTTTCAAACCATATGCAACTTCTCTCTTCTTTGGTAAAAGTGGACCTGCTTTATTTGTTCTTTAAAAAGTCTAAAATTAAAGGTAGAAAGGGTTTCAAAGGATGATTTTGTAATAGCAAAACAATTACATTAAAAATCATGTATTTGTATGTATGTATGTATAGATACATAAAATAAATGAGAGAGAGTGCAAGGTTTAATTAGTTTTATATCTTACATTAATTTAAAGATAGCTATAAAACCACATGCAGATTACCCTCTTTGCTCTGGTTTTTCAATTACATATAAATTTCCAATTTTAGTATATGTGCTGCTGAAGCAAGCACAGAATTCCATATAAATTTAAGATTCTGGTATGATATGTTATTTCATTATAAAAATGGAAAATCAAATCAGTAAGGATTCACTTAGTGAATTCACTTACTGGAAAAGTTTAGAAAGTTGACAAGCAGTGGCCAGATTTTCTGATTCTTAGTGAAATATTCTCCACACGATCCTAGAATGCTCAGAAAGTCTTAACCAACTCTGGTAGTATTGTAGTGAGACATTCATCTTTGTTATTCTAGTGACATACTTCATGTGATCATTCATTGATCACTAATATATTGTTACTTATCAATAATAATCAATTGAGGATATTCACAGCTGACAATAGTATAACATATCATTATGTATTACAGATTGAGTATCCCTTATCTGAAATGTTTGGGGTCAGAAATATTTTGAATTTGGATTATTCTGTAATATTAGTATATCCATAATGAAATATTTTGAGGGCTGTGCCCAAGTCTAAAGATGAAATTCATTATGTTTCATATACACCTTAAATACGCAGCCTGGTAATTTACAGGGTGGCTGGGTTTTGTTGCACTTAATGGCATTGCAGAGATGTCAAAAAGTTTGTAGCACTTCAGGTTTGGGAATCTCAGATTTGTGATCCTCAACCTGTATGTTGAAAAATCTGAGGAGTTTAGTGAGATTGAACTAAAATCTACTCTTGAAGCAGAATTAACAGCCCCACAGTTGATTGATGGAGGCTCTTGCTTAATCAGAATGCTTCTTTCATAATGGAAACTGTGTTTTATTACATGTTATGCAAGATTTTTGTTGGTCTACCCTTGGGTAACCCATCTCTCACTTAAAATAATATTTGTAAACGCAAATGCAGGCATATATTTGTTTATTTTGCAGAAATAAAACAGTGTAAAATCCACATATAAAAACAATGCTATGGCTCTGATGTTCTTTGAATATCAACTTTCAGTTTGTAAACTTTTTGCTAGAGCATTTTACTAGAAACTAAAAGGTCAAAGTAACCAAAGCTAATTCTGTAACCACCCCAATAGAAATTTGTTTTCACTTTCTATTTTAACTAGTGGTCTACAGATTTTTTTTTTGAAGGAATATTACTCATTTTTGTTTCCAGAACATTCTTCATACTAAAAATTAGTCAACTTTTTATTCCAATAGTTTTTCAACCCTAAGATATTTTAAATGATTAACATTAGGCATATGCTTTTAAAACAGAAAAAAAAAATCCACAATTTTAACTTTTGGTGGTAGTAAAGATACCACTAATTGCTATGAAAACACACAGACAACTAAAATATATACATCATTAATGAAACCAAGACACACTTTTCTTTTTGTGCCTGATGCAAAGAGTAATGTAGGTTTCTGCTGTGGGGTGAGTACTGCCCTGTGCTGTGGCTCAAGAATTCTAGTTGATTCAATTGTCTGGCTTTGCTGTGCTGTGACCTTTGGACCTGAGCCAAATGGAAAAAGGGGAGAGAAAGTATGTAAAATCAAATTTTAATCCCCTTAATTAGAATTGAAACGTGGTCTTCTCACTTAGACTCCTTGTCCTAGTACACCTCATCCAGCCAACTGCAGGGAAACTGGGAGACAGGGATGGGCATATGAATATTAGCAGAGACCAACAGCCCCTGCTAACTGTTAAGTCAATGCAATATTCCATCGGTATTTCTGAATGTCCTTATTTTTAAAATAGAGACAAAGATACACTATCTACCTAAAGGAAAATGTATGCATTAATTAATTTCAGGAGATCACATCGATATCTAAAGTTTATAAATATACAATTATGAATCTGAAGTCAAATAGCCATTTTGTTCAATGATAATATGTGTGTCTTACTATATTTGTTGTTTGTTAATCCAACATATATTAGTTCATTTTTCTTGGCCTCAGCATGGATGCAAGTGATTGATCTTATATAATTTTTTACCAACACTATGATTTTCTTATTAGCAGAAGTGGTTATTAAAAATATGAGCACATTTGAAACATCTCTAACATTAGTATTATCATCTGCATAAATCTAGATGAACATGTGACACCACACTTTTTTCTCATATTTTATTCATTACAGAATTGAGCTTCCTGAAAACATCCCAGTTGAAACTCTCTTAGTTTCTCTAGCTTGTACAGATAAGGATGGAACTGTACCCAATAACAATATCACTTATCATTTGATTACGGATACTTTTTCAAATGAAACCTTTACCCTCACAAACAATGAGCTGAAAGTAAGTATTTTCAATTTTCTCTCTGATTGTGGCCCTATGATTAACCTTAGATAGAAAAACATTTTATTTTTATTCTTATAAATTTCTTAATGAACTACAGTAGTTCAAATAGCTGATGGCAGAACTTGTTCCTGGATTTTCAACTGAACCTTAAATTGCCAACAACATATCTTGGTTTGGGGTGGATGTTGGAATGTAATTTTTATCTTGGGAGCTGAGCTAGGAAGGTTATAAATTTCCTAGAACAAATGGTTCTACGATAAAATACTGCCTATTCCTTTGGAATGTATTGAAGTTACCACCATAACCTTTAATAATATAATAAATAACATCAGGCTAGGTATATAAACAGAATAAATGTGGAATATGCAATAGCTCAAATATTTTACCAATTCAGGAAAACTATACTTGATTTGCAGTAAGTTTTGCGACCTAGGTCAGACTATATTTTCCTGTTTTGAAAGATGAGGCATGTGTTCAACAGCATGATAGAAAACCTACTCACCTTGACCAATAAGCTGAGAAGAAACCCATCTGGTCTTGAAGAGTAGGGCATAGGTAACAAATCCTCTTTTGAACCTTGTTTTGAAACTGAGTGTTCTGCAATTAGCCTTCCACCCAAGCTGACTTTTGTAAAAACTGATATCTTTACCATGTGTTGTCATCACTCTGCAATTGAGGTACCATCTGAAAATACTGTGATATCTTTCAGTTCTGTCTTTCACTCCTGTTGTTTATACTGCTAGAAAACTCCCCATCACTTTGGAGTTCCCATTACCAACACACTTTTGCACAATTTTTCTAACTTTGTTAGGCACTTCTTTTAGGAAATCACCCCTTGATTGCTTCTCTTTCTTCTCTGGATCAGATGCTTCTCAGCTTCTCATAGCATTTTGTGTCTCTTCCATCATGGCACTAATTAGTCAAAGAAAAATCTGTTGTTAGACCAGTCTCTGAAGCATATGCAATGCTTAGATATATTAATTAATTCCTGAATTTAATGATTAAAATTAAATCTTGAAGCAATTTTGTAAGGCATTGACGGGTTTTAGTCACATTACTACTAAATGCTTCAATGTCAATGTCTCATTTTTTCTAATTCTTTGCAACTAGAAGATATTGTTAAAAGACCAAAATGTTTAAAAAAAAAAAACCCTTATATGTATATCATTTGTTGATTCTCCCTATTGAAACAAATCTAACAAAAATAAAACAAGCACACAAAATACACAAGCAAACAACGCTATTTTACAGGACCTGCTGTAATTTTAGCTAAAACTAGTTGCATAAATTTCAGAGGCAAAACCATTAGACCAGAGAAACCTATGATGGATTTTTTTCCCCTTTTCCAGGGAAATTATGTAATACTAACCTGTACTAAGCTCAGTGGTGTGTGATATGACCCCCCTCTTTTTTTCCTCAAATTTTATGTAATTGGATGAGAACAATAGTATTTTTCCCAATGGATGATTACATTCAGAAAGGTTATTACAGCAGCAGGATCATTTTGGTTCTGCAGCAGCCAGGGAAAAGAAGCCAGTTGGTAGGAAAAGCAGCTGACATAATTTTAGTACTTAGTGAATAAAACATTTATTAGGAGAACATAGAAAGAACGTGTGTTTGGCTTTCCAACAATGCTTGAGTTTCAAACTCACAAAAAGCCATAATTTAGGTACTTTTTTAAAGAAAAATTTAAATAAAATGCATTTGTCTTTGCTAATCATTTACTGACATGTGGGTTGTAATATGTGGGGAAAGAGTTTTACCAATCACTAACAACCAGGATTTAGAATAAGTACTAAGGGTTTTAAGACAAAATCATGGTTAAAGGTTCAGGGTACTACTAGATGCTAACTTAAATTTTTCTTAATTAATTCATGAGCAAAGTTCACCACTGCTAGTGATAGCCATATCACTTTTTTCTGTTTTATTTTTTAAGATTTATTTATTTATTTGAGAGGCAAAGTTACACACACACACACACACAGAGAGAGAGAGAGAGGCAGAGACAGAGACAGAGAGAAAGGTCTTCCATCCACTGGTTCACTCACCAAGTGGCTGAAATGGCCAGAGTTGGGCCAATCTGAAGGCAGGAGCCAGGAGCTTCTTCTGGGTTTCCCACACAGGTGCAGGGGCCTAAGCACGTGGTCCATCTTCCACTGCTTTCCCAGGCCATAAGCAGAGAGCTGGATGGGAAGAGGAGCAGCCAGAACACGAACCACTACCCATATGGGAGGCCAGTGCCACAGATGGAGGTTTAGCCTACTACTTCATAGCACTGGCCCCAGCCGTATCATCTCAATATTTTACAAAGAATGATTATTTAATATGTCTAAATGATTTCACATGCAGTACATTCAACTTATTAATATACTAATAAAACATGAATATTTCTTTAAATCAGTATTGTTAATCTTTGTTTTATTAAGTTAATTCCCTTTCATGAGCCTTGACCAGAAAAGTCACCAAACATGTTTTTATTGCTTAGTTCATTTAAAGTTATTTTGTAAGATAATATTTGACACATGCAGCATAAAAAGCTAACACTTTCACAAGTTGTGAAGCATAGCAACAAAATAAACCCCTGACTACCTCACTTCACTTCATAGTTAGAACATTCTGTCCTTGCTAGTCCTCCACTGATCCCCTGCAGGCACCAATATCCTGAAGTTTGCATTTGTCACAGCCATGGGGATTTCACAGTTTTATCATCTGTATACATGCTCTTAGACAATATCGCTTTGTTTGCTTAGCTATTAAGCTTTGACAAAGTACTACCATTGCTGCACTCTTCTCTTAATTTGCTTTAGGTTTCTAAGAGACATCTACATATAGTGAGTGTCTATCTCCTTATCATAACGCATGCTATTCCTTAATATTCCCTTGAGTGACTGTGCCCATTCTCCCACTGATGGCGATTTGAACTTGCTTTTGATTCTTGTGTATTATGTCTATTATTGTAATGAACATACTTGTGTGTTTCTCTTGGTACCCACAAACAACATGATCTGTGAAATCTATACAAGGAGTCTTCAGCAAGTTCATAGAAAAAAAATGTGTATTATGGCAAAATTGGGCATGAATTTCAAAATTACTTTGCACTAAAATAGACTTATCTTTCAATTAAATTTTTCATAATTTATTTGAGGTGTATCTAAGCTAAAAGAACTGTCATGTCACAGTGCATGCAAATGTTCAGCTACCTGAGATAGTATCAAGGTGTTGGTTTCTCCTCTCAATAGCAATCGATAAGCATTGCTCTCTTCCAATATCCTTGTCATGTTATCTGATACTCACAGAGCTTGGTATGCTTCTGCCTGACTGGTAACAAGGTTGCACATCTCATATATTCAACCATTATGTAAATAAATATGATATATTTGCATCTCCTCTGTTGAGGATAAACATTCTTATATTGTTTGTTTTCCTTATGGGTTTATATAATATGTTAAAATATTTGGAAAATATGCTTTCCCGTAAATATTTTAGCAAGTGCCCTTTCATAATTCAGTTTTTCTAAATGCAGAGGAATTAGTTTTGTAGCATGGAGGGAAGTGGGAAGTCAGCTAATTTTTTTTTCAAATTTAAGGATGCCAATCTGCAAGTGACATTTCTATAATGACCTACAATACCATCCCTCACAGATACAGAATTCTCTCTATGTTTTAACCTGTCTCTGGTTATTTTATTTTTATACAGATTTATTTATTTGAAAGGCAGAGTGACAGGAGAGAGAGAGAGAGAGAGAGAGAGAGAGAGAATGCATGAAAGAGGGAGTGAGCACAGGAGACAGACAGAAACACAAAAT
This sequence comes from Oryctolagus cuniculus, assembly GCF_051225735.1. NCBI lineage: Eukaryota > Metazoa > Chordata > Mammalia > Lagomorpha > Leporidae > Oryctolagus > Oryctolagus cuniculus. The sequence continues at coordinate 146,155,815 of NC_142869.1, read as the reverse complement.
CTTCCATCCTGTAGTGGTTCACTTCCCAGATGGCTGCAACATGCAGACCTCCCTGGGTCATCCTCCACTGCCTTCCCAGGCACATCAGCAGGAAGTTGGATGGGAAGTGGAGCAGCCAATACTCAAACCAGCACTCCAATATATGGGATGCCAGTAATGCAAGCAGTGGCTTAAAAAACTGCACCATAATACTGGCCTCTTTGGTTATTTTCTTATTGTAGTTGTAATTCTTCTCACTCTCAATTTGTTGCAGTTTCTTCAGGTCATCACAATATAAGAAGAGAAAAGGCACAATGATTATATAGGAGAATAAGAAGACTATCCATGCCATTGGGATTTTTTTTAAGACTTATGCATATATTTGAGGGGCAGAGTTACAGAGAAGAAAGAGAGAGAGAGAGAGAGAGAGAGAGAGAGAGAATCTTCTATCCACATGCCCACAACAGACAAGGCTTGGCCAGGCTGCAGTCAGGAGCCAGGAATTTGGGGAGAGGCCCAAGCACTTGGGCCATCCTCCGCTGCTTTCCCAGGTGCATTAGCAGGGAGCTGAATCACAAGTGGAGCAGCAGGAAACTGAACCCACACTCTTATAAGGGACACTGAAATTGCAGGCTGGGGCTTACCCTGCTCTGTCACAATGCCAGCCCCACCACTGGTGTTCTTTATGTCACTTTTCTTTATCCACATAGAAGGTAGACTACTGGACTTTAGGATTGAAAGGTATCTTACGAACTGTCTACATTTCACTTCATATATGAAGAAATGCTTTTCTCCAATTTGATTAATGCATTTACAATCTCCAATTTCTGTACTTCATGGAACATGCTAGAATAACTCAGAGCATAAAGTTATGCTCCTGCGTGTCTATACCAACTCACCTCCTGCTTCCTGCATATGACTGTCCTCCCTAGGAAGTGCTTGTTGAGAAAAGCAGTTCATGCGACTGTAGGCACGGAGAGAGCCTTAGAGAAACTGAGACACAGCATGCATTCAGACGCTCTGCACTGTGCCCTTTGGTGGTCTCAGACCCAGTCTGGGCTACGACCACTGTAGGGACTGTGTGATTATGCATCAGCTCTCAAGGGAAGACTCTCAGATGGCCCCTTGTCTTTAACATTATTCAAAATCCTGCAAACATCACGCCTGTGCTGCGTATACTTCCCTGGAGAATAAAGTGAAACAGCAAAAACATGAGATGCTTTGACCTCTCTCAGGGTGAACCTCGAGTTTTGTTTTTGCATGATTTTGAGACTTGCATAGAAATCTGGTTTCTACAACACTATTCCCACTGATACTAACCCAGACTTCATTCATTTTGAAAAATAAATGCAATGAATTCATGACAACTTCTCTTTACATATCTTAAATACCCTTCATGGTAACTACAGATGCTCCTCGATTTTCAAGGGGATATATCTAGAAAAATCAATCCTAAGTTGAAAATATTACAAATGGAAAATGCATTTAATCTATCTAACCTAGTGATCATTGTAGCTCCTCTTTGTGATCACAGAGCTGACTGAACTGCAGCACTGCCCACATGGGTGGGGGTGGGGGTGGGGGGGAGAGAGAGAGAGAGAGAGAGAGAGAGAGAAAGAAACCCTACTTTCGGTAGCCCAAAAGGATCAAAATTCAAAATTCAAAGTTCATCTCTATTAAGTGTGTATGGTTTCATACACCAACACAAAGTTGAAAAAATTTAGTAAGTCATGGATCAGCTGTATTTACAAAGTGTCTGGAAGAGGGGACAGACAGCCTGTGGCAAATTAATCCTTGAAAATGAATGCACACAAAAGATGAAATCCTGATCTTTCTATTAATGTATTTTTTACAATAGAATGTTATACACTGCCATTATGTAGTCAGGCAGTGAATTTATGGCCTACTTGTTATAAAACTTTGCTATGCATTGTGGAAGCCACCAGCTACATAGCCCATTAACAACAAATATACATCCAAATTAAGATATGTTACAATTGTGAAATAACAGATTTCACAGAGTAAATATGAACAAATGTAAGTATCTCACTTTTATATTGATTATATGTGGAAATGATAATATTTTGGATATGTTTGATTAAATAAAATATTTTGCTATAATTGTCTAACTTTTAAAAATACTTGTTTAAAAGTGGCTACTAGAAAAATTAATGTGACGGTGGCTTATGTTATATTCCTGTTTGATGATTGACAACACTGTTGTAAAATATCGCTTTCACTCATTTGTTAACCAAAATAGGTCCCACATGTCTTCATTTTGAATTTATATAGATGACAAAATAGATGTTTAACTCAAACAAAGCAAAGCAAGATTTTCAATGTACTATTTTTCATCTGCAGATTGGACCGTCACATCTAGATTTTGATAATGCTGTTTTTGCAGGAATGCACTTCAAATACACCCTCTTTGTAAGAGTGTCTGATGAAGGAAATCCTGTATTATCAAGTAAGAAGTCATTAAATCAAAATAGCTGCATGATATAAAATATCTAATTCTTTAAAAAATTAGTTTTAGATGTGCAATACCTGTAAATATTCCAGTGATAGAGTATAATAAATTCTATGTTATTATTTATTAACTTATTTTGTGTACTGCTATTGAAAATCTGAAAGTATAAACAAAAACTGGAACTACAGTGGGAAAATTATGTTGAAATGTTTGGTACTGCATTTTGTAGTTACTTAAGGGGCAATGTCAAAGGTTAGCTTTTCTGAAGTCTTTTTGCTTTTAAAAGATTTATCAAGGAATTACTTTATTTAATACTAGAGAAGATTCTAATGTTCAGATTCTCATAGTAAATTGCATTTCCTTCATTGTTGCCTTCTTACATTGTCATGGTAAAGTACTTTAGTCCTATTTCCACTAGTCAACACTACATCTATTCTCAGAAACTCTGATGCTTTGTTCAGAACAGAAGCATTTATGTTTAACTATGCTAGAAAAGCAGCTATCTGGACAGATGTTCAAAATCATTTTGTAGAATATTTTACTCCTAATATTAGCTTTAATATTGTATGACTTAAAAAGTAGTAACTTAATAAGACTTGCCAACATAAATGTATATGTATAATTTATGCACTCAGAATGAAAGATATAATGTGAAGTTTCAGAAAGTAAAATGAAAAAGTAAGAGTTACTGAAGGGGCTTTATGATCTATCCAGCTACATTTTTTGTGTACATGTTTCTCCATAGCAATGATTACAGTCATCGTAAGAGTGAGTCGCATAAATGAACTGAATCCAACTGGAACCACATTGGCCTTTACCTTCAGCATACTTGAAAATAGTCCAGTTGATACACTAGTTGGGGAAATTACATTTACAGATGCGGACTGGCCATTTAACGATGTAAAATATGCCATTGTTGGAGGTAATTTGGGAACACCTCCCAAATTTTACATCGAACCCGATACAGGTACTGTAAAAACACTGATATTCACTCTATAATTAAGGAACTCACATATACTCATTGTGGGTGGTTGTACTTAGAAACCATGAGCGGCCGGCGCCACAGCTCAATAGGCTAATCCTCTGCCTGCAGCGCCGGCACACCAGGTTCTAGTCCCAGTCAGGGCGCTGGATTCTGTCCCGGTCACTCCTCTTCCTGTCCAGCTCTCTGCTGTGGCCCAGGAGTGCAGTGGAGGATAGCCCAAGTCCTTGGACCCTGCACGCGCATGGGAGACCAGGAGAAGCACCTGGCTCCTGGCTTCAGATCAGCGTGGTGCGCCAGCCGCTGCGGCTGTTGGGGTGAACCAATGGAAAAGGAAGACCTTTCTCTCTGTCTCTCTCTCTCTCACTGTCCACTCTGCCTGTCGAAAGAAAGAAAGAAAGAAAGAAAGAAAGAAAGAAAGAAAGAAAGAAAGAAAGAAAGAAAGAAAGAAAGAAAGAAAGAAACCATGAGCATGGGGACATAGTCAGACACAACTGGATCTTGAAGTATGTAATATTCTCCTGGGTTTGTCAGCTGAATCCAAATGCCTTGGTTACTTCAAGAAAAACAGTGAAGTGTTGATCTTTGCCATGCTGAACTCCAGAAAGCACTACATAATCTTCCAGAGGTCTACAAATGTGTAACAAGTGACCAAAACAGTGTACAAATTAACATGTTTCATGGTTTTGCTGTCATATTAGGGATATCACTATCTAAAGAAAGGTGATGTGCATTAGTTAATTTGCATTTGTTATTGCAATGATTATTTAATGTATATAATGAACATAGTTTATACAGTTTATAATTCATATAAGTTGGAGATTTATTAATCCTGACCTACCATGTCTCACTTTATGCTTGTGTTAGGAATGATAAAACTGTTGGATTCCCTAGACAGGGAAATGCAATCACAATACAAGATAGCTGTGAGAGTAACAGACTTGGACAATGACGCCCTCCCTGACCCCATCAGACAGAGAAGTGCTACTGCTCAGGTGACCGTCCATGTCCTGGTAAGAATGAATCACTGCTTGTGTTACTGTTTTCCCTTAGGCACTGAGAAATAAAAAATAAAGCATAGTTAAGAATGGCTATATATTCGATTCCTTCAATGTGAACATAAATGTAGAGAGGCAAATGTTTGCTTTGAAAATATTCTAAACTGTAACATAGCGTGTTAAAATTGTCATTATGAAATTAATATGGTGTGACTTCTGAATTAATTCAATTGTTCTAAGAAGCTGAATTTACATGAGGAATGCTTCATACCTCGATTGTACTTAAGTTGTGGCAAGGGTAATTCTGCGGTGAAACCTATTGTCATTAACAAGCACATGTTTTAAAGTTCTAGAGCTTACCCTGTCAGGACATTTAAGCTATTTTTCTGTTTGTCTAACCAATCTCTCCCTCTCTGTCTTTCAATGAAGAAATATTTTAATATTATCACTAGTAAATATTCTGAGATCAGCCACAGAGTCTCACAAACATGGAGTACAGAGGTGAGATCTTCTAAGTATTTTTAAAATATTCAATGCAAAACTATATTTAACTTGGCTTGTTCAAGACTTGCATCAATACAATGCTGTACATGGCTTCCATTGGTGGAACAGAGAGTGAAATTCTCCTTTATAGATTGTGCCAAATTTTCTTTATCTTATGATTTTGTTTGCATTCTTTTTTGCTTCTTGGGAGCTGTAAGAATGCCAGCACTGGATCCTAAGGAAAAGGCAGCAACTTCTAATAAAAAAGATTTAAAACCACAGGCATTGTTGAGAGCCTGTGTATGCTCCTGCATGGTGAGCACTTTCATATGTGCTTTTGGTGAGTTAAATAGTGAGTGGTGCTCATGACTCAGTGTTACCATCACCACCATAGGCTCATTATGTCTGGAAAACACAATAAACCCGCCTAAAAATATTTGTGGAGAGAAACTTAATGAAGTGACTTGCATGGCTTCAACCATGACTCAAAAATGTCTTAAGCTAATGAACCTTCTTTCCTAATGTAAGCTTTCAGTAATGTACCCCAGGAACACTCAATATTACAGGGCCAACGGTAGGTGTCTTCCCGTTTGCACTTCTGTAATCTGATGATTGCATTTTCTTTTTGCCTATGTTCCAACGGTTATGAGAACAAAAGATGTCTTTGTTCTTCAGCTGTGATATCATTCATATGTCTTTCTCTTATGTGCCTGGTAGGATTTATTCAGAAATGAGTCCTTCATTTCCTGAAACTATGCAAAAAGTTATATCCATTTCCCACCATCCAAGTGTGGGCTTAACATTTGCTGAAGACATTGCTACAGAATTTAAATGCCTGTCCTCTAAACATACTACCAAACAAGCTTTTGATGGAAGGATGAAAATATTCAGAAACTATAAGCTGATACAAACAGTTTTTTTGATGCTATACCTAGCTCCAAAAAAAGATTGAAGCTGACATACAAAAAGAAGCAGAGTGGCTGGCGCTGTGGTGCAGTAGGTTGGGCCTCCACCTGTGGTTCTGGCATCCCATATGGGCACCTCTTATGATCTAGTTCTCTGCTAAGTCCTGAGAAAGCAGTAGAAGATGGTCAAAGTGCTTGGGCCCTGTACCCACGTAGGAGACCTGGAAGAAACTCATGGCTCTTGGCTTCGGATGGTCCCATCTCTGGCCATTGTGGTCATTTGGGGAGTGAACCAGTGGATGGAAGACCTTCCTCTCTGTCTCTCCCTCTCTCTGTCTGTAATTCCACCTCTCAAATAAGTAAATAAAATCTTAAAAAAAAGAAACACAGTGTAGTCATACTACTTAAATCAAAGGAATTGATTAGATGGAAATTTCATCTGTAAGAATGAGCAAAAATAAAAAATCTATGTATTTCATAAAAATAAAAGGTTAGTACTTTAATGACTCCCTGAGTCATGTAAGTCCTTACCCTCCGTGAGACTGCACTTGGAAGTTATTTGTATTTGGATTATGAGGTGATTAGTGTGAGATGAAGAAATCAGGGTGAGGCCCTGGCTCTGTAGGACTGTTGTCCATTTAACAAGAGACACCAGAGGACTTCATCTCTCTCCACCACGAGAGAGCACAGTGAGAAGGCTGCAGCTTGCAAGCCTGAAAGAGAACCCGCACCAAAAACCAAATGCTACCAGACCTTAATTTTGGACTTGAGCCCATAGAACTGTGAGAAAATATATTTCTGTTGTTCAAGGCATGCAGTCAATGGTATTTTGTTTTGGCAGCCCAAACAGACCGAGGCAAATGCCAATTTGTTTTCTCAAACAAACAGGCTTAGATGTTATAAAGCTAAGATATTGGGGCTGGCGCAGTGGCTCAGTAGGTTGAAGCCCTGGCCTGCAGTGCCAGCATGCCATATGGGTGCTAGTTCGAGTCCCAGCACCTCCACTTCCAATTCAGCTCCTGACTAATGTGCCTGGAAAAGCAGCAGAGGATGGTGCACGTGCTTGGGTCTCTGCATCTGTGTGGTTGACCTGGAAGAAGCTCCTGGCTCACGGCTTTGGCATTCTCCAGCCCTGGTTGTTGGGGCCATTTGGAGAGTGAACCAGAAGAGGGAAGATTTCTTTGTCTGTCCCTCCTTCTCGCTCTTCATAACTCTGCCTTTCAAATAAATAAATACATTTTTTTTTAAAAAGAAAGCTATGAGATTAAAAGGTATATCCCTAATAGATTGTAGATACATATATAGATAAATGGAAAATAATAGTAAGTCTAGGATCCAACATGTAAGTTAGTAGGTTCATGATAAATTATTGCATAAATAAGATTAGAATAACTAGTACCTGATTTGGAAAACAACAAACATTGATTCCTAGTTTATGAAGATTAAAAATTTATATGTAAAGCAATAAACAACCATAAGCAAACATTCACAAAATCTTGAATATGGGGAAATATTTCTTTTTATTAAGGTGTGTATATTTATTTGAAAAGTAGAGTTACAGAGAGAGAGAGAAAGAGAGAGAGCAGGAGAGAATCTTTTATCCTCTGGTTCACTCTCAAAATGGCTGCAGCATATGGGATTAGTCCAGGAGCCAGGAGCTTCATCTGGGTCTCCCTTATGGGTGCGAAGGCCAAGCATTTTGGCCATTATCTGCTGCATTCTCAGGCACATTAGCAGGGAATTGTAACGGAAGTAGAATAACCAGGACTTGAACTGGAGTGCATATGGGATGCTGCCGCTGAAGGCCACAGTGCTGACCCCTTGGTGAGGGATTTCTAAGCATCCTCACAAGGCAGGCATCATACATGTCAATATTGTTAGGCCTGACTGCAAAGACAGCCTATCTGCAGTTCAATAATAGCGTAATTTACATGGAAAGGCAAACAAAAAATTGAAAAAAAATATTTACAGCATTTATATTAGAATTTCAAATATTAATATCTTTAGCCAGTCATAATCAGAAAGAAAGAGCTCAATAGGAGTTTCTTGTCAATATAAAAATTGGCAAATATTGTAGTAAACAAGGAAACAATGACAATAATTTATTTTTGCATATAAAATTGGACCCCCCAAAAGCAGATATTTTGTTTGGAATTATATAGGTAATAGACAAAGGATTTTTTTTCAGAAATTTAAATTAAATTGGTACAATTTTTTGGAGGGGTTTTTGACAATACGTATAAGTTAGCATTACCATTTTATATGTAAAGAAATTGTTGTTTACAGAGGCTAAAAATCAACAAGTGTGGTTATCAAAAACATAGCCAATTCTTTGTACCAGCCCTTTGATCATTGTATTCTTTTATTGTTTGTTAAAGGCATAACGACAAAGATCGTTCTCCCAGTATCTGTGGTGGAACATTATCTCAAACCATGACAAATTTTATTTTCTAAACATGTTAAAGTATGTCATGGCTATTTTTCCATATGATTAAATATTTTCTTCACATCATCTCTATGTATTTTGCAAATTTTAGCTGAAGCTATTTTAGTTTAGAATGTCTACCTTCATTACTAAAACAGCAACAAAACAAAAGATCAATAAAAAGCACTCCAGACTGCCATGACTACCTGCTAACATCTGTGCACTGACTTGTTCCTTCACCATCACTTGTGCTCCCAGACCTCTGGATTTTGCTCTCAGTGTAGTGTGTCTTTTAGTCCTTGCTCCCTTCTTCATTTGTTGGACTTCTACTTACCCTTCAAGGCCCAGTGTATTCCTTCTGCATGGAGCCTGGCTTTCGGAATATAGTGTAAGCGAGACTGAAACTACACAGGGACCGGGTGCCAATCTGGAGACAATTTCTCAGTTCTCCAAAAGCTCACAGCCCACTGTGGTTACTCTCATCCAGGGTGTATATCGCCGATTAAAGAACTTGAATGCAATGAGATCCTTTTGTTGTCATAAGAGCTACACATGTCCATGTGTTCAGAATGTAAATTATAGAAAACGGAAATGAAGTCACAAAACAACAAATTGATTTTGCCTTCTGCTGCTCCCAGGTCTGACAGTGGTCTAAGCAGCAGTACTGCAATGGATACAGTTTACTTCCGTATTCACCCAGAAGTCAGAGTACATATCTCAGAGAATTACTTGGCTCAAAACACCTTGGGAAAAATGAGATAAAATATAATGTCATTGGCTGGTGCCACGGCTCACTAGGCTAATCCTCCGCCTGTGGCGCCGGCACCCCAGGTTCTAGTCCTGGTTGGGGCGCCAGATTCTGTCCCGGTTGCTCCTCTTCCAGTCCAGCTCTCTGCTCTGGCCCGGGAAGGCAGTGAAGGATGGCCCAACTGCTTGGGTCCTACACCCGCATGGGAGACCAGGAGGAAGCACCTGGCTCCTGGCTTCGGATCGGAGCAGCACGCTGGCTGTGGCGGCCATTTGGGGGGTGAACCAACGGAAAAAGGAAGACCTTTCTCTCTGTTTCTCTCTCTCACTGTCTAACTCTGCCTGTTAAAAATAATAATAATAATAATAATAATGTCATTACAGTAGAAAACTAACCTCAAAATAAATTAAGAAAAATTTCCAGAAGCCTTTCTAAAACAAAGAGTCTCCCTATGCCACCAACTGTCCCTGGAGCATCTTCGCTGTGAGTTCCACATGCAAGGAAAAACAGGAAATAAAAATTTGGGAGTGATTAAGGCAGGGAGCTGGAACCACATGTGATGAGACATGGGACGGACATACTCACATCCTGCACTCAGGAAGGCAACAAGAAAGTTTGTCTAAAACTGGACTCTTGAGTTAAGGGGGAGAATGTGTGTCCTGAGACTTGAAGGAAATGCATATTTGGTTGGAATGCTACACAGTGTAGCCCACTGCAAAACCCAGTGCAGTTTAGATTAAAAAAAGGCCTTGGTGTCTTATTTTGAGGTGAAAACAAAAGCAAAGCTTTTTTGGAGAGGCCTAAGTGCTATGGAAGCTGCAGAATATTCCTACAGGTAAACCTGGCTGAACAGGAGCTCAGAGTCAAAACCCACAGACTCTTAGGAAAAGCTACAACCTGTAGAATAGTAAATCCGTTGAGGCACAGTGATGTCAGCCTCATCCAGTGGCATCAAGCTGAGGACTTGGGCGGAATGGCTTTGGACATGACTGTTACCAACAGCTCTGTGTGCATTTTTGGCATGACCTGGTGAGCAGGAGTGATGTTGCAGGGTCTATTTATAAATATAGTATGGATAGTAATATGACAATGTTATGGATTTTTTAAATTAATTAATTAAAAGGCAGAGAGAGAGAGAAACAGACAGATGACAGGCAGAGAACTACCATCTGCTGTTTCACTCCCCAAATGCCAGCAACAAACCAGGGGCGGGCTGGGCTGAAGCCAGAAGCCAGGAACTCCATCCATGACTCCCTTGTGGGTTGTAGGGACCCAAGTACTTGAGTTATCACTCACTGCCTCCTGGATTGTGCATTGGTAACTAGCTGGAATTCAAAGCAGAACCAGGTCTCACAGCCAGATACTTGGACACTAGAAGCAAGCATCGAGCATCCCAAGTACATCTCAACTGCTAGGCTGAACTTCTGCCCGACAGCTTAATTTTGATATCAGCCAGCTGTTGTTGTTCTATCAACAACAGTGTTTACATTATAAAAAGTCTGCACAATAGGGTGAGGTAGTATTAGCATGAATGGGGCGTCTTTTGTGGAAGAAACACATAGAACAGTAACAATATTTAATAGACTAGTTGGAGCATGGTGCTGATTAGAAATTAGTGAGGACAGTGTTGACATTCATTGCATCTCAAATCAGCAGGTGTTCTGAGCATGTTAACAGTGCACCATCATGAAAATGAAGTGAGGTCTGGTGTGCAGAAGTGCACAAGTTTTATTGTAGTAAAAGAATTCGGGGGCGGGGGAAGCTGGAGCTGTGGCATAGCGGGTAAAGCTCCAGCTGGCAGTGCTGGCATCTCATACAGGCGCCAGTTCAAGTCCCAGCTGCTCCACTTCCGATCCAGCTCTCTGATATGGCCTGGGAAAGCAGTAGAGGGTGGCCCAAGTCCTTGGGTCCCTGTACCTGCATGGGAGACCCGGAAGAATCTCCTGGCTCCTGGTTTCGGATCAGCACAGCTCCGGCCATTGCGGCCAATTGAGGAGTGGGTCAGCAGATGCAAGACCTCTGTCTCTGTCTCTCTGCCTCTCCTTCTCTCTCTGTGTAACTCTGACTTTCAAATAAATCTTTAAAAAAAAAAAAGCATGCAGGGACATTTAGGACTGCATTGTTTAAAAAGTTGTTACTACAAACATCTGACCAACTTGCAACTTTGACAAAAACACTCATGTTATCCCTAAAAAGGCAGAAAAACCAGGTTCATTGAATTGAAAAACCTGAGCAGATGCTCTGAAGAAAGTTCCAACAGTTTCTTTTGAAATGATAATCTGTGAGTTGAGTCATACTACCTGAAATATGCTTTTTAAAAGATATGAAAACTTAACTGTTTAGGAACAGTGTTATTTTTTTTCTTACTACTTGTTGAATTCTTATGAGTATAAAATAAACAGAAAGTAGATGTTTTTAAAAATTAAATGAAAGAATAAGAAAGGAAGGAGGAGGGACAGTGGAGGTAATAGGAGGGTGTAGAAAGTGGACAGTATATCCCTATGTTCCCAAATCTGCATATACAACATATATGAATTTGTTCACCTTAAACATTTTTAAATTTTTGTAAAGGTCTGAAAACTTGTCTTTGTCAAAAGATATAGCCCTGGCGGCTCCAACAGCTCTTCGTGTTGTGCCCCTTGTGGAAATTAGAAGGGAACAAAACAAATAACTGAAGCAGCTGTGTTTTATCTAGTTAGAGACACATACACACACATTTTAATCCATAACACTCAAGGAAAGTGAATCAATATTCCAATAATACCCCTGCTTGGATTTGAAGGGGAAAAAATCAGAACTATCTCTACCAATATAAAAAAAAATTGATTTCATTGCATGATCGTATATTGTCGATTACACCGTCATGTACTTGCTGACAAGAATTCGCATACCAAATTGAGGACTGTTTTGTCTCCTGCAAAGAGCATGATAAATTTCCTTAGAGGATAGTTTCTAAATCATCACCGTCTCTCAGTGCTGCTTTTGAAGAAATTGTTCCCAAACACATGCCCTTTATTTCCAAACTGGAGCCCAGCAGCTCTTCCATGTCCAGATGCTTTCTTCATTTCTGGAATGTGTAAAAAAAGTCATTTTCTTTACCTTTAAAATAATCACAGAGTCAGTGACTTACAAATTAACATTTGTCCCTCCTTCGATGTATCTGTAAAAGTTTTCAAACTCTAAAACAAATTGCTGTCCTAAGGAAATACTCTGAGGGAAGCTGGTCACATCCATACTAAATTTACCTCCTTGTAGAGGGAAACCATTTATTTGATAAGGAAATTCTGGAAACATTGGATTCTACAGAAAGGGGTTAGAATGTCCAGCAGTACCTTCAGGAATATGAAGGTGCTACCAAGAGCTGAATGTCTCTCTGGCTGTTTTTCTCTTGGAGAAATTTCTGTGCCAAAGAAATGGGTATTGGATGCCTGCTAAACACAAGAACCATTAACGATATCCACATGTATTTAGTGATACTAACAGTGCCAAATTTCTTTTACATGGTGTTAGGAGCACAGATTTTTCCTGTCAAGCTACCTGGATAAGAATCCTAGTCTCACCATGGACTTTTTCTGTTACACTGGGCAAGATACTGAATCCTCCTTGCCTTATTTCTGCATTATAAAATGATGATAATAATAGTATCTACCCTTGAAGACAGAGATGAAGTTTTACAAAAGCAAATGTTTGTAAAGAACTGAATGGCTTACACTAAGAACTCTGAGAATTCCACAAATGAATAAGCTAGAACAGTTTCTAAGACTTGAGAAGAAAATTATGGAAATTGTTCTCTTGAACTTGCATGCTTAAAATTGAATTTCTATTCTTTCCTCATCAAAGCCAAAGCTAGAAACCACTTAAGTGTGACTGATAAGCACTTCAAAAATTTGCTTCTTGCAGATCACGGAATAAAAGCTATGAACAAAAAGTCACTAAGCTTAAATAGTTTTAAAAAGCATGATGGTGCTTCAATTGTTTATGTTCACATGCAACTGAAACTGTAAATCAATTTCTTTTGTACAATAAATATGGCATAGCTTAAAGAACTTTAAAATTCTGCCTAAGGTACTAACCCACTACAGATTTTATTTATAGTATCACATTTTGAGGAAAAAAAAAAGAATGCAAGCTGAAGGAAACAAAAAGAGAAGAAAAATCCTACTGCCTCTCTAATAAATGTCTAAATTGGAAATCAATTTTTGTTTTACAATGTCCTAATATTTTCTTATACTGCCAATTTGTCAATTGGTACTTTGACTTAGGTGATGATATACATGTTTCCATTCTATTAACATGTTCATCTTATCTCTATGTAATACACAGAGGATTTCCTTAAATTTTTAAAGATTTATTTTAGTTATTTGAAAATACAAAGGGAGAGACACACAGAGATCTTCCATCCTCTGATTCACTCCCTAAACAGCTGCAATAGCCACGACTGGACCATGTGGAAACCAGGAGCCAGGAGCGCCATCCTGGTCTCCCACCTGGGTAACAGGGGCCCAAGTACTTGGGCCACCATCTACTGCCTTCCCAGGTGCATTAACAGGGAGTTGGTTCAGAAGTGGAGTAGCCAAGACTCAAACCAGTGCTCAGATATGGGATGTGGTGAGGCTTAATTCAATATACTATAATGCCAGGCCTGGATTTCCTTATTTACTGAGAAAAATATATACATATACACATAAATTCAATAGGAACTCTGAGTAGAAAAAAAAATGTATAGATGCCTAAGAACTTATTGAGCATGGGAATTTTGGGAGGCCAGAAAAAAAAAAAAAAAAAACTAAGAGAAACCCATATTTCTCCTTCTTTCATTTTATACTTAAGAAAGTTAGACTTGCCTCACTGACATTGAAAAGCACCCTGGTTATTGTTGGTCCCTTAAATGTGTCGCTTTACGATTGTAGTCATGGCAGAGTTTTCAGTGACACCGACTGTATGACTATGATGATGGGCAGAAGCCCTTCCCCAAACCTGGCCAGAAAGTGCAGGTGCAATTTTCCTTTCCACTCTTTCAGAATGCTTTTCAGACACCATCTTGTAAAGATGGAAATGCTAAAAGATGAAAAGAGCCCGTATCCCTAAGTCACTGTTTGGAAAAGAGGCTCCTAAGAGGATTCCCTAACTTGTCTGATTGTGACGTAGGTAGGAATGAGCCACTTTCTGAGTCAAATGAATCAGGTTCATGTTTCTTCCTGCAACATGGTAGAGTTCAGGAAGTGTGGAGCAGAATTTTCCTGATGGCAGCTACAATCTTCCAAACATCTCAAATGCTCACAAATTGCTCTCTGTCCTCATGTTTCTGTGCTTTGAGGATAAGCCACAGTGTTTTTCTTACATCAAGATACATGTGTTGAATGCTCTTGTGGTTTTTGTTCGCTTATAGAAGTACATAAGGGACTTATTCATGGAAAAAATTACTGGTATCAATTATTACAGGCTACTTTTAAAACATCTATGTGCTTCTATAATGGGTAAAGTAATGATCAGCAATCAGGCAACTTAGAAGCTTCTTGGTTGAATTTAATGTTATTTATTTTAGCAAAGGTCATTTCAACTTCAAAAATCACGAAAGATAAGAATATGGTTTGAAAATCCCCAAAATTCAATTGAAATACATGTGAAATTCTAAAATGTATCTATAATGGCACTTGTATTCCAGAATTAAGTGGATTTTTTAAAAATTTATCTATTTATTTGGCAGAGTTACAGACAGAGAAAGGGAGAGAAAAGAGAGGGAGAAACATGCAGAGAGAGGACTTTCATCCACTAGTTCACTCACCAAATGGCCACAATGGCCAGAGCTGGGCAGAGCCAAGACCAGGAGCCAGGAGCTTCTCCCTAGTCCCCTGTGGTGCAGGGGCCTAAGCACTTTGGCCATCTTCCACTATTTTCCCAGGCCATGAGCAGGGAGTTTGTTCAGAAGTGGAGCAGCCAGGACTTGAATTGGCATCCGTATAGGGTGCTGGCACTGCAGATGGATGCTTAACCTACTATTTCACAGCACAGGCCCCAAATTAAGTGGTTTATAGAATCAGCTTCTTTGTATGAAAACTGCCTCTGATTTTACCGGAATGCAACTGCTATGGGGATAATTAATCAAATCTTATGCAAGGTTATTTTAAAGGGTGAAATAAAATCAGAAAACTCAGAACATTTTACAGACATATATATAAACACATGTATGTATCTGTGTATTATTTAAATACATATGCAGATTACATAACTCAATATTAATTTAAACAAACAAAAAAAAAGAACAAAACAAGGCCATTTCCTGTTTTGTTTTATTCCTCTAAATTAGTTGATTGGCAAGAAGGAGTGCGATGAATCACAGTTCCTAACCATATAGTGTATTTTTAACCAGAAATACAGGATCTCTTATTTAATATAAATTTGAACAAAACTGAAAGAAAACACATATATGAAACACATTTTTTTAAAAAAGAGTCTATTTCCTAAATAAAAATTTGCGCAGTATCAGTATTTTAGAAACATAAGTATTAAAATAATTTTTTAAAGATTTACTTATTTATTTGAAAGTTACACACAGAGAGGAGAGGCAGAGAGAAGAGAGGTCTTCTATCCACTGGTTCAGTTGGCTGTAATGGCCAAAGCTGCGCCCATCCAAAGCCAGGAACCAGGAGCTTCTTCTGGGTCTCCCACATGGGTTAAGGGCCCAAGAACTTGGGCCGTCTTCTGCTTTTCCAGGCCATAGCAGAGAACTGCATTGGAAGTGGAGCAGCTAGGACTCGAACCAGAGCCCATTATGGAATGCCAGCACTGCAGGAGGTGACTTTACCTGCTATGCCACAGCACCAGCCCCAAAAATAATTTTAATTACCTAAATGACACTGAAGTCATGGTGATGATATTTATATTCTGCATAAACGATTTCCTAATAATATGCAAATGTTTCTATAAATGTGAAAAATGCTTGCATCCTATTTGCCTTCACTACTGAATTTATTTGATAATTGTTATCAGCTTTCTAAAGTTTCTGTCACAAACCAGGAAGACCAGAAATGTATTATCTTGTAGATCTGGCGTCTAGAGGTCTCAAGGTGGCAGTAGAGCTGTGTTTTCTCTGAACTCTCAGGGGGATGATCTGTTCTGGGCCTTTCTCGACCCTCTGCTGTTGGCAGAAATCCTTGGCACTCATTAGTTTGCAGATAGAGCACTCTCACCTTTGCCTTTGTCATCATGTGATACTTCCTGGTCTGTCTCTGGCTTTGTCTCCTTTCTCTTCTAAGAATTCCATGGTGGGGCTGGTGCTGTGGCACAGTGGGTTAAGCACTGGCATCCCAGATGGGTGCCCATTTGAGTTCCCACTGCTCCACTTCCAATCCAGTTTTCTTCTAATGTCCCTGGGAAAGCAGCAGAGGATGGCCCAAGAGCTTGGGCTCCTGCACCCACTTGGGAGACTGGAAGAAGCTCCTAGCTCCTGGTTTCAGATCTGCCCAGCTCCGGCTATTGCAGCCATTTTGAGGGTGAACCAGTGGATGGAAGACCTCTCTCTGTCTCTGTTGCTCCCTCTCTTTGTAACTCCTTCAAATAAATAAAATAAATCTTAAAAAAATAAAGAATTCACTATTGAATTTAGGGTCCACATGGCTGCGATTTGATTTCATCTTTTTTTTATAATTATTTTTGACAAGCAGAGTGGACAGTGAGAGAGAGAGAGACAGAGAGAAAGGTCTTCCTTTACCGTTGGTTCACCCTCCAATGGCCGCTGCAGCCGGCACGCTGCAGCCGGTGCTCCGCGCTGATCCAAAGCCGGGAGCCAGGTGCTTCTCCTGGTCTCCCATGTGGGTGCAGGGCCCAAGTACTTGGGCCATCCTCCACTGCACTCCCGGGCCACAGCAGAGAGCTGGACTGGAAGAGGGGCAACTGGGACAGAATCCGGCATCCCGACCGCAGTGTGCCGGTGCCGAAAGGTATATATACTCTATATATATACATACTTGAATATATATACATACTTGAATGTATGTCTTTGATGGGTACATTTCAATCATAATAATTGTATGTCATCTTGATCAGTTTCTGTTTTTGAAAAGGAGTTTAAACAATGGCTAGAAATATGGATTCTGGCACTAGGTAAACCTGATAGAAATCAATGGACTGGATAGAGCTAACAAACTTACTTAACCATGTGGGCCTTAGTTTCCTGAGGAGTAAGATCTGACAACTGTAGTACTCACTTCAAAGGATTCAAGAATGATTAAATTAAAATGTGACTCCTTCGAAATGCCATGGACCTAGCAAATGTTAAGTAAATTTCAGTCTTCATTATTATTTTGTCTATTACTACCACTACTTGGGTTTCACTCAATTTTTAAACTTTTTTTTTTTTCATTTATTTCAGAAGTAGAGTTACAAACAGAGAGAGGGAGAGACAAAGAAAGGGTTTTCAATCTGCTGGTTCACTCCCCAAATGGCATAATCAAGACAATATAGTTGAGACCAGCACTGGGGTATAGCAGGCAGAGCTGCCAACTCTGATGCTGGTATCCTGTACAGATGCTGGTTCAAGTCCCAGCTGCCCCACTTCCAATCCAGATCCCTCTAGTGCATCTTGGAAAAGCAGTGGAGGATAACCCAAAACTTGGGCACCTGCCACCCACATGGGATACTTGGAAGAAGTTCCTGGCTCCTGGCTTTGGAAGGAACCAGCTCCAGCCATTGTAGCCATTTGGAGTGTGGGCCAGTGGATAGACACTGTCTGTCTCTTCCTCTCTCTGTAACTCTGTCTTTCAAATAAATAATCTTTATTAAAAATATGGTTTTGCTGAACGAATAGACAAATAGATCAATTGAGCAGAACAAGGAGCCCATAAATAGACTCACATAATATAGTCAACTGATCTTTGACAAAGATGCAAAAGCAATACAAGGGAAAAAAGACAGTCTTTTTTTTTTTAATTTGACTGAATTAGTGAGAGAGAGAGAGAGAGAGAAAGGTCTTCCTTCCATTGGTTCACCCCCCAAATGGCTGCTACGGCTGGAGCTACGCCGTTCCGAAGCCAGAAGCCAGGTGTTTCGTCCTGGTCTCCCATGTGGGTGCAGGACCCAAGCACTTAGGCCATCCTCTACTGCCCTCCCGGGTCACAGAAGAGAGCTGGACTGGAAGAGGAGCAACTGGGACTAGAACCTGGTGCCCATATGGGATACTGGCGCTGCAGGCAGAGGACTAACCAAGTGAGCCACAGCGCCGGCCCCAAGAAAAGACAGTCTTTTCAAAAAATGGTACTGAAATAACAGAACATCCACCTGCAAAGGAATGGATCTTGAAGATAACCTTATTCTCTTTAAAAAATTAACTCAAAATGAACCACAGAGCTAAGTGAAAAATGAAAAAGGAAAAAACTGTATAATATAGGACAAAACCTAAATGACTTTGGGTGCTGGGGCAACTTTTTAGATGAAAGGCACAAAACGTGAAAAAATTCATAAAATCTGTAATTAATTAAAATTAAAAACTTCTGTTCAAGGCAATGCAGTGTCAAGAGACAGGCAACACTGGGAAGAAATATTTCCAAAAGACATATCTGATAAAGGACTGTTACTCAAAATACACAAAGAATTCTAAAAACTTAACAATAAGAAAATAAACAACCTGATTAATAAATGGGGAACAGACCTGAACAGACACTTTACCAAATAAGATACATGGATGGCTAGTAAGCATATGAAAAGAAGGACACTAAGTGTTCTTAGAGAATCACATCTTAAAACAATAATGAAATACCACTACAAATCTATCAGAACAGGGAAAATCCAAATCACTGACAACAACAAATGCTGGCAAGGTTGTGGAGCAACAGGAACCTGTACTCACTGCTGGGAGGAATACAAAATAGTAAACCCACGTTGGAAGTGGTGATACTTTCTTACAAACTAAACATATCTTACCGTATTCTGGAGAAATTGAATCCCTTAGTATTCATCAAAATGAATTGAAAACTTATGTCCACACCAATATCTGTGCATATGAGGGTACTTCAGAAAACTTGTGGAAAAATGGAACTAAAGATCAATTCATTTTCATGCAAATATTTTAAAATTCATATAAAATTTTCCTACAATACACATCTCCCATTAAGTTTTATAGACACCTAATATACATGGATTTCTTTTTTTAAAAATGTTTTCCCCCAAAATTTTATTTAATGCATACAAATTTGTACCCATTAAATAAAAGTACAAATTTCATAAGTACAACTTTAGCAATATAGTGATTCTTCCCACCATACCTGCCCTCCGATCCCCACTCTCACCCAACGTTCTCCTCCCTCTCCCATTTCAAGTCCCATTCTCCATAAAGATTCAGTTTCAATTAACTTTATACACAGAAGACCAACTCTATACTAAGTAAATATTTCAACAATTTGCACACACACACACACAAAGACTGAGAATAAGTTTTATGGTTAATTCTCGTTACACAACTCAATGAAAATAGAAGTCATGCATGGGAAGTAAGTGCACAGTGACTGCTATTGTTAATTTAACAGTTAATACTCTTATATATGACATCAGTGATCACTTGAGGCTTTTGACATGAGCTGCCAAGGCTATGGAAGCCTTTTGAATCCACAATCTCCATCAGTATTTAGACAAGACTATAAGCAAAGTGGAAGTTCTTGCCTACCTTCAGAGAAAAGTACGTCCTTCTTTGATGGTCACTTCTTTCCCCTGGGGTCTCTCTCTCAGAGATCCTTCATGTGGGACATTTTTTGCAAGTGTCTTGGCTTTCCATGCCTGAAATGCTCTCATGGGCTTTTCAGACTGACCAGAATGTCTTAAGGGCTGATTCTGAGGTCAGAGTGCTATTTAAAGCAACTGTAATTCTGTGAGTCTGCTGTGTGGACTGCTTCCCATGTTAGAACACTTTCTCCTTTTTAATTCTATCTATTATCATTACCATACACTTGATCTTACTTATATGATCCCTTTAACACTTAATCTTATCTATATGATCACCTTAACACTTAATATGATAACTTTAACAGTTAAGATGGTATTTTTACCACCCAGCTTAATGGGATTGGGGTTCCATGGCAAGTTTTTAAACTGTACCCTTAGAAGTAAGTCTGAAGGAATGTATGTAGAACTATATAGCTTCCTTCTCCTTCTCTTATTCCCATTCTTATTTTTTACGGAGATCCATCCTCAATTGATTTTATACACATATGATTAACTCTATGTTAAGTAAAGAGTTCAACAAATAGTATGAAGAAGAGGAAAAAAAAATTGTTCCTCGACAGTTAATTTCACTACTACAGATTTCAATTATTTATTTATTTCAATTATTTATCACAGATCAGGAATAACATATAGTATTTGTCCCTTTGGGACTGGCTTATTTCACTAAGTATGTTGTTTTCCAGATTCATCCATTTTGTTGCAAATGACATCATTTCTTTTTACCACTGTGTAGTGTTCCATAGAGTACATGTCCCATAATTTCTTTATCTAGTCTTCAGTTGACAAGCATTTAGGTTGATTCCATGTCTTAGCTATTGTGAATTGAGCTGCAATAAACATGGGGGTGCAGATAACTTATTTGCTGATTTCATTTCCCTTTGATAAGTTTCCAGGAGTGGGATGGCTGGGTCAGATGGTAGGACTACATTTAGACTTCTGAGGTATCTCCAAACTGTCTTCCATAGTGGTTTTACCAGCTGGCATTCCCACCAACAATGGATTACAGTACCCTTTGCCCCACATTCTCAACAACATTTGTTGTTTGTTGATTTCTGTATGAAAGCCGTTCTAAGGGGTGAGGTGAAACGTTATTGTGGTTTTGATTTGCATTTCCATGATAGCTAGTGATCCTGAGCATTTTTTTATGTGTCTGTTGGCCATTTCGTTTTCATCTTTTGAAAATGTCTGTTTCAGTCATTTGCCTATTTCTTCACTGGTTTTTTGTTTTGTTTTGTTGTTGATTGAGTTTCTTGATCTCTTTATGTATTCTGGTTATTAAATCTTTGTCAGTTCCAGAGTTTGCAAATAATTTTTCCCATACTGTTGGTTGTCTCTTCACTTTCCTGAGTGATTCTTTTGCAGTATAGAAGCTTCTCAATTCGATATAATCCCATTTGTTAATTTGGTTTTGATTACTTTTGTCTCTGGGGCCTTTACTAATAACTCTTCATGTGTGCCAATATCTTGCAGGGTTTCCCTAATGTTCTATAATAATTTGATGGTATCAGGCCATAGATTTTGGTCTTTAATCCATTTTGAGTGGATTTTTGTGTAAGGTACAAGACAGGAGTCCTGCTTCATACTTCTGTATGTGGAAATCTAGTTTTCCCAGCACCATTTGTTAAAGAGACTGTCTTTGCTCCAGGGATTGATTTTAGCTCCTTGGTCAAATATAAGTTTGTTGTAGATGCTTAGATTGATTTATGGCATTTCTATTCTGTTCCATTGGTCTATCCATCTGTTTTTGTGCCAGTACCAGGCTGTTTTGATTTTAACTGCCTTGTAGTAGGTCTCAAAATCTGGTATTGTGATGCCTCTGGCTTTGTTTTTGTTGTATAAGATTACTTTAGCTATTCGAGGTCTCCCGTGTTTCCATATGAATTTCAGCATCACTTTTTTTTAGATCTGAGAAAATGTCTTTGGTATTTTGATTGGTATTTCTTTGAATCTGTAAATTGCTTTTGGAAGAATGTGCATTTTGATGATGCTGAATCTTCCAATACATGAACATAGAGGATTTTTCCATTTTTCTATATCTTCTTCTATTTTTTCTTTAAAGTTTTTAAATTCTCATCAGAGAGATCTTTGATATCCATGGTTAAATTTATTCCAAGGCATTTGATTTTTTTGTAGTTATTGTGAGTGGGATTGATCTTAGAAGTTCTTTCTCAGCTGTGACATTGTCTGTATATACAAAGGCTATTGATTTTTGTGTATTGATTTTATATACTGCTACTTTACCAAACTCTTCTATAAGTTCTATTAGTCTCTTGGTGGAGTCTTTAGGATTCCCTATATATAGAATCATGTCATTTGTAAATAGAGATACTTTGACTTCTTTCCTAATGTGAATCCCTTCTGATTTATTTTTCTTGTCTAATGACTCTGGCTAAAACTTCCGGGACTATATTGAATAGCAATGGTGAGAGTGGGCATCCTTGTCTGATTCTGGATCTCACTGAGAATGCTTCCAACTGTTCCCCATTCACTAGGATGCTGGCCATGGGTTTGTCATAAATTGCCTTGATTGTTTTGAAGAATATTCCTTGTATACTTGTATACCCAATTTGCTTAGAGTTTTCATCATGAAAGGTGCTAGTATTTTATCACATGCTCTTCTGCTTCTATTGAGGTAATCATATGGTTTTTTTTCTCAAGTTAGTTAATGTGATGTATCACATTGATTGATTTGCGAATGTTGAGCCACCCCTTCATACCAGGGATAAATCTCACTTGGTCTGGGTCAATGATCTTTCTGATGTGTTTATTCAATTGTCTAGAATTTTTGTTGAGGATTTTTGCATCTATGTTCATCAAGGAAATTGGTCTGTATTTCTCTTTCTCTGTTGTGTCTTTTCCAAGTTTAGGAATTAAGGTGATACTGAATTCATAGAAAGAATTTGGGAGAATTCCCTCCCTTTCAATTCTTTTAAATAACCTGAGAAGAATTTGAGTTAGTTCTTCAAATGCCTGGTAGAATTCAGCTGTTAAGACATCTGGTTCTGGGGTTTTCTCTGTTAGAAGGATCTTTATTAGTGATTCAGTTTCCATCTTGGTAATGGGTCTGTTTAGGTTTTCTGTCTTCGTGGCTCAGTTTGTGTAGATTGTAGACCAGGAATCTATCACCAGCGAGTATCTCCACAAATGCCGCATAACAAACATACCAATTCAAGAAACAAGAATAAGGAAAACAACATGATGCTCAAGGATCTAGATAAACAAGAGCAAACCAAACCTAAAACTAGTAGGAGAAAATAAATAATTGAAACTAGAGAAGGAATCAGTAAAATTGAAACAAAAAAATTACAAAGGATCAGCAAAATGAAGAGCTGTTTTTTTAAAAAAATAAACAAAATTGACACACCATTGGCCCAATCAACCAAAAAAAGGAGAGAGAAGGCCCAAATCAATAAACTTAGAAATGAAAAGGGAAATATAACAAACACCACAAAGATCTGTATGCCAACAAACTGGGAAACCTAGGTTTGGTAGAGAAATGATGCTTTAAAATAGGTAAAATATGACAGACACATAGCATTTAAAAAGACAAATTGATAAAAGTTTATCAACATTTTAGTTTAGGGGATTAAACACTAGGGATTTAATCTTGAATGCCTTTGATGGCTTCTTTAAAGAAGACCAGGGAGAGTCATGCACTAAAAATGAAAAACAAAAAGTATTGAATACTTAAGAGGCATGGAAAAGATTTGGACAAATGAGTACTGGATAATCCCCAGCAGCACTACTATTTTTACTTGGGTTTGATAACGGGAATTTTGCCAGGCCTTAGCAAAGGATTATGACTGAGCAGATACTCTGTGTTGGCTTCAGTGCCATTATGCTTTCTGTCAGCATTTGTGCCATCTTACATTCGTGCAGTGTGTCCAATGTACACTTGCACTTGTTATGGAAACTGAGATCTCTCGTGAGATTCTCGACATTGGGATGACAGCAATGTTGGATCCATATACTCATACAAGAGTTTTTCCTTCTGAGTTTGCTCTTTTTCTTCTTTGGCCCAAGCAAGAAAATGCAGGAGAAAAAAAAAAAAAACTAAAGGGGGATGGTGGTGGTGATGGTGTTTATTTTTGTTATTTGTTTGACCTTGAATGTGAGTTTGCTTTTATTTTCAATGCTGTTGTTCTTTCTTCCAATGCAACAAATAACAACCTTGATGAAAGCAAGGGTGGAAAGCATTATTATTATGTTTTTGTTTTTTTGGCTCAAAGAAGAATCTGTGTTGGGGGGGGGAGACAAAGGGAAAATTCTGTCTATGCCCACCCACAAATGGAAAGCCCTCCTAAGTTAAAATATCTGAAGTCTAGCCTCTGGCTCGAGGCTGTGTGTGTGTAACCCCCAGAGATAACATAAAAAACAGCCTCCGGGCATCCTCTGAGACAGAGGATGTTCAAGCAGATTCCAAGAACTCAAGAACATGTGTTTTACAAGGGAGAAAGCCAAAATACAAACTTTCCTGTAAGTACTACAAATACCAGATGGAAAATTGATCCCATAAACTAAGAAGAAAAACACAAGAAAGGAATGAGTTTTGAATCCCACTATGCCAGTTAAAGGATATAGTCCAGCCTTTTATCCTAATTTGCAGAAAATATGTCCGAATTAAAGGGGGAATATTTGACAAGTGGTTCAAGTACCATTTCTGGTTCTTTTAGCAAACTTTGTACAGATGGCAACTTTGTCCTGTTACTTCCAAAATAAACCAGATTCTGAAGGCGAGAGAGACAAAGAGACCATTATTTTCACTGATGTCCTGTATTATACACTAGCTTCCATTAGTCTTTGTTCTCCTGCAGGTAAAACTGTTGGGTAGAAGTGAATTTAACTAGTATAAAGTGTAAGAGCTTCCCTGTATGCAACAGAACTTCAACTAGTTCATGGAAAATGAAATTAAAGGTAAGCTTTTAGTGCGGAAGAAATTTGAGATGCATGCACATGTACTTTCCAAAAAAAAAAAAAAATTGTGAAGACCTCTTGTCCAGGGAGAGGCCATATTCTCTGTATTTAGGAAACTACTCACTGGTTGGATACGTTTATGATTTTTAAGGTTCAGTGGAGTTCAATAGGGAGATCATAAATGACAACCGGCATGAACTTTGTCCTGATGTAAAAATGGTTTTCTTACATGGCCTTTACTCTTATTTTCAAATTACAAGAAAGGAATAATAGTACTGTATAAAAATTTAATGTTATATGCCAGAAACAAAGCCTAAACCCATAAAATATTAAATGTTTCAGTTTAGTCAATTCAAGGATACATCTTTATTATTGTTCCTTCCAGAAAATTCTATCACTTGCGGAGGACTATGTGTGTTTTACAGTTTTGTGCACTTATTTTTGCTGGAATTCTTTGGTTATTTGTTTTGCATGGGAAGCTCGTTGTCTGTTTCACCAGTGAGCCCTCTAGAACAGATTTGCCTTTACTTCTGCTCTGCACTAGATGACTGACATGTGCTCTGGATCCGATTTTGTATTACTCTGTTCATTGAGATTCCCACAGTGTGAAAGTAGACTCATTAGGACTCCTGCCAGAATGAGTGCAGGTCTGCGGGTTTCATGTATTTCAAGGAGCTTCTGATTTGATATTCCAGAGCCATGGACAGAGAAAGCTCTCTTGTTGCACGTAGAGTGCGTGTAGTTCTCCCTGATGAAAGAGTACCAGCTTGCAGAGATTCTGACTCTGCATAAACTTTTCTGTTTTAGCTTCTTGTCTCACAATCTCAAGTCCCAGTGTCCAACATTAATGCCAAAATTTTTATTGCCTGGGCCTGTAAAAATCTGACAACCCTCCAGTGTCACGCAAAGTGCATGTCACTCTACTTTTCGGGCTGTCAGCTTCCTCTCTGTTGCTGACATGCATAGTTTTACCTTTCTTTCCTATAAATTCAATTCCGTAAGCTCAAATTTATCATGTTCTGTATTTTGTAGTAGCAGATTTTTATGGTGATTATTTTTAAGTGTCAATTTGGTCTTAAGCATGTCCTGGCAGAGGGTAAAACATGATCTCTGGGTGTATCTGCATGAATATTTCTGGAAGATGTTTGCATTGAGTCCATAAGTTGAGTGAAGATGGTGTTCCCTCAACAGTGTGACTGGGCATCAACTGATCTGTTGAGGGCCTGCACAGAAAAATAGTGGCACAATGGTGAATGAATGTTTGCTCTCTCTTCTTGAACTGGGGCAGTCATCTTCTCTTGTCCTTGGATGTCAAAGCTCCAAGTTCTTGGATCTTCAGACTCCAGAACTCAAATCAACAATACCCTCACCCCCAGCTCTGGCTCTAAGGCCTTTAGGTGGGGACGGAATCACTTCATTGGCTTTCCTACTCCAGTTTAGAGACAAAATGTAGAAGACTTACCAGCCTTCATCACCATGTGAGCCAATTCCCCAAATAAACTATCCATCAAATCTATGTATCTATCTATGTATCTATCTATCTATCTATCTATCTACCTACCTACCTACCTACCTATCTAATCTATCCATCCATCCATCCATCCATCCATCCATCTACTTACCAGCCCACCTATTTGTGTCCCATTGCCTCTGCTTCCTTGTATAACTCTAACACAAAGATGTTCCTGTCACTGTACTTGAAAATGGAAATCTGAAAGGACAGGTTTTCTTATTTTATAAATTTGAATTTAGGTGCACAAAGTTGGATATTTTTGGAATTCTCCCTTCATAATTCATGCTCACTGCCATTCCTCCATGGCCTGCGTTTATTAGCTAGCCATTTTCAATAATATAGTTGGCAGCTTAGAGACTATTACCCAAAATAATAACCAGGATCTTGACATTGAGGCAGAACAATGACCAGACAGCCGTGCAGCCATCAAAATGCAGTAGTTGCTGTGAAATGATTCACAGTAACCCCAGCAACACTCACAAACCCTAGCAACATGTTATGAAGTGTTTAAAAGTCTCCAAAGCTTGAAAACATCACTATATCCCCTTTCTAGAGCTATAAAACAAAGCAAAGCAGGAGAATACCAAATACTACTTTCAGGACAAAGGTAACTGGTGACAGTCTCTTAAAGGAATGGTGAGAGTAGGGACAACTGTACAGTTCTATGTTTATTATTTTCAAGCTTCTTAATTTTCAACTCAAAAGAGGATTATTTGAAAGACACAGTTTACCACACTGTGTCTGGCCTCTTCTGATAGTGTAATTTCTTTAATGTTTATAGCCCCAAGCAGCTTGGGAGTGTCTACCATTTGTGGAATTGCATACTAAAAGTGTCTCCATCAAAGTGGAAGTATACTCAGATTTTCTTTTTAAGATATATTTATTTTGCAAGGAATAGTAAGAGAGAAAGAGAAAGAGAAAGAGAGAGGAAGAGACAGACAGAGAGGTCTTCCATACACTGGTTCACTCCCCAGATGACCACAATGGTCAGTGCTGGGCCAGGTGGAAGCCAGGAGCCACAGTCTTCATCTAGGTCTCCCACATAGATGCAGGGATCCAAGTACTTGGACCACCTTCTACTGCCTTCCCAGGCACATTAGTAGGGAGCTGGATGGGAAGTGGAGCAGCCAGGACTTCAACCAGTTTCCACATGGGATGCTGGCATTTCAGGCAGTAGCTTTACTCACTACACCACAGCGTCGGCCCCACTTAGGTCTTTTTTTATAGGCTCTTTATGACATAAGTGACCTTTGAAATGCTGAGTTCAGTTCCTAGCTCCATTATTTCATGGAGCTGTTTAGAGAAGGCATTTTAAAGCACTGTATAAAAGTAAGCTGAAAAAGCATGAAAGAAACTTAGCATGCAAAACATACATCAATTGCCACTACAATGCAAAATTAAATTTTCTGGGAAAGTTTAAAAATTTTAAAATTTATTTTCAATTACTTGAAAATCAAAGAGATGCAGAGAAGCAGAGATAGACACACACACACACACACACACACACACAGATCTTCCATTCTCTGGTTCACTCCCCAAATACCTACAACAGCCAGGGCTGGACCAGAATGAAACCAGGAACTTAAAATTCCATCCAGATCTCTCACATGGGTGTCAGGGTCCCAAGCACATCAACTATTATCTGCTATCTCCTAGAAAGTATTAACAGGGAGCTAGATAGACAAGTGGTGTAGTTAGGACTTGAATCTGCATTCCAATATGCCTCCCGAGAGATAGCTTAACCTGCTGTTACACAATGCTCACCCCTGAAGAAAAACCTTAATATGACTTTATAAATAAATAATTAAGAGGAGAAACTTTTTATTCTAGTTTTTTCCAAGGGGAAGAAAAATAATTGAATATCTGATGAATCTCTGTGAAATTTAAGATTCTTAAGTGGATAAATGATACCCTAGAACTAATTCCAAATTAGTATGCACTACCTAACTTCCAGAATGTTCTATGACCTCTCCTTTCTCCCTAGGCTTCACATTTTCAGGAAAACATTGTTTACTAGATGGGCTTTGAACAACATTGGGTATCTTTCTGATCACGGTAGCACAATCTCCCTTCTCCTGGCTTCTCTGCTAAATTCAGAGTAAACCCTGGAAATAAAGCAAGAGGCAAACAAAGGAGAACTCTGGGAAGCTGTAAGAAGGTGGACTTTTCTGGATTCACAAGCATTGAGGAACAATATATTGTCAGAGTGTCTCACATTCCCCCACCTTCAGAAGAAGGTGAACCAGCTAAGTGGCCCCACTGCCAATCTAGCTGAGCCGAAGGCAATCCAAGAGGCCCATTCCTCCTCGGAGTGGAATGGGAATGCCCCTGATAACACCAGAAAAGCTTGATCCCATGAAAGAAGAATCTGGAACCTCACAAAGTTCCACAGGAAGTGCTTTCCAGAGATCGTCCAAGTCTCTCAAGGGCCAGCATTAAGGCAGGTGAACTGGGCTAGCAGAAGGCACTTGACCGCTGCGCGCAATCCCCTATTTTGCCCTGTGGGCTTTAGATTCCCTTCTTGATGGGGAGGTTCCCAGTGACCTCACTGGAGGAAACCCCTTTCACCACCTCAGGCAGGACTAAAAGTGAATAGTGGGAGTCCCAGGAGTACTGGAAACCCAAGTAGACAAAACCACAAAGCAAAGATTCTGAGCCTTAAACTGGTTATTGTGGACATAACTTGCAAATAGGGGCCAGGACCTATGTGTATACACCTTAACTGCTGACTACTGCTGGAAAAAAAAAAAAAAAGATTCAGCTGGAACCAGAGTGTCTTTGAATGAGACAAAAGAGAAGAGAAAATCACTTGTTACCAAGAACCAAGGGTCTCACAAATTGGGCGAGAAGAGGCAGTTAAATGACACCAGCACTGAATCGAATCAGATGCTGCAATTGTATGAGTAGGACGTTCTGTTTTTAATTTTTATCTATTTATTTGAAAGAGAGAGGGAGAGAGGAAAAGAGGGGGGAGAGGGAGAGAGAGGGAGAGATGGAGAGAGGGAAAGAGAGAGAGGAAGAGAAGGAAAGAGAGAGAGGATTGCTTCTCGACCTTTTGGCTAAGATCAAGTGTGTGTGTGAGAGAGAGGGAGAGAGGGGAAGAGAGAGGGAGGGAGAGGGAAAGAAGGAGAGAGGAGAAGAGAGAGGGAGGGAGAGGGAAAGAAGGAGAGAGGGGAAGAGAGAGAGGAAGAGAGAGGGGGGGACAGGGAGAGAGAGAGAGAGAGAGAGAGTACTAGTGCACTCCCATCCTCTGGTTCACTCCTCAAATGCCCCAAAACCCAGGGCTGGGCTGGGCTCAGACTGGCAGTTGAGAATGCAATCCAAGTGCACGGTAGGAGCTCAATTACTTGAGCCATCATTGCTTTCTCTCAGGATCTGCTGTAACAGAAAGCTGGGGTCAAAACTGCAACAGAGTCTTGAACACAGGTGATTTGTGGGCATTGTAACCAGTATCTTTACCAATAGGTTAAACACCCACCCCAGAGGAAGATTTTTAGAAAGCTATCATAAATACATTCATTGCATAATCATAAATTATCCATCAGAGTGTGGAATGTAACTAAATTTATATTGCTAATGCTATAAAATGAGTAAAGGACTCAAATTAATAATCAGGTTACAACATCAAGAACTAGAAAAACAAAAAGAAAATAAACTAAAAAAAGATGACAAACTTTTTTTACAAAGTAGACCATTTTACATTCCATCAATAATGTGTGAATGATTCCATTCCTCCAGATTTTCACCAGCATTTGGTGTTGCCATTTTTTAAAGGCACTCTGACATGTATATGGTGGCATCTCACTGTGGTTTAAAAAAAGATTTATTTTGTTGGCTTGAAAAGCAGAAAGGGAGGTGGGGGGAAGGGAAGGGAAGGGAAGGGAAAAAGAGAAAAGAGAGGAGAGGAGAGGAGGAGAGGAGGAGAGGAGAGGAGAGGAGAGGAGAGGAGAGGAGAGATCTTCTACCTACTAAAATGGCGTAAATGGCTAGGGTTGGGCCAGAGCTAAAACCAGGAGCCTGGAATCCCATTTGGGTCTCCCATGTGAGTCCAGAGGCCCAAGGACTTGAACTATCCTCTGCTGCTTTCCTAGGCACATCAGCAGGGAGCTGGATTGGAAGTGGAGTCACTGGTACTCAAACTGGCACCTGTATGAGATGTCAGGGTCACAAGCAGAAGCTTAATCTGCTGCACCACAATGCCTGGACCCCTTCATTGTGATTTTAATTTGTACTCCCCTAGTGTCTAATGATGTTAAACATCTCTTCCTGTGCTTACATGCTTTAAACACCATACTGCTTTACCCATCAATATTTACATTCTGTGTTACTACCTAACATAAGTCTGCCATTTGTGTTGATCAACTTATTTTCCCTTCTTCATTTTACTTTCTACCTTTCTGTCTTATAGTTTTTATATGTAAACAATTATATATATCCATAGTCTATTTTGAAAATTCAATATCATAGCTAGTATTTTTTAAATTGTCAAATTGGGTACATTCATATTAATTGTGGCTATTAACTTAGATATATTTCCACAATCCTTTAGTGTTTGTAAATTTGTTTCTAAGTCATTTTCTTAATCCTTTCATTTTATATTTAAGTGAGTTCTTTTTCAGTTATTCCCTTCACAGGTGTCAAACTTATATTTCTTTTATTTTTAAAATAAGTTTATCGTTTAATTCCATTTCCATGAACTTTTAAAATTTTTTACTTATTTTCATTTTATTTGAAAGTTAGAGAGACAGAGAGATCTTTCATCAATCTGTTCACTCTCCAAATGCTCGCAATAGCCAGGGCTGTGCCAGGCTGAAGCCAGGAGTCAGGAACTCAATCCTGGCCTCCCCCATGGGTGGCAGGGACCCACATACATGAGCCTTTACCTTCTGCCTCCCAGGGTGCATATAAGCAGGAAGCTAGATCAGAATCAGAGGAGATGGAACTTCAACCAGGCACTGAAATATCAATTGTTGTCTCAAACAGCAACTTAACTGCTGAGCCAAATGCCCATCCTTATACAGTATCTCTGTTATTGGTGGCTGCCCAGAAAATTGTCTTGGAACTGGAGTTCATTAAGGAAACATAAATTTCATTCATTTAAATAGGCAAAATTCAGCATACATAAAGAATTTTCCTTAAAAAGTACAAGTAAGGGGTGGACATTTGGCTTAGTGGATAAGTCGTCAGTTAGGATGCCCATGCTCCACATTAGGGTGCCTGAGTTTGAATCTTGGCTCCAGCTTCCTGCTAATGTAGATCCTTGGAGGTAGCAATAGTGACTCAAGTCATTGATTTCCTGCCACCCCAATGTGCTATATCTGGATTATAAGTGCCAGGCTTCCAAGGTTGGCCCAAGCCAGTACGGTCTGGGAATGAAAACTCTCCATTCCTCTCACTCCCTCAAATAGATGAAGTAATTTAAAAAAGAAAGACTGACTTATAAAAGTCAGCTGAGGAGCTGATGCCCCGGGGCACTGAGCTAAGCTGTCACTGCAGTGCCAGCATCCCACAGGAGCACTCTGGTTCCAATCTACTCCTTGTTAATGTGCCTGGGAAAGCAGTGAAAGATGGCCTTAGTACCTGAGCCCCTGCCACCCATGTGGGAGACCCGGATAGAATTCTAGACTCTTGGCTTCAGCCTGGCCCAATCCTAGCCATTGTTGCCATGTGGAGAGTGAACCAGCAGGTTTAAGATGCCTCTTTCTCTCTCTCTCCCTTCTCTCTCTCTCTCTCTCTGTGTATGTATGTATGTATGCCTTCTTCCATCTCTGTAACTCTGCCTTACAAATAAATATTTTGAAGAGTCAATCTGAATATATCAGCAGTCACAATGAATAGAAATGTTTAACTAGTAAATGGTGGTTAACTACAAAGTTGCTGTAAGCAAGGGCTGTACTTCAGATGTAGCAGGTGCAAAAGAGAAGCTACTACTTCTAGCCTTAGGAGGAGGGAAAAATGAAAACATTAAAGGATTAGAAGATGGCCTCCTTCATCTATATTATGTCTGGAAGAGAGTGTGGCCACCAAAACAGGTAGCCTGCTTACAGTGAACAGCGGCCATTGCGGGGTGAACCAACAGAAAAGGAAGACCTTTCTCTCTGTCTCTCTCTCTCATTGTCCACTCTGCCTGTCAAAAAAAAAATATCAGAAAGCAGTGGCTTGAACTGCTCTATAGAAACAGAGAGGCAGTACCCTAATGGTGCAGTTAGCATTGCCCACTGATACTCAGAGCAGGCCCCAGGGTGTCAGTGGAGCTACTCCAGAAGTAGTATGCTGGAGTTGTCTAGAAGGTTCTGAGTGAAAGATGTGACCTGAGTATGGGTGGGAGGTACCCTGGAAGGATTACTGGAATCCCATGCTTAATAATAATAATAATAATAATAATAATATAATAAATGGAGGATTGAAATGTGGGAGATAGGCACCTTTCTGTGGGTATGACTTCGTATTGTGACCCCAGAATTCTCTATTTACATTGCCTAAAAGTTTAAATGGTAGAGGACCTAGCTCAAGCTTCACAAAGCAGGACAAAGGGATTGACTAGTTTTTTGTTGTTTGTTTTAATTGGAAAGAAGAGAGACAGAGACCAAGAATTCCCATTTGCTCCCAAAATGCCTGTTATGGCTGAGGCTGAGCAGAGAGCAAAATTAGAAACTGGTTACTCAATCCAGATCTCCCACATGAGTGACAGGAATTCAACTACTTGAGCCATCACTGCTGCCTCCCAAGGACTGCATTAACAGAGTCTAGAGTCCAGTGCATTAACAGACAACTGAGTCAGGAGATGGAACGGGTATCAAACCCAGGTACTCACATATGGGATGCAGGAGTTAAAACTGATAACCATTAGGCAAAATGCCCATCTCCAGCTAGAATGATTTGAAGCTGAAAAAAAATAACTGGGTAACTGGCACAAAGTTGTGACAAATATCAGTATTAATTAGTATGGAAATCTCCTAATCAACTTTAGACTCTTGTGACATTTACATTTTTTTTGCATCCTTGATAGACACATATCATAAATAGTGCAGAGTTATACTTTTAATAACAACATTTACTTATTTGTTAAAGATTTATTTATTTACTTGAAAGCCAGGGTTGCAGATAGAGAGGGACACACACACACACACACACACAGGGAGAGAGAGAGAGAGAGAGAAAGAGAGAGAGAGAGAATCTTCCATCTGCTGGTTCACTCTCCAGATGGCTGCATAGGCCAGAGTTGGGCCAGGCTGAAGCCAGGAGCCAGTAGCTTCATCTGGGTCTACCATGTGGGTACAAGAGGTGGGTGTATGGACTCAAGCACTAGGGCCATCCTCCACTGTTTTCCCAGGCACATTAGCAGGAAGCAGGATTGGAAGTGGAACATCCAGGACTTGAACAGTACCCATATGGCATGCTGGCATCATAGGCAGGTGCTTTACTCGTTATGAAATAATACTGGCCCCCATTTACTTATTTTTATGATCAGTGGTTTTAAGTAAGAATAAAAAGTTATGTGCTTAGACTTACCTATATATTGCCCAATGCCTTTGCTTTCCATCCTTTCTTTTATTCAGAAATAAAGCTATCAGGTATTCACAAGCTCTAATTTGTTTTTGAAATTTGTTGCTTTAAAAAGGCAAGTATAAAGTGCACAGAAACAACAAATAAAAGGTAGTCTTTAATTGAAAATTGATTTGAGGAGGAGAAAAATTTTAGGAATCTACAGCTATCATTTAAATTTTGAAACCTACTATAAAAAATTTTAATATTCTATAAAATCTTACACATGTTTTCTAGGACTGCTTGACTAATTCACCTAATCACTGGTCTCATACATGGTATACATCACAGAAACATGAGTAGCTTGTATAAAATAGAACTATTGAAACACATCATGTACCCACAAAATTAGCACCTTTGGGAAATTGGGCATATAACTTTTTAAGAATTTTAGGTAACTCCAGAATAGAAAATTTGAGAAAATAGAACAGATGATCTTTAATTTAATTCAAATTATATAAAATAGTTTGGTTATTGCATTAATCGATAACTGGAACACTCATTAATTTTTTTAAAAAATTGATGTGGTATTTTTGAAGAGGGTTTTATTTTATTTTATTGCTATTTTAACTGTTCATAAGAATGTGAGAACATGATTTTTTTTTCCTGGCTTGAAATGAGTTTCTCTACTGTTATTTCTCCTTTACTTCAGTAGGGAATTAACAAAATGATAGGAATAATTTCTTATTATCAATAATGACTTTGAATGTAAATGGACTAATTGTCCAATTAAAAGATACAGACTAGCTGAATGTTTTAAGAAAAGAAACAAACAAAAATACCCGAGAATATTCTGCATACCGAGAATTCACATCATCAGTAAAAACATACACAGACTGGAAAGTGAAAGAGTGAGAAAAGATAATTCCATGCAAACAGAAACAAAAAGTGAACAGGAGCTGCTATACCCGTATCTGAAAAAAAAAAAAAAACCAGTTCTTTTAAGACAAAAACAGTAAAAAGAGTTAAAGAAGGTCATTATACACTGATCATGATACAGCACTCAAGTTTATAAAAACAAGCATTGTTAGACTTAAAAGGAAGAGATAGGCCTCAATATAAAATACTAGTACAGGACTTCAACACTCCACTTACATCAATGGACAGATCACCTAGACAAAAAATCAACAAAAAGCTATTAGAGTGAAACTATACTATAAGTCAAATGGACCTAACAAATATTTACAGAGCTTTTCTTCCAATAGCTGCTGAATAAGGATTTTTGTCTTCAATTTCTAGAATATCCTTAATATATAATGTGATTTAGGCCCAGAATAAGACTCAACAAATTAAAAATGATCTAAATTATATCGAGTATATTCTCTGGCTACAGTGAAAGAAAGATAAAAATTAACAACAAAAGAAACTTAAGAAATTGAACAAATAGAGACTGAATAGCATGTTGAGTGAACAATGAATCATTGAAGAAATTCAAAGGAAAGTAAAAATTTTCTTGAAACAAATGAAAATGGAAACACTGCATACCAAAACTTACAGCATGCAGCAAAAGTAATACTAAGAGTGATGCCTACAGCAATAAGGGCCTCTATCAAAGAAAAGAATTGGAAGGATTTTAAGTAAGCAGCCTAACAATGCATCTTAAGGACCTAGAAATCCAAGGACAAAACAAACTCCAAAATAGCACAAGGAAATAAATAACAAAAAATCAGTGTTGAACTACACAATAGAGACTTTAAAAACTGCAAGAGATCAATGAAATAAGGAGGCAGTTTTTTGATAGTATAAACAAAACTGACAAGCATTCAGGCAGACTAAACAAGAAAAAATAGAAAAGACTCAAATAAATAAAACTAGAAAAGGGAAAAAGATATTACAACTGATACTACAGCAACACAGGTCCATTAGGAACTGTTGTAAACAACTGCATACCAACAAATCGGAAAGCCTTGATGAAATGAGTACATTTCTGGATACATGTAAACTAACAAAACTGAACCATGAAGACAAAAGAAACCTGAACAAATTAATAGAAAGTTATCAAAAGTCTCCCAACAAAGAAAAGCCCAAGACCTAATGGCTTCACTACTATTTTTTACAAAACTTTTAGAGAAGAACTAAAACCATTTTTCTCAAACTATTCCAAAAAATTAAAAAAGGGAGGGAAAACGTCCACACTAATTCTCTAAGGCCATCATTAGCTGAATTCCAAAACCAAACTTAAAAAATAAAAAATAACAAAAAAGAAAATTCTGGAACAATGTTTGTGATTTCCATACATGCAGGAATTCTTAATAAAATATTAACAAAATTCAACAGCATATTAAAAATATTCATTATGAACAAATGGGATTTATCTCAGGAATGTAAGGGTGGCTCAGCATAAATATAACATATTACATCAACAGATGGAAAAACACAGTTCTGTAATTATCATAACAGATGCAGAAAAATATTAAATAAAAATCAGGGCTGGCACTTTGATGTGTTGGGTTAGGTTGCCATGGCACCTGCATCCTATATCAAAGTCCCATTTAATCAAGCCCTGGCTGCTCCAGTTCTGATCCAATTTCTTGCTAATGCACCTGGGAAGGGAGCCCAAGTGCTTGGGTCCCTGCCACCTTTGTGGAAGACCAGAATGACATTCTTGGATTCTGGCTTCCACATGGCCTACAACAAGCTGTTGTGGTCATTTGGGAACTGACCCCGCAAATGGAAGAGAAAGGACACGTTTAATATATGGTGAAAAGGAAGTTGGTTCTCTATATGCAGCAGAATGAACCATGATCCCTACTTCTCAAAGTCTACAAAATCCAACACCAATGCATCAATGGCTTAAATGTAAAGCATGAAACTACTAGAAGAAAGCAGAGGAAACAATTCAAGCCATTGGTATAGGAAATAATGTTTTGGATAATCTCCCAAAGCCCAGGCTACAGAAGTAGAACAGGAAAAAAAAAAAAAAAGAGATTTCATCAAACTAAAACTGTCTGCTTAACAAAGGAACCAATCAATAGAGTGAAGAGACCAGCTTCACCATGGGTGAAATCACTTGCAGCCTATTCAACTGACAAAGTATTATTTTCCTCGTGTGGTTGTGCTATTAATACAAAGAGAAATAGATTCAATGTTGTACTTAGTTAAAATGTTTTTAAGATTTATTTATTATTTGAAAGGCAGAATTTCTGAGAGGCAGAGGCAGAGAAAAATGTCTTCCATTCACTAATTCGCTCCTCAAATGGCCACAACGGCTGGAGCAGGGCCCATCTGAAGCCAGGGGTCAGGAGCTTCCTTCAGGTCTCCCATGTGGGTGCAGGGACCCAGGTACTTGGGCCATCTTCCACTGCTTTCCCAGGCCATAGCAGAGAGCTGGATCAGAAGTGGAACAGCCGGGTCTCAAATGGGCACCCATATGGGATGCGGCACTGCAGGTGGCAGTCTTACAGCTATGCCACAGCGCTGGCCCCAGTTATAATTCTAACATAATGATATTCCCTCTCACTCTCACCCTTCCTCTCTCTTCCTTCCTTCTTTCACTCCTTCCTCCCTTCCCCTCTCTCTTTCTGAGATAGCATATTTTTAATTTACATTACTGTTAAAGCTATAATACTCCACTAAATAAAGAATCCAACAAGTAAAAAGTAAAAAGACCCTACTTCAGTAGGAGTGTAGGCAAGGACTATAAACAGTAATCAGGTGAAAAGATGTCCATTTCACTCATTTACAGTAAATTTTAAGATAATCACAGATCACTAAAACTATAGTAGCATATTATTCTTAATCATTAGTTTGACAAAGATTTAAAAATTAAGTTAGATATAACTGTATTTGTAGCAATACTGATATACACAGACATTTCTTTTTTGTTTTTTGATTTTTTTTTTTAATTTTGGCTCCCATCCCACATATAAGGGAGAACATGCGGTATTTGTCTTTCTGTCTGGATTATTTCACTCATCATGATGTCCTCCAGTTCAATCCATTTTGATCCAAATGGTAGAACTGCATTTATTTTTTATAGCTGAATAACAGTCCATTGTGTGTATTTCTGTGTGTGTATCTCATATTTTCTTTATCCATCATCTGATGATGGACACCTTGATACATTCCATATTTTGGCTATTCTGAATAGTGCTGCTGTGAACATGCTGGTACAGGTATCTCTTTGATACAATGTGTTTGTGTCTTTGGGGCATATGCCCAGTAGTGGGATTGCTGGATCATATGGCAAGTCTATTTCTAGTTTTTAAAGAAATCTCCATTCTGTTTCCCGCAATGCTGCACTAATATACAATTCTACTAACTGTGCATGTGCTGCCCTTTCTCTACATCCTCACTGGCATTTGTTAACTTTCCATCTTTTGTCCAATAGTGATTGTGACAGTGATGAGATGATAGTTTATTGTGGTTTTGATTAGCATCTCCTAGATGATTTGTGATGGTGAACATTTTTTCATATATTTGTCGGCCATTTGTATTTCTTCTTCTGAGAACTGTCTATTGAGGTCCTTTGTCCATTTTTCAAACTGGGTATGTTGGTTTTCTGGGGTTGTTGGTGTTGAGTCTTCTAAGCTGCTGATAGATTCTGTATATTAATTCTTTGTTGGATTTGTAGCTTGCAAATATTTTTTCCATTCTATTGGATATCTCTTCACTCCGTTGATTGTTTCTTTTGCTGTGCTGAATTTGATAGAATCCCATTTGACAAAGAATTAATGGACAGAATGCATAAAGAATTCAACAAGCTCAACAACAACAAAACAAACATTTCTAACTAACAAATGGACAGCTGATATGAATAGACTTTAATCAAAAGAGGAAACAAATATGGCCAATAAATACATGAAAAATGCTGAATATTGTTAGTCATCAGGGAAATGCAAATCAAAACCACATGACTACCATTTCATCCCAGTTAGAATCATTACTATGAAATCATCCAAAAATAAATGCTTATAAGAATATGGAGAAAAAGGAACTCTTCTAAACTGTTGCTGGGCTGTAAATTAGTACAACCATTAAGGTGAACAGTTTGAAAATTCTTCAGAAAACTGAAAGTAGGGGTGTGCACTGTGGTACAGCTACCTCATGCTTGTGATCCAGGTTCCTCCTAACATGTCTAGAAGGCAGCAGATGATAGCTTATGTGCTACCCATGTGGGGGTCCAGATGAAGTTCCTGGCTCCTGGCATCCACATCTCCTAGCCCTGGCTGTAGTGGGTTTTCACCTTTCAAATAAAATAAATAAATCTTGAAAAAGAAACCTTAAAATAGCTTTACCATATTATCTAGCTATCCCATTTCTGGGTATGTTTCTAAAGAAAATTAAATCAGCATATCAAAGAAATCTCTTTTTTAAAAAGATTTCATTATTTATTTACTTGAGAGTAGAGTTACAGTGAGAGGGAGAGACAGAGAGAAAGGTTTTCCTTCTGTTGGTTCACTCCCCAAATGTCCACAATGGCCGGAGCTACGCTGTTCTAAAGCCAGGAACCAGGTGCTTCTTCCTGGTCTCCCATGCGGGTGCAGGGGCCCAAGCACTTGGGCCATCCTCCACTGCCTTCCTGGGCCACAGCAGAGAGCTGGATTGGAAGCAGAGCAGCTGGGACTGGAACCGGCATGCATATGGGATGCCAACACCACAGGCGGAGGATTAACCTACTGCGCTATGGCGCCGGCCCCAAGAAATTTCTATACTTTCATATTTATTGTCCACTATGCACAATGCCCAAGATAAGAATCAACCAAGATGTCCATTGATGGATAAATGGATAAAATGAGCCATATATGCACAGTGGAATAATGATCTGCCTTAAAAAAAGAATGAAATTTTGTCATTTGCAGCAAAATGGATGGAAATGGAGAACACTACATTAAGTGAAATGGGCCAGATACAGAAAATCAAATTTTGTATGTTCTCTCCCATACATGAAAACAAAATAAGTCGATTTAGGCATAGACTTGGAGGCTGGGAGGGATGGGGTGGGAGATGGAGGAAGGTTGTATAAAGAGCACAAAACACAGTTAGACAGAAGGAGTAGTTTCTGGTGTTCCACAGCACAGTGGGGATGCCATATTTCAAAATAACATGATGTCTGTTTTATGAAAGACTGGAGGAATGGAGCTTGAAGTCTTCAAATGTAAAGATATAAGGAAATGGAAAAAATGACCTTGATTTGATTAATACAGCCTGAATACCTATGTTAAAATATCGTAAGTATAAATAAAATACATCCCACCAATATATAAGATTATTATGTGTTAATAAAAATTAAGAAAATATAGAGTTTGTTACTTTACTAAATGTCTTAGCTAAGGATATAATGAGGTAGGAATTGAAAATGTCTTTTCCTATTACTTAGAGATCATCCTAATTTAATTTACTTCCCTTTAATTGGGAGCAGATTTGAAAGAACTTCATATATACATTGGCTAAGTTTGTTTTTAGTTATTGGAATCTAGTTAATAAACATATATAATAAAATTCTAGAGTATGAAAATTCCAGATATTTAATCATTCTAATTTTTTGAAGTGCATAAATGGCTTCAAATATAGATTTTCTCTCTCTTGTAGAATTTGCTATGAACGGATTCCCACAAACCAATAGTTACACATATAATATCTTAATTGGGAACACTGAGCGATGAATGCATTGTATTATCCAATAACTGGAGATTCAGTTAGTGAGGGACATGATGATCTTTTGCCAAAATTAATTCTGGCAAGTGATGTTGGCATAATGCATCAAATCCCAAGCCATAAGAACAGCACCTCAGACTCAGCCTGATGATTCAGGGTTGGCGTGATGTTAGGAACCAGCTTTAAGTTTAGTCATGACAAGGCTGGAGAAGGGACAAATCCTCTTTCCAACGTGTCCCCAGAGTTCAAAAATATAATGGAGATGTCAAAAAAAAAAAAAACTGTTGTAAATTACAGCTCCAAAAAATTAGGTCAAGAAATGAACTTGGAAAGCCACAGGGATCATAGCAGTATTTTTGGAAAGTCTTTAGACAATTTCCCCCTGAGGAATAATTGAGTGTCCTCAGTCCTTTCCAGTAACACTTTGACACACATTCCTTTCTCATCTCAGAAATGGGTTGTGTTTTAAAGATAACA
Source organism: Oryctolagus cuniculus (assembly GCF_051225735.1). Classification (NCBI taxonomy): domain Eukaryota; kingdom Metazoa; phylum Chordata; class Mammalia; order Lagomorpha; family Leporidae; genus Oryctolagus; species Oryctolagus cuniculus. Next base: position 146,115,066 of record NC_142869.1, on the reverse strand, counting down.
CACTTTACATGAAAATTCCTATTTTCAACTCAGTAAATTAACTCACTTCCTTTCTCTTTCATTCTCTTTTTAAAAAGATTTATTTATTTTTTTGAAAGGCAGAGTACAGAGAGAGAGAGAGAGAGGAAGAAGCAGATATATGTTGCATCCAGTGGTTTACTCCCCAAATGACTGCAATGGCTGGAGCTGGACTGGCCCGAATCCAGGAGCCAGGAGCTTCTTCCAGGTCTCCCACGAGCATGCAGGGGCCCAAGGACTTGGGCCATCTTCTACTGCTTTCCCAGGCCATAGCAGAGAACTGGATTGGAAATGGAGCAGCGGGACTTAAACTTGCCCATATGGGATGCCGGCACTGCAGGTGGAGACTCTACCTGCTATGCCACAGCACTGGACCCTTCCCTCTTCCCTTTCACTCTTATCCTTGGAATTGTTCTTAAATAATTTCTTTTTTTTAATTTTTTTTTTTTTTTGACAGGCAGAGTGGACAGTGAGAGAGAGAGACAGAGAGAAAGGTCTTCCTTTGCCGTTGGTTCACCCTCCAATGGCTGCCGCGGCCAGCGCGCTGCAGCCGGCGCACCGCGCTGATCCGATGGCAGGAGCCAGGAGCCAGATGCTTTTCCTGGTCTCCCATGGGGTGCAGGGCCCAAGCACCTGGGCCTTCCTCCACTGCACTCCCGGGCCACAGCAGAGGGCTGGCCTGGAAGAGGGGCAACCGGGACAGAATCCGGCGCCCCGACCGGGACTAGAACCCGGTGTGCCGGCGCCGCAAGGCGGAGGATTAGCCTATTGAGCCGCATCGCCGGCCCAATTTCTTTTTTTTAAAGATTTATTTTATTTATTTGAAAGAAAGAGTTACAGAGAGAGAGAGAGAGACAGAGAGAGTGGTCTTCCATCTGCTGGTTCACTCCCCAGATGGCAGCAGCGGCTGGAGCTGTGCTGATTGGAAGTCAGGAGCCAGGAGCGTCTTCCAGGTCTCCCATGTGGATGCAGGGGCCCAAGGACTTGGGCTATCTTCCACTGCTATCCCAGGCCACAGCAGAAAGCTAGATCAGAAGAGGAGCAGCCGGGACTAGAACCAGCGCCCATATGGGATGCCGGCGCTTCAGGCCAGGGCTTTAAACCGCTGTGCCACAGCGCCAGCCCCCTTAAACAATTTCTGGATGTTTCATCCCAAATTTCTACCATTCTCACTGTGGTTGGGTCTAAGCCAGAACCTTCCTTACAAAGCTATGGCATCTCCTAGGTGCTGCACTCTGTCCTACAGAGTGAGACCCTTGAATTGTAAGTCACATTTTCCTTCCTATTTTTCATAAAGATGTTACCAGGTATGTCAACCAGTAGTATTAATACTCAGTGTATCTGAATTATTTCACCAAGAAGTAACATGAGGACAGGGGTAATGGTGAATGAAGAAGTCCTTTATGAAATAGGTGGGAAATAAATTTTAATGAAAATACATCGTGCAAAGTTGAGGAGGTGAGGAACCCTGCCAATATCCAATGTTCAGCATTTAAACCAGCTTGGTTACTGTTTACTGATGAGACCTGAGGATCTGGGGACCTGGAAGGGTTTGTGAGTGCATGAGTGTATGTGTGTGTGTGTGTGTGTGTGTGTATGTAATGTGTCTCTGTAGTTTGCATGAAAATATCCACAGCATAATTTAGTAAGCTCACTCTCCAAAGCAAGAGAGCTATCTAGACCAAACCTCTGGGTTCAGACAATACAGTACCCTGAAGAATTCTGGCATCCCAGCCTCTGTTAGACAAGTGAGCACAGAGTACATGGAAGAAACACCCTTCTCTGGTGGGGACTTTCAGGTGACATGACATTAAACAACAGCATTACTGTGCATGGGTCCCAGTTATAACCCCATGTAACAATGTGCCTGTATATTACTATGCTATTCTCTGTGACCCAAAGGAAAGCAGCTTTTCAGAATCATTTATTATACTCCAGGGGAAAATCAGAATAGAGAAGCATACAATAATGAGAAGAAATTAATGTTTTAACTTAATAAATTCCACTAGAGCTTACTATGTTTTTTTTTTTTTTTTGCAGATTTTTGGTATTTCTGTAATTCTTTCTATACCTACCTTTATAAAGTCACTTTCTCCAAATACGAATCTGTATATTTTCTTTTGTACTAAACAAAAAACTAATAAGAAAAAAAATGGAAATTTAAGGTCAATATGATGTCATGATTTTCTTTTCATAGGAAAACTTAGAAGCTTCTATTGAATTGGAAATGTTTTGTAATTAATGTTTCAGTTTAAAATATTTCTGGTTAATTACAAAAAAAGAAGATTCAGTTAGCAAGAGAAAAGATATTTTATTCAAAATTTAAGCTCAAATATGAAGAAGTTACAACACATAATTTCTTGATAGTGACTATGCCTTAAGAGTGCATATAAACTGAACAATCAATTAAAAGACAAAGAAAGAAGTTCTTTCAATGAATTAGCACTACTCAGAATACCTGAGATGGTATTCATCAAAAGTAGGAAGTGTTTTTAATGAGAGCCATAACAGAAATAAGGTAGTGTAGTGATGTTGTAAACCATGATTATGACTATGAATTAGGCACCATTAAACAGTGAGGCAGCCTAGCACATCGGTTAAAGTCTCAGATGCTAAAGTTACATCTTTTGGAGTTCTGGGTCTACTACTTAAGATGTGTGCATGTGTCTCAGCTTGAAAAATTTATGCAATATTAAAAGATAACGAGGCCACATTTTCATGGAGTTGTTCTGTGGTATACATTAATCACAGTAAGTGTAAGCAAATTTGAATCTAATATATATTAGGCATTCAATTATTTGTTGTAGTTGTGTCATGTGACTAAAGTGACTATGAAAAACAGTGAAAGAAAAGACACTATCTTTTCCTTTTTTGAGATGTTCTTGGCAACAGGAGGGGGAGACTAATTGTGATTCATTTTTAGGGAAAATGGTTAACAAGGCTCTAGGTTTAAAGACATAAGTACTCATTTACTAAAATAGGGTTTAAATATTAGCATGTACCTTATGTGAACACCGTCATGCTGCTTGTACCTGGGAGTGGGCATAAGAGGGGAAGATGTGGAATTTTCTCTGCATCTTCCATTGACTTCTAAGGAACAGACTTTCCAAAGTAGGGGAGCTGAGTATGTACAAGAAGTATAGCTCAAAAAAGTGCTAGTGGATCATTCTCTCCGTTTTTGATTCTATCAGTTAGTATTAGCAGACGCTAGTCTTGTTTGTGTGATCCCTTTGACTCTTAGACCTATCAGTGTAATCAATTGTGAACTGAAATTGATCACTTGGACTAGTGAGATGGCATTGGCACATGCCACCTTGATGGGATTGTATTGGCATCCCCTGGCTGTCCATCATGGGAAGCGGGATACACAGCAAACTCATAGAATGGCAGATGTCCTAAATAGCACTCTGACCTCAGAATCAGCCCTTCAGGCATTCGGATATGGCTGAAGAGCCCATGAGAGTATTTTAGGCATGGAAAGCCTAGACACTCTGGAAAAAAAAAAAAAAAAAACACCTAAATGAAAGATCTCTGTGAGTGAGATCCCAGTGGAAAGAATGGGGTCATCAAAGAAGGAGGTACCTTTCTCTGAAGGGAGTGAAGGGAGGAGAGAACTTCCACTTTGACTATGACCCTGTTGGAATAAGATTGAAGTTGGCGAACTCAAAAGGCTTCCATAGCCTTGGCAACTCATGACTAGAGCCTAGGGAGATTACTGACGCCATAAACAGGAGTGTCAAATTGTTAAGTCAACAACAGGAGTCACTGTGTACTTACTCCTCATGCGGGATCTGTCCTTAATGTGTTGCCCAATGTGAAGTAATGCTATAACTAGTACTGAAACAGTATTTTACACTTTGTGTTTCTGTGTGGGTGCAAACTGATGAAATCTTTACTTAATATTTACTAAATTGATCCTCTGTATATAAAGATAATTGAAAATGAATCTTGATGTGAATGGAATGGGAGAGGGAGCAGGAGATGGGAGGGGTGTGAGTGGGAGGAAAATTATGGGGGGGAAGCCATTGTAATCCATAAACTGTACTTTAGAAATTTATATTTACTAAAGAAAAAAAAAAGCGTTGGTGACTCAGGCACTTCATTTCCCATTTTTGATTGACCGAATCAACGACATAAACTGGTTTCACTTCCCATTCAAATCTGATAAATGGATAATTCCTTCCTTAACTCTGAAACTGTGCATTACAGGTGCTACCATCAGGGTAAGTACTGGGTGTTTTAGCATAATTATTTTTTTTTGACAGGCAGAATTAGACAGTGAGAGAGAGAGATACAGAGAGAAAAGTCTTCCTTCTGTTGGTTCACCCCCAAATGGCCGCTATGGCTGGCACGCTGTGCAGATCAAAGCCAGGAGTCAGGTGCTTCCTCCTGGTCTCCCATGCGGGTGCAGAACCCAAGCACTTGGGCCATCCTCCACTGCCCTCCCGGGCCACAGCGGAGAGCTGGACTGGAAGAGGAGCAACCAGGACAGAATTGGCGCCCCAACCAGGACTAGAACCCAGAGTACCAGCACCACAGGCAGAGGATTAGCCTAGTAAGCCACGGTGCTGGCTATTTTAGCATAATTCTAAACCAGTCTAAGTAAGTTAGGGACATAGAAAGTCTTGGAGACTGTCCCAAGAGTTACCTTTATTTTGGAAATGAAAGATATCAACAGAACGATTATTTTCATAGATTAGCAGTGTCTGTTGTGGTGAGAAAAGAAGGGAGATGGTGGTAAGCAGCTTATCAATTTGTATCCCTGATAATAGAGTTAAAGAACCTTCAGGCGTTCTCAGAGATAATATCATTCCACTTTCAGTCTAACTGCTGAAATTCACTGTTAGTTTGAAAACTAAGCCACACCCTGTATTAGATGATGAATATATTCAGAAAAACATGAGGTTGAATTGACTGACTACTAATTCAGTACAAAAGGGAAGGTTAGAGTGTCATTGAGGCAAAATGGGTTAAAACCAATATATCAAATATGGACACCGGTTAAAGTCCTGACTGCCCCACTTCCAATCCAGCTCCCTGTTAATGTACCCAGGAAATCAGCAGAAAATGGCCAAAGTGTTTGGGTTCTTGCAACCACATGGGAGACCTGGAAAAAGTTCCTGGCTCCTGGCTTCAGCCTAGTCCAACTCTGGTCATTGTGGCCATTTTGAGTAGTGAATCAGCAAATGGAAGATTCTCTCTCTCTCTCTCTCTCTCTTTCTCTCTCTCTTCAGCTTTCTCTTTCAAATAAACACATAAAGATAGTTTTTTTTTTAAAGGGAATGTTTTTTGCTTGTAAAACTGTCCAATTGTGAACTATGCTTTTTTTAATGTGTGTACCCCTTCTGTAGAATTGTACAGGAGACTTGAAGACATAAGCCTTCTTGAAAAGAAGGAAACTACAGTAGAAAAAAATTTAATCTCAATCTAATTCTATTTATTTATTTATCCAATTTGAGAGGCAGACACACATACACACACACACGCACACACACACATACACACACACAGATTCCCCTCTCACAGTTTTACTCTCCAAATGCTAGCAACAGCTGGAACTGGGCCAGGCTAAGACAGGAACACAGAACTCAATCCAAGTCTCACACATGGTTGGAAGGGACCCAACTTCTTGAGTCATCATCTGCTGTCTCCCAGAGTGCGCATCAGCAGGAAGCTGGAATCAGGAGCAGAGCCAGGACTCAAATCCTGGCTCTCCAATATGGGATGCTGGTGTCCCAAGTGGCATCTTAAGCATTGCGCCAGTGCCCACCCTAAACTAACTTTTAAATTTCATAATATCATGAATGTCCCAAGTAGCTGCCCTATCAACATTGCATAGGAAATACACATGCATGAAATGGAAATTAATTCCTTATTCATCAAACTAAAAATAAAGTGTGGACATGACTGTTTAGTAACCCAAAGAGCAAGTTTCTACGATATACTAAAATATATTTTGCAAATGTAAAATCATCAAAAATGAACTGTAAGAGTATTCTCAAGCAGTATTGTAAAGTGAAAAAAAATGCATCACCAGAATTAGAAAAGTAATTTATTAAATATGGCAAGCTGTTTAAGACACAACCTAAGATAGATGACATGCTTATGTGACAGAATGTGAACGATGAGCCTCCTGTATGCACGCCGCCACACTTGGAAACTCGGATTTATTCAGCTATGAAGACTCCTTTTATTCAGCTCAACTGTTCAGACAGAGATTCTCCACAGGAGCATCTGAGCTATTCAATTGTAGGAGGTAAGACGTGGGAGGATTTTGTGCAAGTCCCTCTCACGCTATTGCACAGAGGATCGCGGGAAGCACCTTGCAACTGCTAGCAACATATTCTGAAACAGCTTCAACAAGACGCTTCAACAAGATGGTAGCATTAACCATGTGTAATGTCATTTCTTTCTGTTTTCTTGCCTCCTCATTCTCAGGAAATACAAATAACCGATTCACACTTTGGAGACGAGATTTTGGTCCTCCTTCTCTGGCCGCCACGCAGAATTTCCAGGGTGATGTATTTCAAGGCATTCTGGCCCCTGAGACATTCCAGCTGCTTATCGAAGTTACTGATGAATTAGGTGGGGATACAGTGAGTCAGCTGTCAACCACCACCGCAGTCATAATTCATGTGTTTCCCTGGAGCACGACACAGCCAACTCCCTCCACAGTGACAGCTACAACCACAGTAAGCATTAGTGATGAGAAATGGTTCTTAAATAGTCTGAATCAGTCACAAACATAGAAAGTGCTTGGGACCTCTCAAGGGAGTTATCCTCATGTCCTGGCACTCTGAGAGACATCCTGAACATAGCTATGGGGTGCAGCCAAATTCTCATGAACAAAATAACATTGTTATTGAACAAAATTCATTGTCATGAACAAATGACACTGATAGCCATTCATTTTGAATTAAGGAAAATATACCAATGTTGATCATTTTAGGGGTCCTTTTGCCATTTGCTTTAGCATTGTTAGTAATTCCATTGATTCTCATTATTTAAATGAATACTTTTAAAGGTTTTGTTATGTACATAGCACCATATTAGGCAATGAAAATCTCTGAAAAATTTGTTTTCCTGCAGAACACAGAACCATCTGCTGTTTCACTCCCCAAATGTTTTTAAAAGTCACGGCTGTATTAGGCCAAAGATAGGAGCCCAGAACTCAGATTCTCTGAAGTGGATGGCAGGAATTCAAACACCTGAGCCATCATCTGCTGCCTCCAGGGTTCACATTAGCAGGAACATAGAATTAGAAGCAGAGCCAGGACTCAAACCCAAGCACTCCAGTAATGGATGACAGTATCCTGAGTGGTGCCCTAACTATTGCCCCCAATGCCCATCCCAATGATATCATTCTTAAAGAATAAATAATTATTTTTATGTTAAGAGAGAAAGAAAAACTTTTATAATGAGGATGCATGGATGTATCCTGAGAAGAACGTAACATATCCTGAAAACTATTGAAAAGAAAGTGAAACTGGAAGCTAGATTAGTGTCATAAAAAAGAAAGTTCATGGTAGATAGGTAAAGTATTAGAACAAGGGATATCTTGATTATAAAGATGAGATGTTTGAGTGATTACTGAAGACTGGAAGTTATAATGGTTTCACAGCAGAAAAGATAAACACACCATACTTAGTAACCTTTACTAAAATGTGGACAAGGAGAAAATCAATAATATGATAGAATTGGTTTGTGAGGAATATGCTTTTGATTTCAGACAGTTGGCATCTGGAGAGCCAACTAGGTGTTCATACCCATGTCCTCCTGATAGGGTCATGATGATACTCACATAGTTAAGCTAATCAAATGAAGGTCATTTGAATGAAAATAGCCATTTATTGGAAAAGTTACAGAAAACTCCCCTCACTGTTTTACTTCATAATCAAGGAGTTATACAAAATCATTTAAATATAAATTTGAATATTCTTGATTCAAAGAAAACAACCTGGACTAAGGTGGTGTAGAAATGGTAATTCTCCCAAGTGTGTAGATGAACCTAATGAAAATTCTCACTATGGGAAAGCATTTATGCCACAGACCTCCAATTATTTCTAAAAAATAAATCTCAGTCTAAAGGAAGTACCACATGACTGAATATAGCCAGATACATGAGAAGTTAAGATATTATCACTAAGACATAACAGAGAACGAAAACCAAGAACACAGCAGCTATTATCAAATAATAACCTATATTCAGTAAATTCAAGAGATATAAATCATGTTTTAAATTTGCTCACAGCATTAGAGAATATAAAGGTAATATAGAACACTTGAAAAATCTGTCAAATATAGAAATCAAAAATACAATAATTGAAATTTCATCTTGATAGATGGATTTAATGACTGATTAGAAGCAGCTGAAGAGAATTAGGAATTAAGTATGAGTCTAAAAAAACTATCCAGAATGAAATACATGAAGACAAAAGTGATAAAAATAATTCTAATAGACAACATGAAAATGAGAATGAGGAGGGGCTTGTGGTGCCGGGGTTAAATCACCTCTGTGACACCATCATCCCATATCAGACTGCTGCTTTGAGTCTTGGCTGCTCAGCTTCTGACCCAGTTGCCTGATAATGTGCCTGGGAAAGAAGTGGCAGATGGCCCAGGTGTCTGGCCCCTCCCACCCATGTGGGAAACCTGGATGAAGTTTCTAACTTTTGGCTTTGGTCTGGCCAGCCCTGGCTGTTGCAGACATTTAGGAGCGAACCAGCAGGTGAAAGATCTGTTTCTCTCTGTTTTTTACTCTCTGTCACTCCATCTTTCAAATAAATAAAAAATCTTTTAAAACTGTGAATGAAGAGAGCTAGTTTATTTTAATTTAGGAGATGTTAGAGGGAGAGAGAAAGATGCAGTACCTAATATTTTTCAAAACTGCTGATAGATATCAAACTATAGACTGAAGAAGTGCCATAATTCCCTAGAGGGAAAATGAAATCTTTCCTTAAATACAACATAGAAAAGCTACATAAAATCCAAATGTAATAAGAAACACTAAAATAAGTCAGGAAAAAAGAGAAAGATTACCTTCAAGAGAGTATATATTGAACAGCTGACTTTATAATGGAAATGATGAAAGCCAAAAAAATGGAAGTGTTCAAGTCACTGTAAGAAAATAAGTGTCAAACTAGAAGCCTCTAAAGCCTGTTGAGATTTGATTTATGGCCTAACATGTGTGATCAAATGTTGTAAATGTTCCCACAGATCTCTGGTACCATGGATTTCACAGGTACATGGATTTCACTCAGAAATGGTAAAAGGATGACAGTTTCAAGAAACTATATTGGCAGTTGATGAACATTAAGAATTGTAGACTGTAGTAGCAAAGATAATAAATAAACTTCAGGACAAGGTGTTTAGCCTAGTTGTCAAGACATCTGTGTCCCAAGCTGGAAAACCTGGGTTTAAGTTCTGGTTCCAGCTCCTTATTCTTGCTCCTTGCTAATGCAAACCGTGGAAGTCAGTGGTGTCAGTGGTCATGACTTAAGTAACTGGGTTTCTAGAGATTTGGATTGTGTTTTCAGCTCTCATCTGTGGCCTTGGCCCAAGCCTGGCCATTGTGGGCATTTGGGGAGTGAACCAGCGGGTGGGAAATCTCCCCCTCTCTCTTTTTCTCTCTCTCATTCTTGCTACCTCTTAAATAAGTGAGAAAACATTGAAATACATAAACTTTAGAAAAAAATATGAGAATATCCTTAATAACTTGGGGGGTAGGACAAAATTTCTTAAATAAGGTCTGAAAAGTTAGCCATAAGGAAAATTTTGAGAAAATTAAATATATTTGAGTATCATAAAATGAATAACTTGCTTCATAATAATCTGGGCTGGGGAGAAATACATAAGAATAAAGATTCAGTAAAATGGGGCATAAATTGATAGGTGTTTAGACAGTGAGATGGGTACCTGGTGGATAATTAGATATATTTTTAGGTTTCTCTATGTGTGTTAGGTATCACCAAAAAATGGTAAAATAATTGAAAAGGAAATAATCTGAAATGTCAATGCACTTTGTTAAATTATTATATTTAATATGGCAAATTATTCACCCAAAAAAATCTCATGAGTGAAATACTTCAGTTGTTCAGAACTCTATTAAAAATTTGCTATTTGCTTTGGAGCTTTTTGTTATACATTCGATATAATCAAACCCAACAATCTAGGATTTGAAGCCTTAATATTCTCCTGTTTGTCAGTTAATTAGTTCTTAGTCTTTCCACCCCAGAGTGTGTGACCTTGGGACTTTCTTTCACATTCCATAGATATGGATTCAAGTAATTTTACAAGTCAGGACAATACTGCCTCCAACTAAGTGATACTGTTGATAATATTGTCAGATGCTATAATAACATTGCAAACAGTTAAAATGTGTTGTTATCATTCCTGGCTCAACTTGAACTTCTCCTTCCTCTCCTGAGTCAATCTTCTTTGCTGGATCTTGCTCCTGTGGGAGAGATTATTTTAGTTTGCACTGCTGTGAAAAAAGAAAATCTCCTGACTTATGTTCACACATGGATTGCTACTTACAAAATTCCTGATTAATAAAGCAAAATCTAGCCAAGGAGAAGGCATTCCAGTAAGACATAAGAGGAAAAATAAACAAATGCTGCTGCAAGATGTGAAAGTATTTAAATTTGTAGTTGAGTGATATTGTGACCCATATGCTTCCTTTTAATGGAAGGTTACTAAATGTGTCATTGAGTAGCTAAAATTTATACCTGTGAATGTTATGAAATTATCCAGCAAAGATCAACTGCGTCTAGAGCTATCTGTGTACCTAGCAACTGCATGGCTCAACAAGGAGAGTAATTAGAGAAAAATCTTCCAGTTGTCCCTAATGGAATAGCCGATGAGAAGGGACTTACATAACAAGGATTCATGTTCAGAAAAATGAAGGGATATTAGGACAAAGAGTTGAAGATATCTGTACACCAAAATAAGGCTATGAAATTTATTTTCCCATTGTGGGGAGAGATCTAAAGAGGGATGGCTCGATGAGGGTGACAGGATTAGGTACTTCTAAGTGTGTGTGTGAGGGAGGAGAACCCTTGAGTGGGAAATCAGTGGTGCAGAGAGAAGTCCGAGAAGTGGGCATTTGGTGCTGTGGCTAAGTCACTGCTTGGGAAGCCTGTATCCCATAGTGGAGTGCCTGGGGTAGAGTTCAGGCTCTGCTTCCGATCCTAGCTTCTTACTAATACACAAGTGGTGGCTCAAGTACTTGAGTCCCTACCACCCAGCTGGGAGACCCAGGATAAATGAAGTGCTCGTGGATTTAGCCTGGCGTAGCCTCAGCTCTTGCGGGCGTTTGGAGAGTGAACCAGTGGATGGAATTCTTTGTCTCTCTCTGCCTTTCAAATGAAGTGAAAATAAATAAAAAGCTTGAAATGTAACTAGTTAAGAGGTTGTTTTGATAATTCAGATAAGAGTTAGGCCCTACAATAGTGCAAGGATACTTTATGTGGAAGTTAATCATTACCTCCAAGATATACATAAGTAATAAAAATTATTATCTATTTTGTCTGAAGTCTGTGTATTACAATACATATATTTACAGTACACCATGGGAAATAAAATTTCCCTTAGGATTTAGCCATTATTGCTATAGGCTGTATCTTTTATTATTATTATTACAAGGCAGATCTTTCTATTTAGAATGTTGAATGAGATACAAAGACTTAAAAACATTTCTAAGTGGTTAGAATATACTGCCAGAATTTTTTATCTGCTTCTAAAATATAACTGTAAAAACCCACTACAAAAATAGAACATTCTTAAATCCAGATTGTTAACAATGTGTCTATGAATTTTAGAAAAATAAAGGCCTGTGAGAAAAAGCTCAAAGCAATTAAAATAAATTCAATCACATTATAAATGTTATAGGAAACATCTTCAGCATGAAATTCACTATAAACACACAATCCTTTTTAACAAAACATTCTTGCAGGTGCTTGAAAAATATAGGGCATCTCATAAATTTTAATATGCATAAGGCATTCAATAAAGACCTCTCTATCTCTTAGGATGCTAAGTATGATACTTGAGAAGTCAAGGACCTACTCCATGTATTGTATAGGAACGGCATCTGAAAGTCATTATTATTTGAAAGGCATAGTTAGAGACAGGGATAGACACACACACACACACACACACACACAGAGAGAGAGAGAGAGAGAGAGAGAGAGAGAGAGATCTTTTATCTGCTGGCTCATTCTCCAAATGGCTGCACAAGCTAGGGCTGAGCCAATATGATGCCAGGAGCCTAGAACCCCATCCAAGTCTCCTACATGGGTGCAGGGGCCTAAGCACTTGGGCCATCATCCACTGCTGTCCCAGGCATTTTAGCAGAGAGCTGGATTCTAAGTGGAGCAAATTGGCACTCATGATCATAAGGGATGCCAGCATTGCATGAGGGATGCCACATAACCCGCTGTGCTGCAACACCAGCCTGTGCGTGCTGGTTCTTAATGGGAAGAGAGAGACTGATGAACTGCTGCAGAATCTGAAGAAAACTATGGACCTTGTCTCCAGAACAATACACACACCTATATGTGTAACCAATTTCATATACACTTTTAGATGTTTGTAAAACCCATCCAAGGGATCCAGATTATAAAACCCTGGGTACAAACAACGGGTTATTACCTTTTCTGAATTTGTTAACAAAGCTTCCATGAGCAAATTTTTTTTAGATTTATTTATTTTACTTGAAAGTCAGAGTTACACACAGAGAGAAGGAGAGGCAGAGAGAGAGAGAGAGGTGTCTTCCATCTGCTGGTTCACTTCCCAATTGGCTGCAAAGGCCGGAGCCGCGCCAAGTCAAAGCCAGGAGCCAAGAGCTTCTTCATGATTTCTCACATGAGTGCAGGGGCCCAAAGACTTGGGCCATCTTCTACTGCTTTCCCAGGCCACAGCAGAGAGCTGGATCGGAAGTGGAGCAACCGAGTCTCAAACCAGCGCACATATGAGATGCTGGCACTGCGGGTGGCAGCTTTACCCGCTACGCAACAGTGCTGGCCCACAAATTGTTTTTCTATAACACAATCAAAGCAAGGTGGGCATTTGGTGCAGTGGTGAAGATGCTGCCTGTAATGCCCACATCCCACGCTAGTGTGCTGGGTTCGAGTCCCCACTCCGCATCCAATCTAGCTGCTTGCTGATGTACACCCCAGGAGGCAGAAGGTAAAGGAAGCCTCAAACTTGGGTCCTTGCCAAGCATGCGGGAGACCTAGATGGAGTTCCCTGGCTCCTGGCTTTAGTCTACCCCAACCCTGGCTGTTGTGGCGGCCATTTAAGAAGTGAACAAGTAGATGAAGACTTCTCTCTCTCTCCCTCTCTTTCTCCCATTCTTCCCTCCTTTTTTCTCTCAAATAACTAAGAATAAATAAATCCTGAAGCAAGATAAGCCACTAACATATAGCTATAGAGAAAACTAGTGATGCAGTCCTATAATACGGCAATTCTTGGCAGGCTCTTGTATTCAATAAATGAAACAATAGCTAAAACTTAGGAAGAAAAATAGGAAAGATAGCTTTATGCTAAGTGTATAACAATGTAGTTCAATACATTGATAATAAATAAACCCAACCCTACACAAAGTGTCTATTATCTCCTGATTAGTCTTAGTCTCTGACTGAGGGGAAAAGGCAGGCCTTAAGTTGTACTTCATAAACTGAATTAAATCCCTTCAATTTCAGTCCAGATTGTCCAAAGAGACAATGAGGTAACTGGCTAGACACCATTTCCTGCAAATATAATCCCCAAAGAATTATGAATCAAAATTCCTGAAACTATCTGTATGCAGCAAAGTGAGCCCATAATAAAAATTCCAGAACTAATGTCCATTTTGATGGTAGAAACTTTAAATCATCCTAATTTATAACTGTATTTTTACTCTTATTTCAATATAAACAGTGCACAAGTGAAAAAGTAGAAGGAAAGAAGTCTGCTTGGTCTTTTTATCAGCTCACCCTAATAATGCACCACATTTCATGATGTATATCAGCAAAATGAAAATGTTTTTACTCCATCAGTGAAGAACTGAGAAAAGGCATTAGGGGCATAGAGTGATGACACTGGGCCCTTTTACTGAGTCTGAACCTTGACAACTAAACTCTAAGGTTATTATGGCTGTTTAGAAACCTATCTTTGCAACCTCATGTGTTTGTTCCACTGATGTACTCATTATGGTGGCATGCTGCCTTTCCAAGGCTGGTTTTCAACCCGTCAAAGACCAATCATACCATATCTCACATAAGATAATTTGCCATTAAATATTCCTAGAATTTTTTTTCAGCGGTCAATTTAAAGCAATGGTATGTTAGAGTTGACTCAGTCAGTTAATGACAGCTTATTGTTGAAAACAGAGAATTGATAGTCTGGTTTTTAAGCATTTGGTACCAGGTGATCATAGAGAAAATATTCATTCCATAGAACTTCACAAATACTACATACTAGGTTTTTAAAAATGTGTCTATGTTATAAATTTTTTATTCACTTGAAAGGCAGAAAGAGACAAAGAGATCTTCCATTTGCTGGTTCACTCCCTTGAACCAGCAATCATTGGAGTTGAGTCTGACCAAAGTGAGGGTCTCCTATGTGGGTGGCCTGGGCCCAAGTACTTGGGCTGCCATCTGCTGCCTCTTAAGGTACTCATTGACATGAAGATTGGAATTAGCAACAGGAACAGAACCTGAATGCACACACTCTGGTATGGGATGGGGTGTCCCAAGCACCCATCCTAACTGCTGTGCCAAGTGCCTGCACCAGGCTTGTGACTAGGAGCTGGTTTTCTAAGACATGACTGAACCTGCCGATCTTGTCTTTTAGGAGATTTAAGAAGACAAAATATTAAAAACAAGTTTAAAAATATTTAAGAGAGATTATCAAATACTTCCATATGATGAGCAAAAGTTAAACCACTGAAAAGGAATAGGACATGCAGTTTGCATTCTCCTGCTTTAGTTCAGAGACCATTACACACTATTCCTTATAGTGCCACTGTCAGTTTCTGGTAGCCTGAGTCAAATCTGCACCCTTTGCATCTACTCAGAACTGTGGCACAGATGAGAAAAATCTGTGCATTACTTGGTGGGAGCCTTGTCAGCCTAAGAAGTTGCGGGCAGAGTGGTGTTTCTTTGATCATTGATGTCTGTAACCCCTAAACTTACTTTCCTTTGTAGATTTTTGTTTTCTCCCTAATACGAAGGTGGACATAGCAACACAGTAGGAATGGTAATAGTGGCCACAGATTGATTGCTTACTGAATGCTGTAAGCTTGTATCTGCTATTTTTATTCCTCATAACAACCCAACTGGCTCTGCCACATTGTCCCAAACAGAAATAGACTTGCCCAAATTAGGTGACAGTTGTAATTTCATCTCAGATCTGTCTACTTCAAGAGGCCATGTTTGTTTTGCTAGTCCACTCTGCATTTCTTAAACTTGATTAATTCATGTACCCTTTCTAAAGAAAAATAAATCTCCCAGATACCCAGCCTTGATTTACATTATTTTTGTGAGAGGGATAAAAGAAAAATAAATTATAATTTCTTAAGTATAAGTGCACAATTATAACAGATCTTCTTCTATTATGGCAAATCATTTATAAGAATAAATCAGTAAAGAGAATTGATGCCATGGGTTGATGATGATGAATGCAGCACCTTTGTGAGAGGCCAGAAATCAGAACAGCTGTGAAGAAGTCTATTAAAGGGAAGCATGCCCTTTTATCTGCTCTAACAGAGTGTGCAGGATAGATATATGATTAGAAATGATGAATTTATTACCCCCATGGAGACAACAATGACATATCTCTGGGAGGACAGGGGCAGGCATTTGGCCTGGTGGTAATGAGGCCTATGTCCGATGTTGGTTTACCTGGGTTTGATACTCAACTCCACTCCTGATTCCAATTTCCTGCTGATGTCGACCCTGGGAGGAAGCAGTGGTGGGTCAAATAACTGTGTTCCTGCCATACACATTGGAGACTGGCATTGAATTCCTGGCTCTTGGCTTGGCCCAGCCCAGAGTGGGCAGTTGTGGGCATTTGTGGAGTGGACCAACAGATGGGAACAGAGACTTCTTCTCCTGCTCTCTCAGTCTCTCAAATAAATGGGGAAAAAAGTCCCTTGGACTTACTGGGAGATGGAAACTTTTGTTGTCATGTCTTGGGTCATTCTGTTCGTCCACTGTTACCTATACACGATGTAATTATTCTTCTAAAATTACCAACATGGAACTACATGGCTAAATCAGCCTTTGTTCAGGTGTGGCTTGGGGGGAAGTCTCTTGGTGACCCTCAAACCCTTTCACTTTCTGTGCTATGTTGATAAGTGGCATAAGTCATGCAACCATTTAAGCATGTATTTTTATGTATATTATGTCACATTTAGCTGCTCTATAGAAAACAGACTCCATGAAGAAGAATGGCATTTTACATTCATTTATTTCTTCATCTTTGTGTCCATTTGACCCCCACTAGGAAATGGACATGGAATCACAGAGCAGTTATGGAAGGGGTTAAAGAGGTGAGGCCCATGTATCTGCCTATCATTTCCTAAGCAAATTACATCTGGGGCAATCAATGTTTAATTTTCTTTTTTTTTTAATATTTCAATTATTAGAATGGTAGAGTTTCAGAGAGAAAGGGTAACAAAGAAAGATATCTTCCATCTGTTGGTTCACTCCACAAATGGCTGCAATGGCAGGGGCTGGGTTAGGCTGAAGCTAGGAGCCACGAGCTTCATCAGGGTCTCCCACATGGGTGGCAGGGACCCAAAGAGTTGGGCCACCTTCTGCTGCTTTTCTCAGGTGCATTTGCAGGGAACTGGGTCAGAGGTGGAGCATATGTGATGCTTGTGTCACGGGCAATGGTTTGCATCTGCTATGCCACAGTGCTATCCCCTAATTTCCTTTTATTCTATTTGCATCTTCTATTGCTGGCAGATGAACAATTAAGTCTTCTTTAGCTACACAACAAGAGAACCAGAGCTTGTTTTTAGTCATGATAGTATCTTTCCTAATTTAAAAGAGAATATCATTTATGCCAATTTTTTGATTGGTGAGTTATATGCTTTGGGAACTAACATAAATAAATAAATAATCCCTCTTCAGTAAAAAATCAGATTGTATTTACTCACACTTACTGATTTTTCTACAGAGAAGTCAATCATAGGCTATTTATAATTGTTGGCTATATATTAGTTTTTATATAGAAGAAGAGCATTGAATCAAATTTTACAAGAAGAGCATAGAGAGAAGTACATTCTCCAGTACATAATATGGATTCTGATTTTTTATCATGCAATTTGTCATGTATTTACACATTTTAGCATATTTATATTAAATTTAAATTTTCCTTTTAAAATAGAACATAACTTTTGGGATTTATTATCAATATAGTTGACTTATCTGAGAATGTTATAAATGAACTAGAAACTGGCAATGTATTTAATACTTCACAAAATACAAAGAAAATCCCATAACCTTCACAAATCACAGTATGTATAATCAAAGTGAGACAAGTCGCTAATCACAAATATTTAATAAATTGTTTTATTTTACATCATTTTGTTTTGCTTTCTTAAATAATATCTTCTTGCTAATGGCTCTTTCATTCTAGAGAAATGATAGTTTTGTAATTAATTACCTCCAACTTCCATCTTTCATTTTAAAATATTTTTCTCCTTTTTTTTAAACATTTATTTTCATTTGTATGACATGTAGTAATTGAATAGGCCTGTGGGATTTGAAAATGAATAAGAAGCTCCAGGAACAATATGATAGTAAAAATAAATGGAGTTAACTTTTAAAAAAATAGCTTAAGTTGACAAAAGACTTTGATAATTTAAAAAATTCTCATCACTGATTCATTCATAGTATGACATGTATGACATGACCTTCTATTTAAAGGGAAGTAGAATTCCAAATGAAAGTTTGCAATGAAAGACATGCTAACCATGTAGTGGCACACAGATTATTTCAAACTTGTTTCTACATGGGTAGTAAGCAATCTTAAGGCCCAAGGAGAGCAGAAGAGAGGGTGGCCCTAGAAATAAGGCAGGCCCTGGCTTGGATCTCAGCTCCCCACTGGGTGACTCTCTAAACTGAGGCTCTATTATCAGGAAAACCAACATTTCTGCTTAAATCAGTATTATTTTTCCACTAAAAATTACTCAACATTTTCTAAAGAGGTCTAGTCTACATTTAACTCAAAGTATTTAGGCATATCATGAGAAGTAGCCATTAAACAAATTTGCATGAGAATATTTTATAGGTAGTCTTTTAAAAAATCTTCCTCAATGATAGTCAAGTAGATGAATTTGAGGGCTGTTAGAAATAATATAAATTGTTCTCTACTGGGTTATAGTCTGACACATCTGCTAAGAGTCTAATACCCCTTGACAAAAGTTTCATGACACGGAAGACTATTATTGTCTTTTTTTCTAAAATATAACAAGTTAAATAGTTAAAGTTATGAATCAAACCAAATTAACTGCACATAGCCATAAGCAACTAAGTGCATGACCAAATGACAGATGGGAAATTCTTTTGGGTTCACTGGTGATCTACCTAATGGGGAGATAAACTTCTGATGACATACAAAGTCCAGTGTCTCATCAATCCTTAGCCATGGATTTCATCACTCTTCAGCTTCATGACAAAGAGGAGTGACTGCTCAATTGTCCAAGTATAAGGATATGTTCTTGTTTTCCGCTTCAGCAAACCTGTAAGCCTTAGGGGGAAAAAAAGTTTCGACATATACTTCAAAAGTAAATTGGGAGCAAGCATCTGGCCTAGCAGTAAAGCCGCCCGTGAGGACATCTGCATCCTATATTGGAGTGCTGGGGATCAAGCTCCTAGTTTCAGATTCCTGCTAATGATCACCCAGGGAGGCAACAGTTGATGACTCAAGTAGTTGAGTCTCTGCCACCCACATGGGAGAACTGGATTGAGTTCCAGGCTCCTGGCTGCAGTCTGGCCCAGTCCTGGCCATTGAGGCCATTTGGGGAGTACACTAGTGGACGAGAGCTCCTTTATTGCAACTGTCTCTCAAATAAATAAATAAATAATAAATTTTGGAAAGTAAATTGTAAAAGACATACTTTGTACAATAATGTGTACATGATGTGCAATCATAACCATTTTAGGAAATATTGTAATTAAATCATATTTAATAGTTTCCTTTAGGAGAAAATAATTCAGTGAATATTTGAATAAAACTTGCTACCTAGTCATGACATTGGTATCTGTAAATCTATCTGTACATAAAATTTTCACATTAAATAAATCTGTCATTGAATTGAATCCAATTCAATTGGATTGAATCCAATCCAAAATATCAACTATTTCTGTTCATGTTACAAAGGAGAAAACTGAGACAACAGGAATTTAGATAACTTCTCAGTGTCACAGTCTTAGTAAATGGTTGAACCAGGGAGACTAGCAAAGAGACAGAGAAATGGTTGAGATTTGAGGAAACTTCTGACCTGCAAGTGAGTGAGTTGGGAAAAAAAAGAGTGTGAAACAAAGTGAAGAATAAAAGGGTACCATCACGCAAAGATGTACAAGTCATAGTATGTTGCAAAAACATATATCTCATTACTTATCACTGCATATCATTTTGGCAAGTACAGCAAAGGAAGAGTAAACAAACATAGGACAGTGTAGCAAATTCTGGCTTGAAGAAAATGCAAACTTCAAGAAGAGATATTTGGGTTTTACATAGGCCTGTGATGGATGGAGCAAGAAGCAAAGTCATTTAGGTGTGGAGGCAATGCAAGAATATAGTTGAGTGAGTCCGTGGTCTATGCTTGAATGTAGAGAAACAAGTATTTCTAGCACCCATGAGGAGGGCTGACCAGAGAGTTATTAGATTGATAGATATGTAGAGTCACTATTCTGGATTTGAACTTTATTTTTTAGACAACAGAGAGTAAATTTAAATAGTGTTAGAATTAAAACCTGGCCGGCACCGCGGCTCACTAGGCTAATCCTCCACCTGCGGCACTGGCACCCCGGAATCTAGTCCCGGTTGGGGCGCCAGATTCTGTCCCGGTTGCTCCTCTTCCAGGCCAGCTCTCTGCTGTGGCCCGGGAGTGCAGTGGAGGATGGCCCAGGTCCTTAGGCCCTGCACCCACATGGGAGACCTGGAGGAAGCACCTGGCTCCTGGCTTCAGATCGGCACAGCGCACTGGCTGCAATGTGCCAGCCATAGTGGCCACTTGGGGGGTGAACCAACGGAAGGAAGACCTTTCTCGCTGTCTCTCTCTCTCACTGTCTAACTCTGCCTGTCAAAAAAACAAATAAATAAATAAAATAAAAATAAAAAAAGAATTCAAACTAGACCAGCAGAGTAGAGGATAGAATGGGTAAGAGAGAGCTAGAATCAGTGTCTACTCAGTAAGTTATTGCAAAAGGAAAGGCAAATAGGAATGCCCTTGTTGTCATAATTACTATTACTTGAGGCTCTAAATAATTAAAAAGAAATAATTAAATCATAAAGTACGGATGTAAAAGGCAATAGACCACTAAGAGTGTCAAATGCAAGCTCCCACATTCAGTTCTTTAAAATGGTTTTGAGTCCCCAACAGAAAGAATCTATGGAGAGAGCCAAGCCTGCCCATAAGAAATGTTTAAATATTTACTCTGTGTCCGTGGATTACTATAGGGATTAGAGTAAGTGAGCCTATTGTACAAAAGATGTTCTGAGGATCAGGTGAAACAAGAGACATGACAGCTCTTGCAATAAACACATTATGTCAATACCAGCCATCAATAGTCTTTTTAATCTCTGTAGAAAGCTTTTGGTTTTTCACCAGACTATGGAAAAAAAGGGACTATCCCAAGTTGTCTTAGCCTTTGAAATATTAAAACATTAGAACATTAGATGGGATTTCTTTTTTTTTTTTATAAGAGTTTTCAATATCATTTGTGTGTGTGTGTGTGTGTGTGCATGAGAGAAAGAAAGGGAAAAGCCCGAGAAGAAGCTGGTAAAACCTAGCCTGGTTTGTCAGGGAAGAGTAGTACAAGACGTGAGGACAACTCTCGCTTCCCACCTCTAAGGCATTTTCAAATCCTTTCCTTGGCCCTGGAGAGCTAAATTTTCATAAAATGAAAATGTGTAATTATGCTGACACAAAAAATGTGTAGTTATGATTTTCCAAGTGGTGTGTTGACCACTTGATGTAGGAATTAGATGTTTTCTTAAAACTCTTATAATATTTTTATTTTAGGGGAGCTGGCATGATCTATTGAAAACCTTCCATGGCCTTCAGGGATGCACACATTCATATGTGAAGGTCAATTCTGCCCCTTCCTGGCTGTGGAGCTGTAGGTGACCTACTGAGTTCCCTTCGGCTGAGCTCCTTCTTTGTAGACTGGCAGTAATGAACACCTCTCTTAGGACAAGCATTGGGGAAAGTGAAATAGCACAGCTAGTAAGTTTAGCACACAGTGGCTGCTAAATGAACATGAGCTGTAAGGTTTCAGTCTTAAGGTTCTGTATGTCCTCTCTACCATGATTCTTGGAGCATAGCAAGGGTTCAATAAATATTTGTTGTAAGAAAGAAAGGAAGGTTGGCAGGTATAGACTGTGGTCTCTTTCTTTCTATCCGTAGTAGCACCCTTCTCAAATGTGCTTGGGAGGGGTAATAGTTCTTAATGAGCTGAAAAGAGAACTAGATGATTAAGTGATTAAGTTGTCTATCATCCTTTTTGCCCTATTTATCATTTGTAAATACAACGCGATATTATTTATTCAGGTAAATAAAGCCACAGTGTTTCAACTGACACTCCTGGAGCCGAGGCTGCTTTCTGGATCTTTCTTCGTCTGGGCTTGCCCAGACTGTTGCAGTGTTTCATCACGCAACACGTTAGCAACTACCAAACTTCAGTGAGGTGGTCAGGACTTCTCTCACTGAATTATCTAAGTAGCGCTACTTCTGCCATCCCCATTGCCAAGTGTTCCTCTTTCGCCAAAGTTTGTTTTCTCCCCTTTACATTCCTGCAAAAACAGCTTACAAATTACTCCCTGAAAAGATTCACAAGACTTGTCCTATCTTATGCCGCCATCTGCTGGGCATGTCATGTTGCTTAGTCATAGGCAAAAGTTTATTAATCAGCTTCTTAAATGGTCAGGGTTTAGATGGCCGTGGAAATTTATCTGGGCAAAATTTTTTTGTGTTTTTATGATAGGAGGCAGAAAAGGCAACAATAGTCGGACTCATTTCTGAAATGATGCTTTGCCTGGTAAAGGATGTGCTGATTCCCTCTATCTGCCATCTACCCGATGCTGATTGTTGTCTTCTCTGTCCCAGAAACTGTGTAGAGCCCACCAAGATGAGCAAGGAATGATGCTTGTCTAATAGGAGTTTATGAGCTATTAGCAGAATCACAATTAAAGGAAATAAATGAAGCAGAGTGTTCTCCATGTCACAGGGGACATAAGTAAGGAGAGTGCAAGTGTGGCAATTTCTACAAAAATTAGATTGATTGCAAAAGCAGTGGTGGAGCATGACCTTGCAAATGAACAGATACTCACCAGGAGAGTAAAGCAGGAGAGAAGATTCTAGCCAGAGGCAACTACATGAACAAAGACATTTGCTTCTGAAGAGAAACAAACGTGTTTGCTTCCAGTGGCAGAAAAAGGTGTTCGTCTACTGTGCCTTGTAATTTTTTGAATTTGTATTCTTTAAATGCTTATTTATTATTTTGATTTATTTGAAAGGCACAGAGATAGAGAGCTATACAGATGATAGATATGAGGCTGAGAGAGAGAGAGAGAGAGAGAGAGAGTGAGAGAGAGAGAGAAGAGAGAGGGGAGGAGAGAAACACTAGAAACAAAATGATGGACAGAGATTTTTTCATCACTGTTGTTCGTATAGTCTGTGGGGAGGGGCAGGCTGGGCCAACCTGAAGCCAGCAACTCAAAATTCCACCTGGGTTTCCCAGGTGGGTGGCAGGGATGGGAACAAAGTGCTTAGATCATCACTGCTGCTCCTTGCGGTGTGTATTAGCAGGGAGCTGGAACCGGAAGAGGAGCCCCAACTTGACCCAGGCACTATTGTCATACAGGATGTAAAGCTTGCGAACAACGTCTTTGCTGCTACACCAGATGTCTTCATCTGTGTTTTCAATGTTAATTTTTGAATAAATATCGAATGATAATCTTGTTTTAATGCTATAAAAGGTTAAAGTGAAGTGTACAAGAAAGTCCACTCTGTCTAGGTAGACACTATACTATGTATTTTTGTCACGTGTACTACTAACGCTGAGTGAATGCTGATTGTATTTCTCAGATTACCACCTCTGTCCTAACAAAGATTTCCTATTACTGGAGCCCTGACAACTGGATACCTGCAGTTCTCACTCTGACAGGAGCTCTTTTCTTGATGTGTCTCTATGCTGTTGCATGGTGCCTCTTCAAAGAGTAAGGTTTTAACCACTGCTTCCATTTGAATGTGTTACAGCTCATAAAGTCCATGAAGGAGGATTTTGGGGAGTATCATTATGTTCTTAGAGCTATATATATGAAATGCATGAAATCTGTTTCCTTTATATAAATTTAAAAAATAAGAAAAAAGACCAGGATGAAAGTGCAGAGAAAAGACTGGGGAAACACAGCTATTCCTACTAGAGCTTTGTAGAAACCCTGTGGCTAATCACAACAAAGTTGACAGACAGGTACCAGCCTCGCCATTCCAGACTGAGACTCAGGATGTTAACCAGAATCTTCTAGCACCAAGGCAAATGCTCTTCCCATAATGATCAATCAAATGGTTCAAGCTAAAATAATAGTTATCTGGGCCCTAAACACAAGCAGGAGAATTGGGATTTCAAATTTTCCTGCAGCAAAGAGGAAATGATGAAACTTAGTTCATACCTCCACAAACAAGATCAGAACCTGTGGCAATATTTCCCTATCAAAAGATAAACAGAAGGAGATAAAAGGAATTTACAGATTCCAAAAGCAATAAAATGATCAGTGTTTAGGAGACAGAAATACTAATGACCCTGGTTTGATCATTACATTTTTATATACATGTATCAAGTCATTACACTGTACCCCGTAAGTGTGCATAGTTATTATATGCCAATTAAAAATTAAAAACACTAAGAAGTTTAAAAATAAAATGTCAGCAATTATTATTATTATTATATCCTCCTTTAGGAGGATTAACTTCTCTCAGGAATTTTCTCCTAAGTTCTTCCTGCTCAAGTGTTGGGCCTAGTGAGCAGAATACGGAGATAAGAATAAACAGTACTTTCCTCTAAGAGACATAGCTTTAAGAAAAGAAATGGCTGTAATACATTATAAGGAGAATGATAAGAAGGGCAATTGAAGTTTAGAAGTATTTCTACAGTCTACTAAACTCTTGGACAGAGAGCCGGGCAGGGAAAGCTTAACTGACAAAGTGGCATTGGAGCTGACATTTGAAGAACACATAGGAGAAAACATAAAGACATAAAATATAATTTACTTACATTTAAGGATGGATATATTTCCTGTAAGACACATAAAAATGGGACAAAGGATCTTATGAACTCTATTGTAGTTACTCCTCATCGTGGGTTAGCTCTTCTCTTGGAATAGGGAATTTAGATTTGACAGGTAAAAGAATAAAATTCAAAGGAAGCCAGAGTATTAGCATGAAAATAAAAACTTACCAAAGACAACTGAGAACCTGTGACCCTTCCATTTCTTATGAAATGGACGTAGTTTAGCACAATATTTTGGATTTCTAATAGTGCCATCGAGTGCCTGAAAAAATAATCTATTAATTTTTTTCAAAAAAGATATTGAAGTACCAGGTAGAGTAAGAGGATGGAATAAGTTCGTTTAAAAGTCTGTGTTGCAGGCAAGCTCTTCCCTATGATGAATTCTTTATGAGAAACCTTGTTTATCATGAAAGGGGACTTGTGGGTGTGCTGTCACCAGGAGTGTGACAGGATGTCAGTGCCGCAGCAAAGTATCTGTTCAGTTAGAAACATCTTCTCTGATAATCCAGCATCATCTATCGTAGTCACAGCTTGTTTCTGACTATAAAGTCATCAGAGTAATCTCAAATGTGTGACATCTGAGGAGCTGAGATTTTCTTATGGAGATTTTGTTGGAAGCATTTAAGGATATTATGATCACTTTCATATTCAAAAGAAGTACTCATCAATTGGTGTTTTATTTATTTATTTATTTAACATGAGACGTGTACCTGGGAAGCTTAATGCTATATATCATGAAGATGAGAGCAGAAAATAGATTTTGATCATTTTGACAATGTTGATGAAAAAGTAAGCCATTAGTTTCTGTCTTTGAAAATTTCCCCCACTTTTTCTTCCTTTATCTATAGTGTCCCGGCCTGTTGGAGATTATTTCCCCACTGTCACAAACATCAGCAGAAGCAACCAAGCCTCACTGCTGGGGAGTCTGGACAAGTCACCAGGTAAAAGCAGGCTTACCCCTGTAAACAAAGACACTTTGGGCTTTATACATTCGAGTTCTCAATGCTTCACTGCATTTCAAATTTAGAGACATGAAATGTGGATAATCATTTTGGAAGGTTAAATGTCATCCCTAAATTCTTTATCAAAGGAATTTTTTTTCAGGTAGACTTACCTTTATCCAACAATACTTATGTACTGCCTAATACTCTTCTAGGCATGGCAACATAGCAAAGAGTAAAGTTGGATTTGCAAATAAGATGATGACCTAGTACTGGTATTCTGCTGACAACTGCACAGCACGATTATTATTTTCAAATCAAGTAGTTTATCTAATGATGAGGGGGCACAAATGTCCCAACAATCTAAGATGAAACAGGAACTTGATTTAGAGCAGCATCAAGATGCACTATCTTTGTTAAGGAGAGACTAAGTAAACTATTAAGGATAAAAGACTTCTGAGTCTGAACTTAAGAACATAAATGATTATAGTTTAATATGTACGAGAGGCCATAAAGAGTCACTTTAAGGACCGTTGGTTTGCTTATGTCCTTATTTATAAAAGTAAACATTGCATCGCTTATTACATCTGCAAGAAAGCACTAAAATATACCTAAAATATTTCTAGTATCTCCTAATGCTTTTTTGTAGACATGGAAATTTATTGAGTGGTGACTCCAATCCAAACATGAAGCCAAGTCTGCTTCCTGGCAATCATCAGGTATGGGTAAAGAGACAAGTCACACCGTTGACACTGAAATAGATACTCTTTCAACTTTCATAGCATCTGGTTAATAAAAAGTACCCACCAATAAGTTATAGCATGTGGTAACTCAGAAATGGGGTCATTAATGCTCACCAGTTCAGAGTGGAAACTGGGGAGAAACAGCTAACCTTCAATTGTCCAAAGTCATATTTGGTGATATCAGTGATGAAGGAAATAACATTGATATGTCTGTAGATGTCTAAATTCATAATGTGTATCACTGAGGTAGTAGTCAAATTCTGATTACTCTTCCTTATTCTCTTTTGAAGCCTGAAAAAAAGAATTGATGCAATTAAATTACATGGAAAATCTAGTGGGGACCAGGCCAAGGATAACTACAATGCCCGTTGTCCCGGATCACCGAACTGTTCAACAAATATTTAATACATACCAATTGTCTTATAGGAGTTCTTCCATTGAGACACTCATTTAGCATATGTTTTCTTTTAAACTGGAGTTAAAATGTTAACTCCAAACCACAGTGTTTTGCCAAGTTCCAGAATATATTTTAATGTAAAAATATATTTGGTTCAATGCCTTGGATAAGATAAAATATTTTCAAGTCAGTATCATTAGCAGTTAAGTTAGTTAAAACATTAGGATCCATTCAACAGATATTCATGTAACCCTTAATAGCAGAAGTCCCTCCACAGATTACTTGGGCAAATTTAAAGCAGTAGCATAAAACATGACTTTCAGTCTTCAAGACCCCATACTCCACCCACCTGGGAGAAGACATAAGTAAAATATTGCAAGGAATAATGTATGATCATTTGTCAATTCCTATCAACATGTACAGTACATACAATGAGCTCCATTGGAATTCAGAGAACAGCGAGGCCCTTGTAAACCAGGCCAGTCAGAGGAAACTTTGTTGGAAAACTAGCTCCGGGAAAAATCTCTTGAAGAAGGTGTGTGTTTCTATAGCTAGGGGAAGATTGCTCAGTCTTGGCATTATGCAAGTACAAAATCCAAGTGTGCAAAGTCCATGACTTTTTGCAATCTTTCCCTTCACCAGGACCTGTCTTTCCTTTTTTTGCATTTTTCATGCTTTGGAACTGGACTTGGCTGTTCTCCCTGCCACTCTCCCATTTCACCAGTGACTCCAGATCAAAGCTATCTGCAGACACCCACGATCTTTCCTCATTGTACCTGTTCAAACTATATTGAGGTGTGTGTGTGTGTGTATGCATACATGCATGTGAGTCCAACCACAGCATTCTTTTCATCTTCTGTTCCAATGGAAAATTTTCTGTTCCACACATTGCTGCATTTTCAGGTGTATATATTTCAAGAAGCCTTACCTATTATTATTTTCCCTAAATTTATCGGTGACTTTTTGGTGCACAGGTATTTTCCCACCACTCTTTGTGTTATCTCTCAGGACATATGAACCTCCACAGAAATAAATAAAACCAATACCATAGCTGGTCCATCCTTTAATATATATTTGAAGGGGAGAGAGAGAGCCAGAGAGACAGAGAGACAGAGAGACAGAGAGACTGAGATCTTCAATCCACTGGTTCACTCCCCCGAATGCTTGGGACAGCCATGGTTGGGCTAGTCCAAAGCCAGGAGCCAGGAACTCCATCCTGATCTCCCATAGAGGTGGCAGGGGGTGAAGTACTTGTCTATCTTCCATTGCCTTCCCAGTAGGAAACTAGCTGAGAAGTGAAGCAGCTGAGACTTGAATTGGTGCTAAGTTATGGGATGCCCACATTGAAATCAGCTGCTTAACCAGCTGCAGCACACCTGCCCTTGAGCCATCCTCTTAACTCCTTTGTTCATATTGCTTTGTCCTCTTTATTCCAGACACACTCTTCCATGATCACCCTCAAGATTTTGTCAACATCAACAATTGTAACACTTTTGAAAGAGTAGGCTACAAATGTCACTTTGTCTGCTTATTATCCAATGGAATTCAATATTTAGATATTGATTGAACTCATTAAATCTTTCATGCTGATGCTACTATTTTGCTTTATCACATCATTTCTTTTTATAGTTGATTAGGCTTCCATTGTGCAGGATTATTGCTCCTTTTTTCAAACATGTAACTTTTTGTCCCACTACCCTCCTTCAAACTCATTTAGGAAAAATCTTCAATTCCAGTTAAACTTACTCATCCCTTATTCTATGACTACTTGTGAACAGCAGTGTATTCCTATCAAAAATGACACCATTGTGCATTAAGGAATGATTTCAGATCTGTTACCAGGTTTTCAAAGAAAAGCTCAATGCAAACATACCAGGGTTGACCTTCCTAATAAATTCCCCCCACCACTTTCAGTGAAGGCAATTTCATAGCTCCCCAGCTTTTCTCAAATCTTTAACCAAGTGACCTTTTCCCATCCTGAACTGTAATGGTTCTGCACACTTCATAAAAATAGACATCATAAGATTTTAAAATCTGCCTCAGTCTCCTAAAACCAACACCACAAACCTGTCTACATCAATGCTACTTGGTTTGACCTCTTCCTAAGTCCAGAAGAAGTACACCTGCTCCAATCTAGGTCCATCCACTATAGCTACTCTTTGAGATTTGCATTGCTTCACATGACTTAGAACCTTCCACTTTCAAAGTTCTTCCCTTGACTTTATTCTCCTCTTCAGCAACCACCCCATTTCAGTTAGCCTTAGTAGCACCCTTTTCAAAGCCAAAGATCTACTCAACCCATGCAAAAGATATTGTTCTACAGCATTCCATCAAAATGGCTCTTATCCATGAGCTAATGGCATGCAATATAGGGGAGACATGACCTAATTCTGACTTCTCTAAATCTACTGAAGTGAAGTCAATAGAAAGGTGTACACTCTTTCCACCTGCCCTGGAGACATCATGTTATAGTGGTCAATGCTTGGATATGATCTGGGTTAAGCTTCAATATCAACAAAGAAATTGCTGTGAAACTGGAGGGAAGTATTCAGTAGCTAGAATTTACTTGATACATGAGTAATAAGAGTAAATAAGACAACCTTGTTATTCAGTTGTTATGTTTGTTTTAAGTGACTGCAGTGTAATAGGCCCATGCACTGCAACATTGTAACCATATTAAGAAGTATAAGGTCATTTAGAAGGTCAGCATCTAAATTAAAAAGTACAAATTTAGAATAGAAGAATAATACTAAATTTATTTCTTCAGCCATCAATAGTTTATGATGGATATGAAATGATTCTGTTAAGAAACAGAATATAATAGCAATGTTCCTATGTCTCAAATGTACACTACAAGCTTGGAAAAGATTTCAGAATGCTAAGAAGCATTAGGATGTGATTAACTCATGTACTGCCAAGATTTTATGACACAGAAGATGTTTAATGAAGGGAATTACAGAGGCTTATTTTTGCTTAAATGTGCAAGTGCATTATAACAATAAATTCTATTTATAAATTCATGATTTAATTTTTATTAATCACAATGATTCATGAATTCTTGAGATACTTTTTCCTGAAACCCATATTCTAAAACTTCACAAAACAATTTAAGTAGATTCAAATACCTTATGCTATCTCCCATTAATCTTCATTACTTCCTGCATAGCCTTAATTAATCACTTTTGCTTGCCAAGACAATAAGCTCCTAATTAGCCTGTTTCTATCTTACATTTCTTAAACAACTTTAAATACTCCCTTCACAGCTACTGTAATGATACACAAATAGTGATGGGCAGCATTTTGTGAGTCTGTGCTAAGTGCTAGCCCCCGTGAGCAAAAAGAAATATGTAATCCTCAGGAAACTGGAAGGCAGAAGATAATATAATTCATTTTTTAATCTCTAAGGAAGTAGAGACTTGGGGGCAAGTTTACATTGCCAACACTCCAAACACTTAGCTAATTAAAATGATCATGCTGTTTTACTATCCCTAGACTTATACAATCCCAGATATATTCCATTAATTCTAGGAATGTATTCGCATTTGTAGCTTTTTGCATCTTTCATGATGGGCCATGACTAAATTCTTTTGTAAAAGACTTCATTGCATGGATTCTATTTATGCTACCTTTTCTCTTTATATCCTTTTTGACCTCCTTTGGCTGTCATCAACTTCAACTTGCAAAGCAAATTGCCTCAGACAAGAGATCCCCCTGGACAATCTTCTTTGAGTGGGCATGTCTCCAAGGGCATGTTTCCCAAAACACCACCATATATAACTGGCCTCTCTCTTTGTCTTTCCCACCACAAACTTGTTGGAAGACAGAAAGAGATATTCATTGAATGTTTATCTCTGGTGCCAAGCAAATATTAAGTACTCAAATCATGTTGGATTAAGAGGGGATTTGCTGTTGTAGAGGTGGCTGGTAACCTTTAAGAAGGTAAATAGCGTTGTACAAGGGATTAATGACTTTATGCAATGAGTAATCAGGTGTAAGATATTCTTTCCCAAGATTTTCTAGCAGAAGGCAAGAATGAGATGGGGCATTAACACAAAATAAATAACTTCAAGTGATAGTTATGAAATTTTTTTTCCAGATAGAGTAGAACAATCTCTCTAGAATGTGGGGGTGCTTACATGTGTGTATGCATGCATAAAAAGCTAAGTGGGAAATTTTTACTGGAATCATAGGTGAAATAAGCTATAGGTAACATTTGGTTCAGATGTTAAAGATATACAGGGAACAACTTGAGTTTGGCAATAAATACGTGAGTAATATGAACAAACAGAAGTCATAGTTTCACATTGAATTTCCATGTAGTTGAGGAAGCCACTTTTTCCTCACTTGTCAATTAGAGGTGCCATTCTCATTTTAAATGCAAATGCTTAAGTATTTCTCATAGAAATTCTCCTTAACTGGGGCTAGTGTGTGTTGAAAACCAATTGCCCTTCAGGTGATCTTAACGGGCAGCCGCCATTAAGAGACACTGTGCCACACACAGGGACTGACATCCTTAGTGTTCTTCCTGCTCACGTGCTGGTGATTGGCTGATGCCTGGGACAGTGGATCCCATAGGAAGGAACAGTGCAGGGAGCTCTAACAGGCGAAGGGAAAAGGGGAATCAGGAGCAATAGATGAGGCTGAGGGCAGTAGAAGTGGGAGTTGTTTCTCCTTTGGGTGGGAACTACTTGAAGTGAGGCATCAAAGAGTTGGCATGTCGGTGGAGAGAAGCGTTTCCTTGGCTGAGCTTGGACTAGAACATAAATAAAACAAAAACTCAGCAAAAGCTTATCTTCAACTTATTATTTATGGAATACTTTAACGTATATATATATATATATATATAATTTAAATGGTCGTGTTAATTTTTAAAAGACATTTATTTATTTTGGAAGTCAGAGTTACAGAGGGAGATGGATAGACAGAGAGAGAGAGAGAGAGAGAGAGGAGAGAAAGAGAGTGATTCCTTCACCGGTTCACTCACCAGATGACCACAACGGCCAGGACTGGGTTAGGCTAAAGCCAGAAGCCAGGAGATTTCACATGCTATCAAACAAATCTAAATAGACATTGCCACTGAAAGTGTGTCAAAATGACAATTCTGAGTTTTCATTAAGAAGTCAATAAATGTGTTGAAAAACAATGTTTCTCCAAGGGTGACAAATCTTAAGAATGACTTAAGATGGTTATGGCCTAGTAGGTTTTGGGGCTCCTTCTCATTGAGTTCATTGAGCAAATGAACTTGGAAATGTATTCTTGACAGGAATTAACATTTTGTGTTATTTCTTTGCTTTCAAAAATTGATTATTTTCATATTATTTGAAAGACAGAGATGGAGCAAGACAGAGAGATGGGGAGGGATCTTCCTTTCTCAAGCTGCCGCCCCACCTCCCTGCCAAATGCCCAGAAAACATAGGGCTGGACCAGGCAGGAGCCAGGGGCCTAGAACTCCATCTAGGTTTCCTACATGGGAAGAAGGCACACAAATACTTGAGCCACCACCTGCTTCCTTCCAGAATGTGCATTGGCAGGAACCCGGATGGGAAGTGAGGTAGTCAGGACTCGAAGCGGGCACTCTGCCATGGCACACAGGTGTCCCTGATGGCAACTTAACAACTCACATCACCAACTGCCTACCTGCTGTCAGGTTTTCTGATGAATGTGCCATATGATTACTATTATGCAGCATGTCACTATCAGATCACACAAAGCTAATCTTAAACTCAATTTAAAAAATGCGTTTTTCTCTGAGGTATTGAAATAATGTATGAATTTACAGAAGCAAAAACATTGAGAAAGGCTTATAATGAGAAGCATTGTTTTCTACCTCAGCCCATGTTATCCCACCACTCCCTTCAGCCTCAGGGCAACCAGATTTGAATCTGAAAATGAATAAACCATAATCCACATTATATTGACACTATATAAATCCCTTCATTGAAAAGCTAAATAAGATGGAAGTGTGGCACTGGCAAAGATCGAGAGAGCAAAACTGTAGCAAATATAGTGCCCCAACCACCAAGGCTGGGCCAGGCTCAAGCCAGGAGCCAGGAGCTTCATCTGGGTCTCCCACATGTATGGCGAGGACCCATACACTTGAGCTATCTTCCAGTGCTTTTCCCAGGCCATTAGTAGGATTGGAAGTGGAGCAGTCAGGACTTAAACTGGTGGCCAAATGGTGTGCTGGCATCATGGGCAGTGGCTTTACCTGCTGTGCCACAGACACTAGCTCTGAGGATTAGAGAATTTTAAATCTTTTATAATATCTTTTGGGTGTTCATGTGTGTGTATCTACTGTGTGTATGTTTTTCATCATCTGGAAGATTTTACATCTTTCAATGAGAAAGATCTCCAGGGTCTTTGGAGATGGATTTAGCAGCTGAGACAGGAATTCCTCAAAAAGATAAACTAAGTATTGAGGAGCACAGGGTAACTATCAGGTTTTTAAGCAAGATTCATGGAAATACATTAGCAGAATGGAGGGAGAAGCCAAATTCAATCTGTATTTTTAATGATGTTTTGAAGGGAGCTAAATGTATTAATCCAAATGCCCACTCCCTTTCATTGTTCATCTGTTATAAATAATTTGAGATTTGGTTAATTCTTGGTGAACCTAGTGCCAAGGATTGATTCAAGTTTTACTACAGTCAACCAGATTTTTAAAAAGAATGTTACCAGTGTTGACTCCATGTTAATTATAAAATTATCTACCCAAAACAATAATTTAAAATATTTCCATTTCTATTACTTTTATTAGTCAACTCTACACTTCCACTATTTAGTGGATTTTCAAGATTTTTATAAAATAGTTAACAAAATATTTTCTTTCTTTTTCTTCAGTGACAGTAATGCAATATCTGCTCAGCTGTCAGACAAGGGGAGTCAAGATGTGGAACAATTAAGAAAAGACAGTGGTTCTGATGGAAGACATTTGGCTTTAACCAGCATGAAGGTCACCAAACCGTTGTCTCACTTGCTTTATTTGAAAAGGTCTTTTAAAACCACAGCTTTAAGCAGTGAAACAGAAGAAATGTTTTCAGCATAAGTGGATACTTTTGCATAACCCAGCACATATTTTGATAGGTCTGCTGGGTGCGATGAAGAAGCGTCTGCTTTTAGTTACAAAATGTACAGGGATGAGCTAATCACCAACAGAAAAATAAATGGAGCATTCTAATTGTGTTCAGATTGTGATGATATTTTTATTACTAACATTAAATTAAGAGATGTTTAAAATACAAATCATTCATATACAACAATTTATAGAATAAAGATACGAAATAAGACAGAATCGTTATTAGAGCAATCAAACTGGATTTGCTTCTCTTTTTTAAGGGGCAAGAGCCAATATCTAAGAGGCAAACAATTTCATCCCTTTTCAGTGATGGACTTTTCTGATCTATTTTGAGACTATCCCATGTGCTTAATCACAATATCCCAACATACCACAAAAGCTTTAGAATTCTATTGCAAAATTAGTACTATTTTATGGGAGCAGCAACACTAGAAAAGCAATTCAGCAAAGGTGTACTTCTGCAGGTTTTTCCTAAGAGTATGACCTATGGCAGAGAGTGTCCAGTCAGTTTCCCTAAAAATAACAGTTCTCAGGCAGAGGTTTGAAGCAGGAGATTTTCTGAAGGGGGATTGGGGGGATGACAGAAGGAGGACCTGGTAGGAGTAGAACTGAGACACGACTGCAATGGAGGACTGGCTTGGAGTAGAAGAAGAAGAGTGAAGAAGAGAAACACTGATTGTGATTGTCAGCCCCGCTGCAGCCACGGTGTCAGCAGAGGTATTTCTGCTGGCTGAAACCATGTGCTGAGCCCGCTCCCTCCTTAGGCAGACTCAGCCTTATTCCTCCTCCGATAATGGGAACACCCCAAGCAGCTGAGCGAGACACCAGAGCAAGACGTGGAGGTCAGGGCCACCAAAGAATGCAGCTAACTTGTGCTCTTTGGCGCTGCTCATGCTTGATATACAACCCACTTTTTAGTTTTTTTAACTTTTATTTAATAAATATAAATTTCCGAAGTACAACTTTTGGATTATAGCAGCTTTTCACCCCATAACCTCCCTCCCACCCACAACCATCCCATCTCCCACTCACTCTCCCATCCCATTCATATCAAGATTCATTTTCAATTTTGTTTTGTTTCCATTGTTGGCTCCACTCAACTTTTGATCTGGTTGGTCAGAGAGCTTGGAGTTCAGGAAGGGTAGATATGGCTACATGGGCACATAGTAGTCCACTTAGTTTCCAAGACTTTAGGGCCTCCTCATCCCCAAAGGGTGTAGGGCTCTCCTTTGTAGATGGCATTGAGTCCTATGGGTTTATATTGTCACTCTGTTTATGGGTGTTCCATGAACGCCCATGGTGCCTTTCTCACCACAGATTTTTCTAGTGTTACAGAATCCTGCTGGGTCACAGGGTCCAGGAAGTGAGGCTGTTTACTTGGCAGCTTAGCCTGTTGTGGAGCCCTTTCCTGCTCTGAGCCCCGTTCAAATCTGTTAGCTTTGAACATCACCCAGTAAATAGATCAGTGTACTCTTACCACATGTTGTATTTCTATCTTGGTGGGTGGGAAACAAAAAGTGAGACCTTTTTTCTTTGCTTTAGACAGAATGTCACAGCATATCCCAAACCATAGGAACATACACAAAAAATTACTAAGCTGAAAGGAACCTGAATTTATGTAGGGTTCATCTCCCATCCTCTAATTTGCATATGCCTTAACAAGACTTCCCATTTTTTTGGCAATTGTTGCTCGATGGTGCAGTTAATATGATGGGTAAGTACAATGAAACAATGCAATATCGTGTCTAGCAATCAGTCCTTTTGGACTACATTATGACAGAAGGTGAGAGAATTAACCTGAACATGATCAAAACCATAACTACATCTGACTGTATTTTTCTTGAATGTAAACCCATTTCTCACATGGGTAAAAACAGTATACTCACTAACTCAATGTCCTTGTACCTTTTTAGCCAAGGAAGTGTTGATTTGCTCTAGAAGAGTGACCAAACCTAGCCCAGCAGCTGAAACTAGGGCTACTTCTTGGTTGATTTGAAGTGGTTGCCTCCCACCCACTAGGAGTCATCTAATCCTAGATGAGGAAAGACTTTCAATTTAAATGGGGCTCAAAAGGGGACCCCTACCATCCTCCATGTCTTAAGGGCAGCACTAATGCTTGTCACACATTTAATTTATTTGAGAGGAGGAGAGGGAGAGCAAGAGAGAGAGGAAGTCCTCACTCACTGATTTTCACTGATTGACAACGCAAATGCCCTTAATAGTCAGGGCTGGACCAGGCCAAATCCAGAAGCCAGGAACTCTGTGTTCTCTCACATGGGTGGCAGGGACCCCATTCTTGTGAGCCATCACTGTTACCTCCCAGGATGTACATTAGCAGAAAGTGGGTATCAGGAGTGAAGGTGGGACTTGAACACAGCCATTTCAATATAGGATGTGAGTGCTCCAGGTGGCATCTTACCTGCTGTGCCAAATGCTAGTCCCTGATTCTGTTTGGCTGTACCATTTATTTCCAGGAGGGCACCGTTTCAAAGATGAACATTTTGCTAAAGAAATGATGTGTTCTCTACTGAAACTCGGCTGTGTCCGTCCAATTACCCACAACTGCATCTGAGGACCTTGGAAGTATTCACCAGATATGGCACTGGCTGGGGACACCAGCAATGACCGGAGCTCCATTAATGTTTTCTGGCTTTCCTGAGGCCACGGTACTGCCTCGGCTCTCAGAATCAGGGTTAGCTTGAGTCCTGTGTCCACCAGCTCTCAAAAGCACTGGTGTTTTCCTTTAATACAGATCATGTGAAGAAGTGGATGGCCTCAGAGTCCCCGGGGAAAAGGCCTATGAGGGGAATTACTGCCATAGACGCGTGCTGCAGTGCGGTAGGGGCTTTTCTTCCTCACAAGGACCAGCTGCTCCCTCAGTTAATGAGTTCTGGGTCTGCAGATTATCTCAGTTCTGAGTACTGGGCGTGGGATCACGACTTTTTATTAGGGTGGCTGCCCTAAAATCTGCAGCTTGTACTTCTCTGAATCCTTTCAGTTGTATGAATTATGAAATCCCCTAACTGCCTGCCCATTAATCTTGCACAGGGAACAATGTGTCCCAGTAACAATCTCTGTATCTCTCTGGGCCAGGCACTTCCAGCTGCTCCTCTGACCACTTTGCTCATTATGGTTGTTCTTGTTTTTGACTCTTAAGCACATGGCTTCTTTCATTTCGGTCTCCTATAATCCCCCCACTGAAATCAGTGTGCCCAACTTCAGGAACAGCTCCTACGACCCGCCCTGCAGAAAGCAGCCTCCCAGTGAGGGACATAGTGGTGGTGCCACGCTTCACTAGTAAATTCTCTTCTGATTTCATAAACGCAGTGTTTGCTGAGGCCTCCTGTGGAGTGCAGCTGGGAGGTGAGTCTTCTGCCCTTAGATAGTACAGCGACTCTACAGATGCATTCCTGGACAGCTTTGATGGCTTACTAATCATCTGCTGTGAAAATCCAGCACTTGTTACATCATTTTGCATGGCACTTTCATTTTCTAGGTTTCCAGGAACGTGTTAGCACTGTGTCTTGATGTTGGGGCCAGGGCACTAATCACTGCTGTCCTCGTGATAAAGTCCTCCTTACCCATTTTGCGTTCCAGATCTCCAGATCTGTCAACCTCAGCATTGCCTGGATTGAGTCTTGTGCACATTCTCTCAGCTTCTTCCTGGCACATGCTGGTGGGTTACACAGCTTCTCTTGTGCACAGAATTTCTCCTTCCATGATGGATTCAGCTCTTCTTGACCAGAGCCTAATTATCAGTATTTGATTTGGAATTATATGAAAACTAAGTTGTAAGGCATTGATTTCAAGCACCGAGTAATCACAGGGATGAATGGGGCCGCTCGGCTAAACTCTGAGAGCTCACAAGAATAGTTTCAAGTTTGCCAAGTGTGTAGTTTCAGATGTTGTGATTCCTAATGTCACCTCTTCCCAGTCAAGATTCTGAGCTTGGTAGAACAGATTTGCCAGGGTTGAGAATTAAATTTTTATTGGAGCTCCTCTAGCCTTTATTTATATGCTGGGTCTGAGTTTGGCTTTTCCTGACCAGTGGCTGCTGGAGACAAGGACTCAGGTTTCTCTGAGGAATTGAGCCTTCTTCGTAGTGCCTCGTCCATTCTTCCAAAGTGAGTCGTAGGCTCTGGCTGTAATATTCCCTTCCTGCTGTCTTCTTTTCTCCTCTCTGAGGATAGGTGAGAATTACATCAATCGGTGCTTGGGTATGTGTTGGTGTTCATTATCAAGGAAAGTCACTCTCAGATTATATGTTTTCCAGACTAATCTTAGAGACTATTACTTCACTCAAA
Organism: Oryctolagus cuniculus; assembly: GCF_051225735.1. NCBI lineage: Eukaryota > Metazoa > Chordata > Mammalia > Lagomorpha > Leporidae > Oryctolagus > Oryctolagus cuniculus. The sequence continues at coordinate 146,077,082 of NC_142869.1, read as the reverse complement.
GTAAAAGTTCATCAAGAAGAGTCCTCCCTCGTTATTGCCAGACAGCTGAGTATCTCAAGAAAAGTAAAGCAGATCTTTCTTTGGGGAAATGCCTATTCAATGCTTAGCCCATTATTAAAATCACCTTATTAGCTATTTTGCCATGGGTTTCAAGAGTTCCTTATGTGTTTTCAAGATTACCTCCCTCATAGATATGTGATTTCTGATATTTTTCTCCCATTGTATATGTTGTTGTTTTATTTTGTTGATTGGTTTCTTTGCCATGCATAATTTTTTTTTAGCTTGACACAGTCCCACTTGTCTGATTTTGCTTGTGTTCTTCAATATCAAGAATGTTTCCCCTGGGACCAGTGCTGTGGCTCTGTGAGTTAAGCCACTGCTTATGACACTGGCAAGCCATGGCTTCGCAGCTTTAGATCCAACTTCTTGCTAATGCATGTGGGGTAGCAGTGGAAGAAAGCACAAAACCTGGTGTCTGACACCTATGTGGGAGACCCAGATAGAGTTCCTGGCTCCTGGCTCAGCCTGGCCAAAGCCATTTGGAGAGTGAACCATGAGTCAGAAGATCCTCTCTTCCCCCACCCCCTTCTTTCTCTCCCTCCCTCCCTTATTATTCTGCCTTTAAAATTAATTAATTAATTTTCGAAAAGAAGGTTTCTTGCTGTGTTATTCTCTAACAATTTCATAGTTTTATATTTCACATTTAAGGATTTAATGTCTTCTGTGTTGACTTTTGTGTATAGTATAAAATATGGGGTGGGAGCTGTTGTGTAGTAGGCAAAGCCTCTGCCTGTGGTGCCGGCATCCCATATGGGCACCGGTTCAAGTCCTGGCTGCTCCACTACTGATCCAGCTCTCTGCTTATGGCCTGGGAAAGCAGTAGAAGATGGCCCAAGTGTTTGGGCCCCTACAGAAGTGTGGAAAACCCAGAAGAAGTTTCTGGTTTGGATTGACCCAGCTCCGGCTGATGTGGCCGTTTGGGGAGTGAACTGTAACTCTGCCTCTCAAACAAATAAACAAAATCTTTACAAAAAATGGTCTGGTTTCATTCTTCTGCATGTGAGTGTCCAATTTCCCCATGCCATTTTTTGAAGAGAATAGTGTTTATATATGATACCCTGTTGTGTACGCACCTGTACACATGCATGAGCTTATTTAGGTCTCTCTATTATGTTTCATTGGCCTGTTCATCTGTCTTTATGTCAGTATCATACTCTCTTAGTTTTTATGGGTTTGTAATATTTTGAAATCAGAAAATATGAGGTCTCCAGCCTTATTCTTCCTTAGAACTGTTTTGTTTTTCCAGACCTTTTGTGATTCCATATGATTTTTAGGGTATTTTTCTTTTTTTGTAAAAAATTCCATTGAGAGTTCAACTGGGGTAATATTGAATATGTGGATTGATTTATCTGAAATGGTCATAAGACAGTCTTAAGTTACCCATCCATTAACACAGTATGCTTTTCCATTTATTTAGGTTTTCTTCATTTCACAAGTGTTTTATTTCTAAGAATTTTATTTTAATTGAAAAATAATAGCTTGATACATTTATGGGTCCAAAGTGAGGCTTTAAAGCATGTCCACAATTTGGAATGCTTAAATTTTTTTTATGGGTTCAAGATCATTTTTATTTTCAGAGCCTGCAAATATTGTTGGTTAACAAAGTTGGTACAGTTTGCAGGCCATCCCCCCTCCCTCTTCAGGCATGTAACCAACAGAATCCTTAAAAAGATCAGAGACCAAATGGTATGTCTGAGTAAGTGTAGGATGAGGCCCTCTTTCCTCCTCTCCACATGCTCTTTCCTTTATCTCCAAAAGCGACTCAAACCCATAATATAGCAACCAGTCACCTCCAGTATCAGATTCTCTCTCTACCCAGAACAAGACGCAGAAGTTAAGAGGGAAAGCTGACACTTGATAGGAAAAGCCTGGCTATACCCCACAGGAACAGTGATGGTGAGGAGGCTGGCACCTGAGGGTGGGGAGGAGCAGGTGCCACAAACAGGCCTGTGTAGAATCAGTTAAGGTAGCCCCAGCTCCCTAGGAGGGGATCCTTTGAGACCCCCCACTTCCTTGGAGTTAGATAAGGGGGCAATTGGTGCTAATTCACCACTCTCTGTCCCTCAAATTAAAACATTACCCTGAGCTATATGTCCTGAAAGGGGGCTACAAGGAATTCTTTTTGAAATGCCAGTCTCAATGTGAGCCCCCCAGCTACTGACCAATGCACCATGAAGACTTTAAAGAAGACCTGAAGAAGTTCCACACAAAGAGCCAGACCTGGGCAGGGGAGAAGAGCAAAAGGGAGATGTACAGTCGCCTGAAGAAGCTCTGAAGACGGTGGTGCATGCAACAGCAGCCTGAGCTCCCTCCCTTCCTCCTACAATCCCCTTTGGGCTGCAGAGAAACTTGAGCAAAGGGGTCAGCTATGTGATATTTGAAGGAATGCTCAAACTTTTACCATTGTGCAGCACAAATGAGACTCACAGATGACATCTGCCATCTTGTGGCAATAAGAGGAATTTCACCTACAAATCCTTGACACTCCCAGTTGTTCCTAGTGTGCAAATCTTTTGACTGCCATCCAGGAGAAATTCCTTCTCACTTGAAGCTCAATGGCCTTATTTTTCCTAGACCACTTGCAAAGCACTTTTATTCATAAAACAGCAAAAAGAAAGTTAAATGACATTTTCATTAAATCATAGTGTAATACTGAGAAGCCTAGATTTCATTCTTTACCTATACAAACTAAAAGATTATTAGCAAGATCTATTTTGTGACATAAATACACACGTAGGCTGATACATGAAGCAAAGGAATGTGAAAATGAGATATCTGTTCAACACTCTCATTTCAATTCCTTTGTAACTGTTTATGCCCTGTGATGGTGGTGTTCTCACAGGTATATTCTGATCTCCAAGTTTGTTGTGTTACATTAAATGCATACAGTTTTTAATATTTCAGTGCTACCTCTATAAAGTGGTTTAAATTTTTTTCATTGCTTTAAATATATACAGTCTAGCCTAGCATTCAAGTTACTATCATTAATGTATTGACTAGTACCAAACAGATTAGTACAGCGTATAAGGGTAACTAAGAAATTCATAGATAATGTTGCTATGCAAAAAGTCAACATGAATCTCAAAATTATTTGCATGAAAATAAACTTAATTATGTTTTCCCATGAACTTTGTAAAGTATGTTGTGCTGAAGTAGGCAGGCATACAGGTTAAAATTGATTGGATTTGTGAACTGGAAGACCATGCCTTCGCCACGCCCCTGTGTGGTCTCATTCCCCTACCTGGCCATACCTGGGTGCCCACCAGCCAATCAGGTTAATTAACCACTCCCCTTTGGAAGTGGATTAAAAGCCAGGACACGGTGTAGCCCAGCCTGCTCTTTTTCCCTGGCCTCTTGCTAGGTAGGGGGCTTGCTGTAGCCCCACGCCTCCAGGGTGCATGGCCTTCAGGCCATGTGCTCTAGGCTTCCTGGCCTAGATGCTCATCCACGTGGCTGGTTCCTGGTGCTTGGTATAAATCCCTATTCACCTCTCTCTCCTAAATACAGCTCTCACTCTCCTATGCATCTTTCTCTCTAAATAAAGCTTAAAATGTACCATGCTGCCTCGTTTATCTGGGCCGGTATTTAGAATTCTTCTCTAAATATTAGGCAAGAACCCTCTTGGGCTTATTAATATAGGGGATTTAGTAATAAACCCGTGGTGAAATCATAAGGCACCCCAAATTCCGGTAGCACATGTGGCACCCTGGATAGCATTTCTAGAGAACTTTAAAGGGCCACATTTCAGTGTAAATTTTAGGGGGTCTTGTCCGATTTCAGTGCTATACTTTGAATATGATTTGCCTTCCCAACATATGCAGATGTTTAAATTCCAAAGTCATCCATTAAAGGTCCTATAAGAGGGTAAATGCTTAATCCCAGTATGGTGACTGGGAGGTGGGCCTAGCGGCAGGGGCCTGAGTCACTGGACGTGCACACAGAATGCAGTTCTTGGGGAGGGTTGGATATAAAAGTTGAGCTAGACCTAGCAGCTCTCTGTGTAGTTCCTGGCTCACCATGCCATCCTTCCTGTGTACTCATGCCACCACCCATCGCTTTCATCAGATGCCAGATCAGTGGGGTCACACCATCTTGGACTGTTGCTCCTACAAAATTATAAGCAGAGATAAATCTCTCTCTCTCTCTCTCTCCTTCTCTCTCGATTTAAAAGTAAGATTTATTAGAGTCAAAACCTCCAGCCAGAGCAGAATGGAGGGTGCTCCAAGGGAGGAAAGAAAATCTAAAGTGGCTGCTGGTACTGGGGTTTTTAAGCACAATTTTGAAGAAAACAAGCAGCTTGACATTCAGTTACAAGGTGGGGACAAAACCCATCAAAAGACCATATTTGCAATCTTTTATCCTATCTGGCTTGCTATGATAAAAAAAGAGCCATCAGAAGGGTGGAATAGGTGACTGGTTTACAATAAACTGTGAGCTCAAGAGGATGGAATCACCATTCCCTTGCTATTCTTAGGGTAATACTGGAAGCTTCCAAGGAGTGGGCAGGCAGGCACTTTTTGATCTTGCTAAAGGCAACCTGTTTAGGGGAAGGAAGCATCTTGCAATCCCAATTTTCTACCAGGGGACCACCCTGACTGCCTATTAATCCATTTGGTTCCTTACATTTCCCACTCCAGAAGAATGGAACCTAACATCTGTGAGGGGAGCTGGGGGATGACCACTTTGGCTGCTTCATGCTGAAAAGGGCACCCTCAAGACAGGGTTCCACATTCCTCAATATAATCAAAGCAATTTATAAAAAACCCACAGCCAGCATCCTATTGAATGGGGAAAAGTTGGAAGCATTTCCACTGAAATCTGGCACCAGGCAGGGATGCCCACTCTCACCACTGCTATTTAACATAGTTCTGGAAGTTTTAGCCAGAGCCATCAGACAAGAAAAAGAAATCAAAGGAATACAAATCAAGAAGGAAGAAGTCAAACTATCCCTCTTTGCAGACGATATGATTCTGTACTTAGAGGATCCAAAGAACTCTACTAAGAGACTATTGGAACTCATAGAGGAGTTTGGCAAAGTGGCAGGATATAAAATCAATGCACAAAAATCAACAGCCTTTGTATACACAAGTAATGCCATGACTGAGAAAGAACTGCTAAGATCAATCCCATTCACAATAGCTACAAAAACAATCAAATACCTTGGAATAAACTTAACCAAGGACGTTAAAGATCTCTACGATGAGAATTACAAAATCTTAAAGAAAGAAATAGAAGAGGACACCAAAAAATGGAAAAATCTTCCATGCTCATGGATTGGAAGAATCAACATCATCAAAATGTCCATTCTCCCAAAAGCAATTTATAGATTCCATGCAATTCCAATCAAGATACCAAAGACATTCTTCGCAGATCTAGAAAAAATGATGCTGAAATTCATATGGAGGCACAAGAGACCTCGAATAGCTAAAGCAATCTTGTACAACAAAAACAAAGCCGGAGGCATCACAATACCAGACTTCAGGACATACTACAGGGCAGTTGTAATCAAAACAGCATGGTACTGGTACAGAAACAGATGGATAGACCAATGGAACAGAATTGAAACACCAGAAATCAATCCAAACATCTACAGCCAACTTATATTTGATCAAGGATCTAAAACTAATTCCTGGAGCAAGGACAGTCTATTCAATAAATGGTGCTGGGAAAACTGGATTTCCACGTGCAGAAGCATGAAGCAAGACCCCTACCTTACACCTTACACAAAAATCCACTCAACGTGGATTAAAGACCTAAATCTACGTCCTGACACCATTAAGTTATTAGAGAACATTGGAGAAACCCTTCAAGATATTGGCACAGGCAAAGAATTTCTGGAAAAGACCCGGGAGGCACAGACAGTCAAAGCCAAAATCAACTATTGGGATTGCATCAAATTGAGAAGTTTCTGTACTGCAAAAGAAACAGTCAGGAGAGTGAAGAGACAACCAACAGAATGGGAAAAAATATTTGCAAACTATGCAACCGATAAAGGGTTAATAACCAGAATCTACAAAGAGATCAAGAAACTCCACAAAAACAAAACCAACAACCCACTTAAGAGATGGGCCAAGGACTTCAATAGACATTTTTCAAAAGAGGAAATCCAAATGGCCAACAGGCACATGAAAAAATGTTCAAGGTCACTAGCAATCAGGAAAATGCAAATCAAAAGCACAATGAGGTTTCACCTCATCCCGGTTAGAATGGCTCACATACAGAAATCTACCAACAACAGATGCTGGGGAGGATGTGGGGAAAAAGGGACACTAACCCACTGTTGGTGGGAATGCAAACTGGTCAAGCCACTATGGAAATCAGTCTGGAGATTCCTCAGAAACCTGAATATAACCCTACCGTTCGACCCAGCCATCCCACTCCTTGGAATTTACCCAAAGGAGTTTAAATTGATAAAGAAAAAAGCGGTCTGCACCCTAATGTTTATTGCAGCACAATTCACAATAGCCAAGACCTGGAACCAACCTAAATGCCCATCAATGGTAGACTGGATAAAGAAATTATGGGATATGTACTCTTTAGAATACTATACCGCAGTAAGAAACAACGAAATCCAGTCATTTGCAACAAAATGGAGGAATCTGGAACACATCATGCTGAGTGAAGTAAGCCAGTCCCAAAGGGACAAATACCATATGTTCTCCCTGATCGGTGACAACTGACTGAACACCAAAAAGGAAACCTCCTGAAGTGAAATGGACACTATGAGAAATGGTGACTTGATCAGCATAGCCCTGACTGCTAATGGACAACTTAATACATTATCCCTCATAGTATTTTTTTTTGTCTGTTCTACTTAATATGACTGGTTTAATTCTGTAATTATCACACAGTTATTCTTAAGTGTTGAAAATTAACTGAAATGTGATCCCTGTTAAACATAAAAGTGGGAATAAGAGAGGGAAGAGATGTATAATTTGGGGCATGCTCGGGCTGACTTGCCCCAATTGGTAGAGTTGGAAACATACCAGGGGATTCCAATTCAATCCCATCAAGGTGGCATGTGCCAATGCCATCTCACTATTCCAAGTGATCAATTTCAGTTCACAATTGATCATAATGAAAGGACTAAGAGTCAAAGGGAGCACATAAACAAGTCTAGTATCTGCTAACACTAACCGATAGAATAAATAAAGGGGAGAGTGATCCAACATGGGAAGTGAGATACTCAGCAGACTCATAGAATGGCGGATGTCCTAAATAGCACTCTGGCCTCAGAATCAGCCCTAAAGGCATTCGGAGCTGGCTGAAAAGCCCATGAGAGTATTTCAGGCATGGAAAGCCAAGACACTTTGGCAAAAAGATCTCTGTGAGTGAGATCCCAGTGGAAAGAACAGGTCTTCAAAGAGGGAGGTGCCTTTCTCTGAAGGGAGGAGAGAACCTCCACTTTGACTATGACCTTGTCTAAACAAGATAAGAGTCGGAGAACTCAAGGGGCTTCCATAGCCTTGGAAACTCATGACTGGTGCATAGGGAGATTACTGATGCCATAAACAGGAGTGTCAATTTGTAAAGTCAACAACAGGAGTCACTGTGCACTTACTCCTCATGTAGGATCTCTGTCCTTAATGTGCTGTACACTGAGGCTTAATGCTATAACGAGTACTCAAACAGTATATTTCACTTTGTGTTTCTATGGGGGTGCAAATGATTGAAATCTTTACTTAATGTACACTAAACTGATCTTCTGTAAAAAAAAAAAAAAGAAAGAAATTATCAATTCCCAACTTGACTCTCACTGGGATTAAACATGACAATAGGTCTGATCTGATTTCATCATCATTTTAAAAAAAATCATCTATTATTTTTCACTTTATGTTTCTGTGTGGGAACAAACTGTTGAAATCCTTACTTAAGGTATACTAAGCTGATCTTCTGTATATTAAGATAATCGAAAATGAATCTTGATGTGAATGGAAGGGGAGAGGGAGTGGGAAAGGGGAGGGTTGTGGGTGGGAGTGACGGTATGGGGGGGAAAGCCATTGTAACCCATGAGTCGTACTTTGGAAATTTATATTCACTTAATAAAAGATAAAAAAAAAAAAGACAGGGTTCCAGCAGGAGGTGGCTTCCCAAGGGGGAAACAGTAGCAGCTTGCACAAACTGCTTCCCTCTGAGGTTTCATGTGCATGACCATCTAGAATTTCACTGTTTCAAGTCTGGAGAAAAGGAATCTAACAAGCAATTTAAACACACAAGGTCTAAAATAAAGGACAGAGCCATTATTAGGGGACCTAAGAAAGGAGCTGTCTAAATCATGAGCAAGTTTTGCCATTGAGAGGCAAATAGAAACTGACAGAAAGGGCTTGATAATAATCAGGTGGGCTGATGGCCAGGTATGAGGCCCAGGCCTATTTATCTCTTCACATGGGGTACTAGAAGAGACATCATAGGGGAGGTGTGAACCTCCTTAGGGAAGGCACCCTGTTGACTTCCATTACCTAGCTGGGCTGGGAGGAGAGCTGGCCAGGTGAAGGCAGTAAATTTACAGTTCTGCCTGCAATGTTGCTGACTCTATTGGCCATCCCCTCAACAGCAGTGGTTGCTTTTGGAAGCTGGGCTGAGTGAAGGGCTTTTCAGCTTAGAGCCAACAAGTCTGTGGCTCTGACCTGGGAATCTTTCAACTCCAAGGCAGTTCCGTTTCCAGTAACCCAACTCTTGGCTGACAGAACTTCCAGGGCTCTTCATAAGCTGACTTCTGCTGAAGCCCTGGTTTTCCACATTGAAAACCATTGCAGTGGACTGGCCTGTTGGGTCTCCTTGATAGCAGATCATGGTGCAAAGCAGCCATTAATTGGTCTACCACCTATCTTTACATCGCTTCTGTACCCTAGCTTCCTCTTCCTCCTGGTTCTGTTAAAGCAGACCAGAGGAAACCTGTGAGAGGATGCAAGTCAAGGGGATGCTCACTCCCATCTCTAATCTTTGATGGCTTAAACTAGAAGTCTATAGTCACAGGCATGTTCTGATAGTGGTTTTTCTGTGAGGTAGAAAATGTCCATGAGGAAACCTATGTCCTTGCTTTAAAACTTATGCTCCCTTTGTTTGGTTTGAAAATGGAGGTTTTGCCTGTTTACTGTGCCCATGGCAAAGTAAATCTAGCTGTGAAATTATAATTTAAGCTCTCTATGCTATTATTACAGAAAAATATTAGCCATCTCTTTTATAAGATCTAAAGATCAAATTGCACATCCTGGAGAGTCCCTCAGTATAGAGTCAATTTCCCATTTTAGGGCTGGTGCTGTGGCTTAGCAGGTAAAGCCACTGCCTGCAGTGCCAGCATCCTGTGTGGGTGTTTAGCTGCTACACCACACTGCCAGCCCCCATTCAGTCATTTTTAAAATCATTTACATGAGACTGGCCCTTAAACTAAGTGCTGTATAAATATTTGCTGACACTTTAATCTCTCACATAAAAAACAATATACAATATCAGTTACATTTGTCAATTTTGAATTTTTATCATTCATTGAAAAGTTCAATGTGAAACAAATTTCTTAAACAACGTTAATCACATGACATAATTCAAATATTATGTTGCATGTATCTAAATATAGTAAAATTTGAATTATGAGAATTATTAATCTTTGGAAGTGTCATAGAAACAGATCATCACAGATATAGACTGATCTAGAGCGCAGTATGAACTGCATATAATACCTATATTTTAACTATTATAATACTAATACAAAAATGTTTCATTCCCAGAACTCACAACTGAATTGTGTTGTTGAAAATAATTAGTAAATATCCCAGGAGAAGAATAGAAGTCAGGAGAAAATTCATTTGTATTTAAAAGCTCACTTGGATTAAAAGGGAACCTTGAGAGTTTTGAATATCAAAGGTAGGTTTATGAATAACAAGGGGTGCCCACTATAAATTGAAGTCTATAATTAGGGTTTTCCACAGCGCCTAGCTCCTAAAACATTGTTCCCACTGCTCTGGACAAAATGCTAATTCACCGTTTTTGATTCTGTAAAGTCATTCTATGTTCTTCCATCAAAGACAAAATTCCCATTGAGGTGATTTTTTTTAGCTAAACTTCTTTAGATTGTAAAACATTAATTTGAATCCTATGAAGTTGTCGTTAATTAACAAATTTTGACCTACAGAAAGAGTAGTTGCATGGATTTAATCTACCAACACATATTCATTGTACAAAATTGGGAAAATAAAAATGAACAAATAGAAAAATGCTGTGGTATTGATCTTTTAGTTATTATCACTAAAATATAGAAACATAGCCGTAAGACTTCATTTGTTAATATTATAGACTTAAGACTGTCTTATATGCTACTTCTCGTTTTAACTACCATCTCAATTCTGTGAATTCTCAGTGTCTTCCTAGAGTGTCCTTGAGGAGACTGAGGGTTTCCAGAGGCCTTCATACATTTACATTCCTGCTAGATGTCCTGCTGGGTGTCTGGGCTGCTTCCAATCTTGTCGCCATTCTCGGTGATGCTTCTGTACATCACGTTTGCAACAGTACAAATAAATAAACAATAATCGTGCAGATGCTTTTTTTTTTTTATTTTTGACTGGCAGAGTGGACAGTGAGAGAGAGACAGAGATAAAGGTCTTCCTTTTGCCGTTGGTTCACCCTCCAATGGCTGCCGTGGCTGGCGCACTGCGGCTGGCACATCGCACTGATCCGAAGCCAGGAGCCAGGTGCTTCTCCTGGTCTCCCATGGGGTGCAGGGCCCAAGCACTTGGGTCATCCTCCACTGCACTCCCTGGCCACAGCAGAGAGCTGGTCTGGAAGGGGGCAACTGGGACAGAATCCGGTGCCCCGACTGGGACTAGAACCCTGTGTGCCGGCGACGCAAGGCGGAGGATTAGCCTATTGAGCCACGGCGTCAGCCTCATGCAGATTCTTGATCAAACTGCTTTTCCATGAGAGGATTTCAGAAAGCTCATCTTATTGTCTCCATACCATATGGAACATTGCTGTGACTTGGTAGAATGAGTGATATTGGGGCTTCACTGAGACTTGACTCATAAGTGCTAAATAATTGTCATAATTCTCACTATAATTTCTAAAGAAGTTAAGATTTTGGATAGGCCTACAGTTACTAAAATCTTATAACCTTTATGTTTTTAGATTTTAAGATTTATTTTATTCATTTGGAAGGCAGAGTTACACAGAGAGAGAGAGCGCGTGCGAGAGAGAGATATCTTCCACTTGCTGGTTCACTTCCCAAATGGTGGCAGAAAGAGAGAGAAAGAGAGAGAGAGAGAGAGAGAGAGAGAGAGAGATAAAGAGAGACAGATATCTTCCATCTGCTGGTTCACTTCCCAAATGGATGCAATAGCCAGGGCTGGGTCAGGCCAAAGCCAGGAGCCAGGAGCTTCCTCCTGGTCTCCCATCTGGGTTCAGGGGTCCAAGCACTTGGGCCATCTCCCTCTGCTTTTCTCAGGTGCATTAGCAGGGAACTGGCTCAGAAGTAAAGCATCCAGGACTTGTACCACCTGTAGCCCATATGGGATGCAGGGGCTGCAGGTTGTAGCTTTACCCATGAAACCACAACACTGTCAGCCCCAGTTATAACTGTTAAATATACAAAGAGCTAACCAGGGTAATTTTCTCTTTCCTATAGTCTGTTTTTAATATTAGTTATAATAAAAGACTAATTTGTATTATTCAAATCAAGATGAGTTCCTTTTGCTGTTTAATTGTAGCTTTTATTGACTTGATTTGCTTAAACTCCTGTGAGTTTGTGAGAAAGTTCTACTCCAGCTTTCTTCATGTGATGTCTTCTCTGACCCTGTTGCTTGATTGAGTGTTTGGTGCTTACAGAGCACCTCTGACCACCATATGATAGTAGGCAAGGATATCAGAGTTCCAACATCAACTCCAGTGTTAACAGTAGACATTGTCATTACCCATTAAAAAGTAATTCCCTCTTTATACCACTTTGTGGGAGTATTACAAGTTAATTAGTGCCAGCACTGCGGCTCAATAGGCTAATCCTCCGCCTTGCAGTGCCGGCACACCGGGTTCTAGTCCCGGACAGGACACTGGATTCTGTCCCGGTTGCCCCTCTTCCAGGCCAGCTCTCTGCTGTGGCCAGGGAGTGCAGTGGAGGATGGCCCAAGTGCTTGGGCCCTGCACCCCATGGGAGACCAGGAGACGTACCTGGCTCCTGCCATCGGATCAGCGCGGTGCGCTGGCTGCAGCACGCCAGCTGTGGCGGCCATTGGAGGGTGAACCAACGGCAAAGGAAGACCTTTCTCTATGTCTCTCTCTCTCACTGTCCACTCTGTCAAAAAAAAAAAATAATAATTGTGTGTTAATTACAGAGTTCAACCAATGGTATTAAGTAAAACAAAAAATACTAAAAGGAATAAAATGGTAAGTTGTTCCTCAACAGTCAGGACAAGGGCTGATCAAGTCATTGTTTCTCATAGTGTCCATTTCACTTCAACAGGTTTCCTTTTAGGTGCTCGATTACTTGTCACTGATCAGGGAGAACATATGATATTTGTCTCTTTGGGACTGTCTTATTTCACTCAGCATGATGTTTTCCAGATTGCTCCATTTTGTTGCAAATGAGTGGATTTCATTTTTTTTTTACTGCTGTATAGTATTCTATAGAATACATATCCCATAATTTCTTTATCCAGTCTTCTGTTGATGGGCATTTGGGTTGGTTCCAGGTTTTAGCTATTGTGAATTGAGCTGCAATAAACATTGAGGTGCATATGGCTCTTTTATTTGCCAATTTAATTTCCTTTGGGTAAATTCCAAGGAGTGGGATGGCTGGGTTGTATGGTAGGGTTATATTTATGTTTCTGAGGAATCTCCAAACTGACTTCCACAGTGGGTTTACCAGTTTTCATTCCCACCAACAGTGGGTTAGTGTCTGTTTTTCCCCACATCCTCTCCAGCATCTGTTGTTGGTAGATTTCTGTATGTGAGCTATTCTAACTGGGGTGAGGTGAAACCTCATTGTGGTTTTGATTTGCATTTCCTTGATTGCTAGTGATCCTGAACATTTTTTCATGTGTCTGTTGGCCCTTTGGATTTCCTCTTTTGAAAAATGTCTACTGTGGTCCTTGGCCCATCTCTTAAGAGGGTTGTTTGTTTTGTAGTTGTGGAGTTTCTTGATTTCTTTGTAGATTCTGGTTATTAATCCTTTATCGGTTGCATAGTTTGCAAATATTTTTTCCCATTCTGTCGGTTGTCTCTTCACTCTCCTGACTGTTTCTTTTGCAGTACAGAAACTTCTCAATTTGATGTAATACCAATTGTTAATTTTGGCTTTGACTGCCTGTGCCTCCAGGGTCTTTTCCAAGAAGTCTTTGCCGGTGCCAATATCTTGCAGGGTTTCTCAATGTTCTCTAATAATTTGATGGTGTCAGGTCGTAGATTTAGATCTTTAATCCATGTTGAGTGGATTTTTGTGTAAGGTGTAAGGTAGGGGTCTTGCTTCATGCTTCTGCATGTAGAAATCCAGTTTTCCCAGCACCATTTATTGAATAGACTGTCCTTGCTCCAGGAATTGGTTTTAGATCCTTGATCAAATATAAGCTGGCTGTAGATGTTTGGGTTGATTTCTGGTGTTTCAATTCTGTTCCATTGGTCTATCCATCTGTTTCTGTACCAATACCACGCTGCTTTGATTATAACTGCCCTGTAGTATGTCCTGAAATCTGGTATTATGATGCCTCCAGCTTTGTTTTTGTTGTACAAGATTGCTTTAGCTATTCGAGGTCTCCTGTGTCTCCATATGAATTTCAGCATCATTTTTTTTCAGATATGATAAAAATGTCTTTGCTATTTTTGATTGGTATTGCACTGAATTCATAAATTGCTTTTGGGAGAATGGACATTTTGATGATATTGATTCTTCCAATCCATGAGCATAGAAGATTTTTCCTTTTTTTGGTATCTTCTTCTATTTCTTTTTTTAAGATTTTTTAATTCTCATCATAGAGATCTTTGACATCCTTGGTTAAGTTTATTCCAAGGTATTTGATTGTTTTTGTAGCTATTGTGAATGGGATTGATCTTAGCAGTTCTTTCTCAGCCCAAGAATTGCCTGTGTATACAAAGGCTGTTGATTTTTGTGCAATGATTTTATATCCTGCTACTTTGAAAATGAGTTCTTTTCGGGCCGGCGCCGCGGCTCACTAGGCTAATCCTCCGCCTAGCGGCGCCGGCACACCGGGTTCTAGTCCCGGTCGGGGCGCCGGATTCTGTCCCGGTTGCCCCTCTTCCAGGCCAGCCCTCTGCTGTGGCCCGGGAGTGCAGTGGAGGATGGCCCAGGTGCTTGGGCCCTGCACCCCATGGGAGACCAGGAGAAGCACCTGGCTCCTGCTATCGGATCAGCGCAGTGCGCCGGCCGCAGCACACCGGCCGCGGCGGCCATTGGAGGGTGAACCAACGGCAAAAGGAAGACCTTTCTCTCTGTCTCTTTCTCACTGTCCACTCTGCCTGTCAAAAAAAAAAAAAAAAAAAAAAAAAAAAAAAAAAAAAGAGTTCTTTTCAAGGATTAGTTTCCTGTGCTGCTAGCTCTTTATTTCAATTTGTGAAATCAACCCGTTCATATTACCCATTCCCTAATGGGGGGAAATAATGTTTCTTACGCTCTTACCCTGGAATTATTCAGCTGGAGAACCCTCTCCTGGGCCTCAAGGTATCTTCTTCTCCTTGACTTTTACTTCCCAGGACTCAGAATGTCATCTATGCAAAATGTTACAGTAACACACTGGTTTCCATGCACTTATGTTTCTCACCACAGTAAAGGCTTATTTATGAATAATTTTGTAAACTTTATGTTTCAACCTTCCATTGTGTAATGAATTTATCAAGGTAAGCAGTGCCTACATTTCAGCCACTCTAGTGCTCACATGCATGAAAGATAGTGGTTAAACAAAAATCACTGGTTTTGGGGCCAGCGCTGTGGCTCACTTGGTTAATCCTCCGCCTGTGGCGCCGGCATCCCATATGGGCACCGGGTTCTAGTACCGATTGCTCCTCTTCCAGTACAGCTCTCTGCTGTGGCCTGGGAGGGCCATGGAGGATGGCCCAAGTGCCTGGGCTCCTGTACCCACATAGGAGACCAGGAGAAAGCTCCTGGCTCCTGGCTTCAGATCAGCACAGTGTTGGCTATGGCGGCCATTTGGGGGGTGAACCAATGGAAGGAAGACCTTTCTCTCTGTCTCTCTCTCTCACTGTCTAACTCTATCTGTGAAATAGAAAAAAAAAATCACTGGTTTCTTCAGGTACCCAGGCAAACTTACATTTACCTGAGGGGCACATACAGCATAAAGCATGAAAATATCTTCAGTCTTTCTTTTTCCCACTAAATTCTGCCTATGAAAGTTTTGTAGAGCAAACAGAACACAAAGGCTTTAAAAATGTAATTTATTTACTTTTATTTGTAAGGCAGAGAGACAGAAAGAGAGTGATCTATCCACTGAGTCACTCCCCAAATGCTCACAACTGTGACTGGGCCAGCCCAAAGCAGTGTTGATGGCTCAAGTGGTTGGATCCCTGCCACCCATTTGGGAGACTCAGATTGAATTCTTGGTTCCTGGCTTCATCCTGGCCCAGCCTTGGCTGTTACAGGTGTCTAGGGAGTGAGCCAGTGGAGCTGAATACTCTGTATTTCTCTCTATCCTTCTCTGTCTTTTTCTGTATCTCTGTCTTTCAAATAAAGAAGACACTTAAAAAAAAAAAAGAAATAATCCTAAAACATAACATTTTCTTTTTATGTGATCAAATCCACCAAACGCTTATTTTATGTTTCAGCTTGTGGTTCCTGATTTGTTTAAGAAGCACCTCCCATTTTACATCATAGTTTGTTTCCTCGGTTAGATTTTAAAAAGTATCCTGGGGCCCATGCTGTGGCTTAGCTGATAAAGCCGCTGCCTGCAGTGCTGGCATCCCACATGGGCGCCAGTTCATGTCCCGGCTGCTCCACTTTCAGCTTTCTGTTATGGCCTGGGAAAGCAGTAGAGGATGGTACAAGTCCTTGAGCCCCTGCACCTG
Organism: Oryctolagus cuniculus; assembly: GCF_051225735.1. NCBI lineage: Eukaryota > Metazoa > Chordata > Mammalia > Lagomorpha > Leporidae > Oryctolagus > Oryctolagus cuniculus. Next base: position 146,061,008 of record NC_142869.1, on the reverse strand, counting down.
TGTGGGAGACCTGAAGGAAGCTCCTGGCTCCTGCCATTGTAACCTCTTGAGGAGTGAACCAGAAGATGGAAGACCTCTCTCTTTTTGTGCCTCTTCTCTCTCTGTGTAACTCTGACATTCAAATCAATAAATAAATCTTTTTTTAATATCCTGTAATTGCTTCTTTATTTGTAAAGTTGTAAACCAGGCTTCTCAAAATTGTGTCTTCATTGTGAATTTGATCACAATGCACACTAAACTTGTTTCTACTGCTGACCCAAGGATCAGCATCCTGAGACCCGTGTTTCTGGTGACTGAGACCTGCATGGTTATCCCCTCCACTTAAATCCTGGTTCCCTGTTTTGTCCTCTATTCATTTTTTTAATTATTTATTTGAAAGGCAGAGTGACACAGAGAGGGAGAGACAAAAATGTACAGGGAAAGAGAGAAAGAGAGAGATCTTCCATTTGCTGGTTCACTCCACAAATGGCCACAATAGCTAGGGCTGTGCCAGACGGAAGCCAAGGAGCCATCCTGGTCTCCCACATTGGTGGCAGGGGCCCAAGTACTTGGGCCATCCTCTGCTGCCTCCCCAGGAGCAAGAGCAGGGAGCTGGATCAGAAGTAGAGCAGCCAGGATTCAAATCAGTGCTTTGATATGAGATGCCAGTGTCCCAAGTGGCGGCTTAACCCAGTGTGCCAACATCAGCCCCTCCTCTATTTATTTTCTGTATTGTGTCCCAGAGATAGATGTGACTAAACCAAGTCTTGGTGGCTCTGAAGGAGGGGTCTTCTCTGAGATTTTGATCAACCATGAAGCCAGAAGACAGGAAATGCATGTCCAAAGAAGAACAGAAGAACCCATGGGCATTTTCTCAGCAGTTCTCCATCAAGGAATCAGTGGTGACTTTTCTTGAAAGGTTTACTTAATTTCCCAGGAGTGTGAATATCATGGAAGAATAAAAAAGGAAATGGTAAAGGATGATTTTTCCAATTAGATTTTTGAAATTTAAAATAAGAAACCTTTCCTGTGAGACTTGGCTGTGTGTGTATGAAACAGAAAGCTTCATGCTGTGAGGAGATAAGGAATGATGTCTCAGTACAAGGAGAGCTATGCAAGGGATGCCACCGACCTGCAGATCTGTGCTGTCACTTCCAGTCATCACAGCAGGCCATGGAGGGAATAAAAAGCGAAGCCCAGGGGGACAGCTCCATTGCCAGTGTCCGTTATGTACAAATGTTGCCTTGTGGGGCACAGCTGCTTCCAGTTCAGGATTTATTGCTGAACTTTGATAGTAGGACATTGGTTTGGGGAAGCCAAGGGGCACATCGTAGAGTAGCTCCAGTCTTGACTGTCACACGTGCTGTTATCCAAGGCTGCCTGGGCCTCAGGAAAAGACTGGGATCATTCTGATTGGAACTTGTTTGGGAGGGTTCATGAGTTTGTGTAGGCACAAGGAGGGGCCACGTTCTTGTGCTGTCATTGAAAACACCGAGAACAGAAGAATATCCCAGGACCAACAATGTCTGTGTAAGCCTTTCTGTTTTTATTGTGAGCAGATGGCCTTGAAAAACACAGCAAGGTGTAACCTGGTCAAAGGGTCAAGGGCAGCCACCACCTGATGAAGGCATATAGCGTGATTCTTTCACCATGTTATGGTGCTGTGTCAATGAGAAAAGGGGATCCTTCATGGTTCCTCTTGTCCCTAAATTTCCTGGGATCTGAGGCACTTCCTACCCATGTTTTCGAGTTGTTGCTTTCTGCCCACTGGTAAAAAAAGAAAATCAGCTGTCCCATTCCAATAGTGATAGTTTCACATTTTAAAAGGCTTATTTATTTATTTGAAAGGCAGAGTTACAGAGAAGTGGAGAGACACAAAAATAGATCTTTCTCCCACTCGTTCATTCCCCAAATGGCTGCAGCAACATCTGGGGCTGGATCAAAACAGGGAGCCTGGAACTTCATCCGGGTCTCCCATGTCTGCAGCAGGGGCCCAAATGCCTGGGTCACCTTCCACCGCCTCCCCAGGCACATTAGCAGGGAGATTGATGAGAAGTGGAGCAGTTGTGACTCAAATGAGCACTCATTTGGGATGCTGGCATTGCTGGCGGCAGCTTAACCCATAACAGTGGCCCCTGATAGCTTCACGTTTTCTCTAGTCATCCCTGTTCACAAGCACAGCTCCATTGGGAAGGCTCAGGCCTATGCAGGACAAGGTATTATTTTCAGCATATTTATAGAGGTTCACTATATCTTTTATTTTGGTCTTGATCCCCGGAAGGGGACTCAATCACCAGGCCACTCGCTGAGTGACCACCATCTTTACCTTGTTCCATAATCTGTGGTTCAACTAGAATTATCTTGGGGTTTCCAAGCCCCCTTTTTGGGCCAGCTACCACCCAAAGCATGTAGTAATCCTAAATGCTAGTTGACGAGGACAGGAAGAAGGCATCAAACCCAAATATAGTCACGGAATCCCGATTTGTAAAGCTAACCCGTTAATTGTGCACCCCATTTGCTGTAATCATCAATCAGCAATGGTCAAGAAGAAGTCATCCCTTTTAGGGGATGACAACATTTCACACCCAAACTGCCTTACTGAGTGTGAGGAAAAGAGACAGGTAGAGTCAGAAGTTTGTGAGTTGAATTTTGACAAAGGCACGGGATGCAAAATGTCCATTAAAGCCTTAACTGCTGGCTCATTGTTAAGTAACTTTTGTGGTTAAAAAGCACACTATTTTCTGACTGCAAATAGCCCAGAAATCTGAAACCATGACATATATTAGTTTCGAGGACCACCAGAGTGCGGCTGGATTTGGCTGGGTGGACTGGGAGAGCAGCACAGTAACTTGATAATGTGCCAACAGCGGTGAGTGAGGAACCACTGATAACCCTGGGAGGGGTCAGAAGTCCAGGGGGGTCCATCCATCACAAGCAGGCAGAGTCAACACCCTTTGTCATCACGGTGGACAAATCGGCCAGCTTTTAACCAGGGTCGTAAGTCTGATAAGCAGTAGTAGTCTTTGCATTAGCAGCATATAGTCTGTATTTCAAGAATCACAGACTGTAACAGATGCATTGCTATGCAAGATCTGTTTTTAGGGGTGGTAATCTGGACAGCACAAGTTTCACATGGAGCTGGGATTCAGTTGGTCTCCTCCAGGACCATGTTGTCCCTCTGGGATTTACACGACTGACTCAAATTGTCTGTCAGGCAGCTGGGGTGTATTGCCTCAGTTTACCAGTTAGCCGCCTGTTATTTCCCAGTGGCAGAGCAGAGGAGTATGCTATTGGCAACAGGATGAAGTCAGTGACCATCCGACACATCTGATCCTTAAGAGGATTGTCTAAGGCAAGGGTCACAGCTTTCATTCTAGTCCATTGTGCTCAATGGCATTTACTGCAGCTGTGTCCCCTGGGGCCAGACTGCTGCTGTTCAGTGGACACCATCAACTTAAAAAAGTTTTAAAATTTTTCTACTTTAGGAGGGAGAGAGAGCTCATTTGCTAATTTGCTCCCCAAGTGTCTGCATGGTCCAGGAACTGAAGCCGGGAAACAGAAATGCAATCCAGGTCTCCCACGTGGGCAGCAGGACCTCAACTTCCTGAGCCATCACTACTGCTTCCCAGGGTCTACACTGTCAGGAAGCTGAGTCAGGAGCTGGAGCCAGCCGTCAAACCCAGATAGTCCTGTGTGGGATGTGGGTGTCAATGCTTGAACCGCACGCCCGCCCAGGTCGCCACCAAATTTTATCTCAGTTGAGTCGATAGGGAATCAGTTTCCCGCTTAAGGGTTGCTGCTACCACCGCGGGTCAAGTGAGAGATCACAAGACGGTGAGGCCAGCTGGATCAGCAAGGCCTGCTGGGCCCTTTCCTCGTCGGCCATGGCTCTGACTTTGCCTGCCCGGAAGTGGGGGCTGCCTGACAGTTCTGGAAGCTCAGCGCTGTCTTTCAGATGGCAGGTGCTCACTTGCCAGGACAGAACACCATGCCTTTGGGAAGGAAGGCCCGTGCTGCCGGCAGGTGGCGCCCGTGCAGTGGTGGAAATGGTCTATGCGGGCTTTCGGCAGGTCTGAATCCCCAGGGAAGAATGAATAGGTCTCTGCGTAGTTCCCGCCGCGGGAGCCAGAGGCCACCTTCTTAAAGCGGCAGAAACCTGCTGGAAAAGCAGCGCTGGCCCCTTTGGTGCGTAACGCGTGGCTCCGGAAAGGACAGGCCAAATCCTTTACAGGTGCTTTTGGCACACTGGGCAAGAGTTCCTGGAAGCTGGGGACTCACAACAGAGAGAAGAAAATAACGTGAATCGCCCTCTTGATTCATTAGCGAATGCCAAGCCCGTTTCAGCCTCAAAATTCGTAGAAGGTATTGCAGTTGAAAAATACTGCTTTTGTTAGTCTGTTTCCAAACAACGGAATCGAGTGCAAATATAATGTATCTATATATTTTGTTATATATTTAATTGATGCCATGATGTAGAATATAAATAGTAAAACTATGCTTTAAAGGTAATTTTAAAATAATGTGAGTTCATAATTTAAAAACAAAAATATAATTTAAACATAATTTAAAAAGAATATTAGATTGTTATTCAATTCAGTTTTTTTAAAAACTTTTATTTAGCAAATTTAAATTTCCAAAGTACAGTTTATGGATTACAATGGCTTCCCCCCTCCCATAACTTCCCTCCCACCCACACCCCTCCCATCTCCCACTCCCTCTCCCATTCCATTCACATCAAGATTCATTTTCAATTATCTTTATATACAGAAGATCAATTTAGTAAATATTAAGTAAAGATTTCATCAGTTTGCACCCACACAGAACATAAAGTGTAAAATACTGTTTCAGTACTAGTTATAGCATTAATTCACATTGGACAACACATTAAGGACAGAGATCCTACATGAGGACTCCTGTCGTTGACTTAACAATTTGACACTCTTGTTTATGGCATCAGTAATCTCCCTAGGCTCTAGTCATGAGTTGCCAAGGCTGTGGAAGTTTTAAATGAAACAATTGAAAAGTAACAGTTTAAATATGCTGCCAAAGACGTGACAACTGAGTTAACAATTATTTTTAAATATTTATTTATTTGAAAGGCAGAGTTACAAAGAGGGAGAGAGAGACAGAGACAGGGGGAGAGAGAGAGAGAGAGATCGATCTTCCATCTGCTGGTTCACTCACTAAATGGCCTCGAGCTACCATGGATAGGCCAGGGTGAAGCCTGGAGCCAATAGCTTCTCCAGGGCTCCCACATGAGTGGCAGGGACTCATACACGTGGGCCATCTTCTGCTGCTTTTCCCAGGACATTAGCAGGGAGCTGGATCGGAAGTGGAGCAGCTGAGACATGAATTGACTGAGGCTCATAGGTGATGTGGATGTGTCAGAGGCAGTGGCTTAACCTGTTCTCCAACAGTGCCAGCCCGCAAGAAAGCCAAACTGCTTACCACATCCTGGGTGGAATGCTGGAACAGAGAAAGGGTATCAGGGAGAAACAAAAGAAATCTAAACACAGCGTGAACTTTCACTCAGGATGCTTTATCAATCCTGGTTCATTTGTTGTGACTGATGTGCCATACTAACACCGAGGTGTTAAAAACAGGGTAGACAGAATATGGAGATTTTGGGAACTCTTAGCATTGACAACTTTTCTGAAATATCAAGATTTTGTAAAATAAATTGTTCATTTAAAAGTTGCTTTCAAAGTGTCTTGGTGTATTTTGTGCAACTGTAGTAGAGTAACACAGACATGGTAGCTTGTGAATAGCACAAATTTATTCTCTCCCAGTTGTTGAGGTTGGGAAAGTCCTAGGTTGTGGCACCAGCACCTGATGTGGAGCTTCTTGCTGCAAGTGCACATGAGGGAAGGCAGAAGGGCAGGAGAGGAACTTGGTCTTCACACAGTGAAAGGGCAGGAGACAAGGATCCCACCCCAGGATTCCTCTGTGTGATGGCATTAATCCATTTGTGAGAGCAGAGCCCCCATGACCTAAAACATACCGCTTTAGGGATGCATTAGGGGTTAACTTTTTCAACTCATGAACAGTGCAAAAGGTATGGCCCAACATTCGCAAGAATTTCAAATGGATGATTTAGTTTTCAATAAAAGTACTACATGCATGTGGTATGGAATGATGCCAGTACAAGTAAGATGTTTTTCTCTACAGATGAGTTTGTCACCTATGTATATGCAAGTCTGATGTTCTACTGATTTATGTGTAGCTAGCTGATCTGCATAAAAGCTCTGTGAATCATTAAGAATTCCTAAAAAAATTAGACATAAATCTGGTGTCTACTCACTGGAGAGCTTCCTGAACACTGGAAGCAGCCTGGGTGTGATCAGACTTAGTTAACTGGCAGACAAGGGACCATAACCCATCTCTACTACTAAGCCCTTTTCAGAGGATGAGTAACCAGGGGGTTGTTAACCCACAACTCCATAATGAAACACTGATGCTTTAAATATTCCAGAAGCATAAATTGCCAAGAAATCTTTTATTTTATCTCTAAGTTTGCTTGTGTTAAGGACTTCAAGTCTTAGAATCATATTTTATGCAATACTTTCTATTCTTACTGATTTCCCCCTAGATTTTGTACTGTATAATGCTTATGTGTGTATATTTTGATAATTGACAGGTTTGCATATTCATCTTAGTAATTACTTTTATAGCTTGAGGCTAAAATGCACTTATTTTTCACTTTTAAAATACAACATTGATTAAATCTCTACTGTGAGCGATGATGGGACTAATACTTCTACTCTCCCTTCATCTCAACTGCTGCAATGTCTTCAAATTTTAACAGATCGTACTAGACTTAGAATGCTTTGGTCTAGGATTTTTTGAATTTACAATGATGGATAACTGGTATGCATTAGTAGAAATCATCTTTTGTCTTTTTTGGTAGAAATCATCTTTTTTCTTTTTTGGCATAATGGTTAGTACACTGTTTGGGATGATCACATCCCATGTTGGAGTGTCTAGGTTGAAGTCCCAGCTCTGCTCCCAATTCCAGCTTCTTGCTAATAATGCACATCCTGAAGGTGATGAACCAACACTTGAATTCCTGCCACCCACAAGAGAGATTCAGATTCTGTTCCAGCTCCTGGCTTCAGCCATGTTTAGTCCGACTAGCATTTGAAGTCTGAAACAGCTGCTTTAAGATCTCTGTCTCTCTGCCTTCCAAATAAGTAAAAATCAATAAAGAATTTTTTTAAAAAAGAGGGGTGTCGCTCCCCCTCTTCGTGGAGGAACGACACTAAGCCCTGCCTAGGCTTCATATCCGAGTCACGGCACCATTATGTCGCTCCCCGTCTTCGTGGAGGAACGACACAGGACCCTGCGCTGTTCTTTTGTCTGCTCGGCCCTCCCCGGGTTTGCTGCTGGTTCTTCCCGGGTTGGCTACCGACCCTTCCACCTCCGTGGAAGGGCGGTTCCCCCTGCCACATTCCCCACTTCCGTGGGGGAGCGGCACACCGCCGGCCGGCTCTCTCGGGGGCTGCACAGGTGTTCCTTCAGATAGATGTTCCTGGTGCATGTTGTCTCTCTCCTCCTTTATAGTCCTCTTCCACCAATCCCAACTCTGCTACCCACACTCCGAGTACGCTGCTCTCCTCCAATCAGGAGCAGGTCCTGCTGTTTATTGGTTGAACTGGAGGCAGCTGTGTAGAAGCTGTTTCTCCCTTCTCAGCGCCATATTGTGGGAGAGCAGATGCATAAAATAAGTCTTAATTCCAGTAACTTAGTCTAGTCCGAGTTGCTCCCAGTTGCTCCCCACAGAGGGGGCATACTTTAAATGTTGATTTTTTTCCCTGGGCTGGGACTATGTGATGTGTGATAGTCTCTTGGGTAGGGTTGGGCAGGAGCAGTGGCTTCAGTTCCCAGGCAGTCATGTAATCTCCAGCAAAACACTTGACACTCCACAGTGTGTTGCCTCACTGTGCTATGATGTTTGGTAAGCAAGGAGTTTTAAATGCACTTTCATCTTTCCATATGCTCTGCTTTTGATGGGTTTATCTGAATGTAACCCCATTGCTTAATTGATATTTAACCCCTGCAGTAAAATAAAGGAACCAATCAGATTATAACACCTCTATTTTTCTCTTTTTTTCTTCTTTATATTGCTCCTACATAGCCAGGAGTTTTAATATTTACACTCTGTCCTGTGTTTGTAATTCTCACTTATTAACCTCATGATCATAACTGAAAGATGTCATTTGCAATTCCCTATGGCCTGATTTTATAATTATATCTATATATAACTATAGTATATATAATAGTATATATAATAGTATATATTTTATATATAACTATATATAAGTTTATATATATACACTTTTTTTGGAATAAATAAAAACCCTGAATGAATGAGAAAAAATATGAGATACAATGGTTGCCTGCCATAGGATAGCGATGCCTGAAGGAAGAGAAACAAACGTGGTCAGCTCTGCAATGGCCATGGAACACCACTGTCTGGAATTTCAGTCCAAAGACAGAATTAGAACCCAAACAGTGTCAGGTGATCTGTCTGAGTTAAATAGACAAGACGAGTTGAAACCTGGGGAGGTCAACAAGACTGGAATTCACTGGAGTGGCAGAGAAGAGGCAGAGCTACACACTCTTGTGAGATGATTTCGCATGCTGCATTGAAGAGTCCTTCACTGCATTAAACTGTTGCGTGATTTTATTAGGATGTAATATAATGATATGTTTGCAAAAGACAGCACACTTCAATTTACACTTAAAATTAGATTCTTCCTCTTCTTTACACAGTGCTTTATACAAGAGCTTTAACCAGGACAGCTGCAACCACAGAATGAGAATGTCTTTCCTGTAAGAATAGACAGTGTGGTCCCAGCAAGTAAGGCCATAAAGAGGAGGTGGACTTTAGGTGCACGATGGCCAGTTGCAGCTGCCTGTTTCAGTAAGCCAGGCCATTGTAGTAACCACAGAGGACTGTTTGAGATTAGATCATGGGAAGTGTTGTATCAAAGCAATGAAGCTAATAGAAAACTGAATATCGTAGCTTCAGAGCTGTAGGCAGATGCACATCCTCATTTTGATGGAACAAAGAAAACTCCAACACAGGGTTCAGATAGATGTGAATATGCAGACTATTTTGCAAAGCATGCATAAGTTCAACTTAAAAATGATTGATCTCTTAGTTATATTTGGTTTCTTTTTTTAAAAGATGTGGTTTTAAAAAGTTTTTTATTTACAGATTCTGAAGCTTAAGAAATTCATCAACAACAAAACAAACGATCCCATTAAGAAATGGGCAAATGACTTGAACAAGCATTTTTCAAGAGAGGAAATTCAAATGTCCAGAAGACACTTGAGAAAATGCTCAGGATCACTAGCCATCAGGGAAATGCAAATCAAACCATAATGAGGTTTCACCTCACCCCCGTTAGAATGGCTCTCATACAGAAATCAACAAGTAACAAATGCTGGCGAGGATGTGAGGAAAAAGAAACCCTAATCCACTGTTGGTGGGAATGTAAATTGGTGTGGCCACTGTGAAAAACAGTATAGAGATACCTCAGAAATCTGAATATACATCTACTATATGATCCAGCCATTCCACTCCTGGGAATTTTCCCAAACCAAAAGAAATCACCAATCTGAAAGAGTTACCTGTACCCCCATGTTCATTGCAGCTCAATTCACAATAGCTAAGATATGGAATCAACCCAGATGTCCATCAGCTGTTGACTGGATAAAGAAATTATGATAAATATACATTATGGAATACTATACAGCTGTGAAAAATAAAATCCTGTCTTTTGCAGCAAAATTGATGCAACTGGAAACCATTATATTTAGAAAAATAAGCCGGTCCTAAAAAGACAGATATCATATGTTTTCCCTAGATTAATGGATATTTTGAGATTTAATGATTGTTTAGAGCACTAGTCTTTTCCAGTGAGGAACACTGATTTCTTTTTTTTTCCTTTATACTATTTTTTGAACACTTTAACTTAGTGTAGGGTTAACTTTATGATCATTAAGTGAACTGAAGGTAGAACTATGTAAAAATTAAGAGTGAGAATAGGAGATGGAGGAGGAAGAAGGATTGGAGCATGAGTAGGAGGGAGGGTAGGATGGGAAGGGTCATCGTGTACCTAAATTAGTATATATGATATATATGAAACGTATAACCTAAGTAAAAATTTTTAAAAAGTTCTTTCTTTGGGATGGCATTGTGGCACAGTGGGTTAAGCTGCCACTTTCAGTGCCAGTATCCCATATCAGGGTGCTTGATCAAGTCCCTGCTTCTGTGCTTCTGATCCAGCTCCCTGTTCATGCTCCCCTGGGAAGGAAGCAGATGACTGCCCAAGTGCTTGGGCCATGGCCACCCACTTGGGAAACCCAGATGGAGTTCCTGGTTGCTGGCTTTGGCCTGGCCCAAACCTGGCTGTTGTAAGCATTTGGGAAGGAAGCAGTAGATGGAAAATCTTTCTGCTGTACCTTTCAAATAAAAAGACAAATAAATAAAATTAAAAAAAAAAAACACTTTATTTTAGGGAGTTCTCACATCCTCTGGTTCACTCTCCAAATTCTCACAACGGCCAGAAGGCTGAAGATGGGAGCTAGGAACTCAATCCAGGTCTTCCATGTGGGTGGCAGGAACTCAATTACTTGGCCTGTTTCTGCTGCCTCCTAAGGTCTGCATTAGCAGGAAGCTAGAGCCAGGAGCCAGAGCTGGAACTGTAGTGTAGACATGGGCATCCTAACTGGCATCTTAACAGCTGGGCAAAAGCACACCTTTAAATTTAGTTTCTTTATACATTTCTCCAATTTCAAGATTCTGTCAATACTAAAATTGTTTAGAAAAATATGGCTGAATACAATTCAAAACCATTCAGGTAATAATAAATACATTCTTCAAGACAAAAATTTTTTACATTTATTATACTTGGTTGAAATTTGTAAGATATGCAAGTTATAGCTGGTTTCAAACTTACATTTAATGTGGCATGCTTTGCTTAATTTTCCTGTAAATTGGATGTAAGCAGAAGAAAAACAACAATGGGGCAAGTGTTTTGGTGTAGTGGGTAAAGCTGGCACCTGCAGTGCCAGCATCCCATATGGGCACCTGTTCAAGTCCTGGCTGCTCCACTTCCAATCCAGCTCCCTGCTATGGCCTGGGAAAACAGTGGAAGATGGCCCAAGTGCTTGGGCCTCTGTACGCACGTGGGAGGCCTGGAGAAGCTTCTGGCTCCTGGCTTCGGTCTGGCACAGCTCTGCTGTTGTGGCCATTTGCACTGCCTTTCAATAAATAAATAAGTCCGTGCTGCGGCTCCCTAGGCTAATCCTCCGCCTTGCGGCGCCGGCACACCAGGTTCTAGTCCCGGTCGGGGCGCCGGATTCTGTCCCGGTTGCCCCTCTTCCAGGCCAGCTCTCTGCTGTGGCCCGGAAGTGCAGTGGATGGCCCAAGTCCTTGGGCCCTGCACCCCATGGGAGACCAGGAGAAGTACCTGGCTCCTGCCATCGGATCAGCGCGGTGCACTGGCCTCAGCGCACCGGCCGTGGAGGCCATTTGAGGGTGAACTAGCAGCAAAAGGAAGACCTTTCTCTCTGTCTCTCTCTCACTGTCCACTCTGCCTGTCAAAATAAATAAATAAATAAATAAAGCTTCTAAAAAAAAAAAGAATCTCTTTAATTGGGCAAGTTTCTAGGTACTTCATGACAGACATTCCACTTACTGTTCTCAATAACCATGAGAGGAAGACATGTTTGTCTCCATTTTTCTGATGAGAAAAATGAAGACTCAGTGGATGGACAATCTACTAGTCTAAGGCTACTCAGCTATTAAATGCGAGAAGCAGGTCATACACGTGGGTCTCAAGCTTCAGCTGGGGCTCAAGAATGAGAAAGGCCAGAGAAATGAAGAGATTCAAGAGTTTGAAGGAATGAGATGTCAGTTATTCCAAAAGAAGCCAGGGGACCCGGAAGGGAAGGGGCAGCCTGGCGTCTATGGCCTTTGGCTGAGAAAGCTGCTGGGAATTTGCCAAAGAGCTTATTTTTGAGTCTGAGAACCCAAGCAGAAGTGGAAAGTGAAGAAGTAGAGGATATGAGAACAGATAAATGTTTTAAAAAGCTGAAGTGAAAATGGAAGGAAAATACAGGGTCTGCCCTGAAGGCATGAGCACCTTCAAAGAGAGACAGTCTGTGTTTGGTTTGCGATTTTAGAAAAGTTTAAGATAATAAGGATTTAGCCATGAAAAGACCTAATCAGTCTATGGAGTTTAAAGGAAAGCTCAGAGTCAAATATGTATGCCAAGAAAAGTTTCTTTTCATTGTAAAATGTTTGCAAGGAAGTACAGCTTTTATATCAACAGCCTCACTGGAAAAGAAACAAGGAAATTTAAAAAATGTGCAATTGAATATTCATTTTCAAATTTTCATATGACCATTGTGCTTCTTATTTTAAAAACATCAGATATACATGATGTGGGAAATATGAGTTGGCTTAGCTCTGTGTTCAGAAATAGCCAGGTATGGACAAAACATGTCAGGGAGAGCACAGGAGAGAGAAGAGGAGATTGGCATAGGTGAAGGAGAAACCAACAGCAGGCAAATCCTGCGGGGTGACAGTGAGAGGTGCAGAGAGCATCTATGGCAGCAAGCATGCAGAGATGGGGCAACCACAGCGAGCATATGGGAATAGATCCTGTTAGGAGGAGGAAAACACAGGGTCATGGCAGGGAGGGAAACCTGTGGAGAAGACGCTGAGCCTCTGAAAAGCCAAAGAACATGTGCAAAGGGTAAAGAATCCATGACACAGAGCTTGGGAGTGCTGCATACTTTCCCAAGAGTCACAGAAAAAAATAGCAATAATTAAATAAAAGGCGAAGTGATCTTAAATTCACCATATCTAGTGCTGCTATCATTTTCTTGACCCTTACCACCCTGCTCCCATTAGATTTCATAATTTTGTCTTTTCGGATCATCAGTAGCCTGCAAATTGGACACATAGCTTCCAGAAAACCACTCCCAATGATATTGCACATCCCATGGAAAACTTTGATGAGTACATTTTTTTTAACATAACAATGAACTAACTCTGTAGGTTAACCAGTTCTATTCCCTGCCTCTGCTTCCCATCCAGCTTCCTGCCAATGTGTCTGGAAAGTCAGCAGAAGTTGGCCCAAGTGCTTGGATTCTTGCCACACACGTGAGAGACATGGATTGAGTTCCTACCCAGATATTGTGGCCATCTGGGTAGTGAACCAGCAGATGGAAGATCTTTCTCTGTCCCTCTCCGTCAGCCTACCTTTCAAATAAAGAAATGAATAAATCTTCAGTTAGTGAGCCAAATTCTTGGCTAGTTCTTTGGGACCCTTCAGAAGTACATTGTCACTCACTGCTTGTCTACTGTTTTTCTCCATGTCTTAGAACAGACACCATGCTTCAGCTGCTCTAAATTACTGGTTGAAATCATGCATACCCATTTTTGCTTTGCATAGTATATTGTTACCTATTTTTTGTCTCTGAGGCTATTTTACTGTGAGTTCTCAAAAGAAGGTACACAGCATTTAATACTAGATTTCTTCGTTTTTTAAAAGATTTATGTATTTATTTGAAAGTCTGCGTTGCACAGAGAGAGAAGGAGAGGCAGAGAGAGAGAGAGAGAGAGAGAGAGAGGGAGAGAGAGAAGTCTTCCATCCACTGGTTCACTCCCCAACTGGCCACAACAGCTGGAGCTGCGCTGATCTGAAGCCAGGAGCCAGGAGCTTCTTCGGGGTTTCCGTGTGGGTGCAGGGGCCCAAGGACTTGGGCCATCTTCACTGCTTTCCCAGGCTACAGCAGAGAGCTGGATTGGCAGTGGAGCAGCCGGGACTTGAACTGGTGCCCATATGGGATGTCAGCACTGCAGGTGGCGGCTTTACCCACTATGCCATGGTGCTGGCCCCAGATTTTTTCATTCTTTAAGCTATTCTCTCATTTAGAGAACAAGGCATAAAATGCAATGAAAAAAGAGTAAATTATATATTGACTTAGGAAAAAATGTGCATCATATATATTAATAAAATATATAGATTTTTACAAACATACATATATAGTATATTAACTATGCAAGAATTGTTATAAATAAAATATACAGTTGATTCATTTTAAAACATTGTTACATATGAAAATGATTTTATATTTGAGAATGCTCTGAGAAATAGAGTGCTAACTTCCTTGATTTTCCTTTCTAAAAACTTTAAAAATTTTCATTTTATTTGAAAGACAGGGTGACAGAGAGAGTGACATATAGAGATGGATTTTCCATCACCAAATGCTCACAACCTCAGGGATTGGGGCAGGCTGAAGTCAGGAGCCTGGAACTCTGTATCTCACATGGGGAGCAGGGATCAAATTCCCTGAGGCATCACCTGCTGCTTCCCAGGGTAACATTAGCAGGCAACTGGACTTGGAAGCAGAGCTGGGACTTGTACCAAGCACTATGCAGTACAGGCTTCTTAAGCAGCTTTTTAACTGCTGCTCCAAACTGTCATTTGAGTGACTTTTTATACGATTAAAAATTCCTTTATAAATCTACATTTAAGCTTTGCATGTTTTTGAGAATATTTGTATCACTTTAGGTGACTATATGGCTATTAAATTTTACATGAAACATTTAGTTTCTAAGATTGCAATAATAAGACAGAGCAGCAGATGGAGCTATAGAACGTATTATTCTTCCTCTTCTTCCTTCAGTCATTTTCCATGACTGTCTCTGAAATAACTTTAAATAACATTTAAAGATACACTTATTTCTCTTATTCTTTGAGACCTCTGTTTTTGTGTTTTATGCATTCACTATAGAATTCTAGACTTTCCAAAAGAGAGAGAGATTGTAATCTAATATTTAAAAAATGCATGGTAGTAGAGATTATAGTAATTATTCATGTTATTCATTATTATGATTCAGTGGCACTTATCAAGGCGCAGTACAGGGACCAAAGAAAAGGCAAGTTGCAGAGAAGGGGAGAGACTGGGTTCAACACTGAATACGGCAGGGGCCAGTGGAAACTGAGCAGAGTGGTTGGTGGATGGAGATGACTCAGGAAACCTCGGGAGCAAGGAGGATTCTGGCCACCTTGACTCAACAGGATTCTTGTTGGGGTCAGGCCAGGGTGGTTTGACATTACCTGGTAGAAGAGAAGGAATCTCAGCAGACAGATAACAAGGGTGATCAGATATGAAAGGGAGGGGCACTCTTGCCAAATGGACTTAGTAAAATTCTTGTTACGTGTGGATTTTACAAGGAAATGTGGAGTGGGAGCTAAGAAAAGGATCAGGAACCTGGCTAAATTTTGGCCGAGCAAAGAATCTTTGTCAGTTTCAAGATTTGTGCCTTAATAGTGTTAAAGTACTATGGTGTTTGTATTTTTAATGAAAGCCATTGAGAATATGTCCAATAGTTGCTTTACCTTTACCTTCACTTTTTTTTTTTTTTTTTTTTTTTTGACAGGCAGAGTGGACAGTGAGAGAGAGAGACAGAGAGAAAGGTCTTCCTTCGCCGCTGGTTCACCCTCCAATGGCCGCCGCGGCCGGCGCGCTGTGGCCGGCACACTGCGCTGATCTGAAGCCAGGAGCCAGGTGCTTCTCCTGGTCTCCCATGGGGTGCAGGGCCCAAGCACTTGGGCCATCCTCCACTGCACTCCCGGGCCACAGCAGAGAGCCGGACTGGAAGAGGGGCAACCGGGACAGAATCCGGCGCCCTGACCGGGACTAGAACCTGGTGTGCCAGCGCCACTGGGTGGAGGATTAGCCTACTGAGCCGCGGCACCGGCACGTTTTTCTTTTGAAACTGCACTTAATGTTTACCTGATTGGGTATCACACTAGGAGAACAACCCATTTATTATAAAGATCATATTCTCAGCTCTTTCTTCAATTCTCTAAAAATTCATTCTTGGATAATTTAATGTCATAGTCATTGGCACTGTATTGACTTGGGCCTCTGCAAGCAAATTCAGATTTTCCTAAATGATCTCTTAGTGCCAATTATAGCAAATTAATTGCAATTAATGACAATTATTCTCCCACCAGTCCAAGAACTCTAGATCAGTAGTACCTAGCTTAGGGTCTGCTATGCATTTTGTACCCAATAACATTGATTTTTAAAATATTGATAATAATTTTTAATTAACATAAGGTGAACACATTTCTTTCTTTTTTCTTTTTTTTTTTTTGTTTGACAGGCGGAGTTAGACAGTGAGAGAGAGAGCAGAGAGAGAAAGGCCTTCCTTTCCGTTGGTTCACCCCCCAAATTGGCCACTACGGCTGGCGCGCTGTGCCTATCCGAAGCCAGGAGCCAGGTGCTTCCTCCTTGTCTCCCATGCGGGTGCAGGGCCCAAGCACCTGGGCCATCCTTCACTGCCTTCCTGGGCCACAGCAGAGAGCTGGACTGGAAGAGGAGCAACAGGGACAGAATCCGGCGCCCCAACCGGGACTAGAACCTGGGGTGCCGGCGCCGCAGGCAGAGGATTACTTAAGTGAGCCGTGGCGCCGGCCGAACACATTTCATATATACAGATTCAGGAGCAAGTGATCCTTCCTTCCCACCCATTCTCCCACCATCCCTCTTCCTTCTTTTCACATTCTTATTTTTAATTTTTATAATGACATATTTTTGGTTTATTTTCTAATCATAAGATGAAACCTCCACTAAGTAAGGAATTTAAAAAAAAAATAAGAAAAACCCACTGTTCCGCAACAGTAGAGATAAGGGCTGTGAACAATCTTCAATTCTCAAAATGTCAATTGTTGCTAATACACATAACATTTTTGGTACTTATTAGCTATCACAGATCAAGGAAAACATGTGATATTTGTCTTTTTGGGTCTGGCTTATTTCACTAAGTATAATGGTTTCAAGTTTCACCCATTTTGTTGTGAAAGACATAATTTCATTCCTTTTTTATGGCTGAGTAATATTCCATAATATAAATGTACCATATTTTGTTTATCCAGTCATCAGTTCATGGGCCAGTAACGTTAATTAACTGAATGACAGGACAAGCAAGGGGTCTGCAAGGAAAATATAGTGATGAAGGGATTAGTGGCAGGTTTGCAGGTGCTTCATCGCATCTTAAGAGTGACGTGATTTTCTTTGGATAATGGGATTAGGCTTGGCATCTTGGAGCAACTGCAGCCCAGCTTGGAGGCCATCACAATGTTGGAAGAGATCCATTCCTGAGGTCAGGAGGTATGTCCGTGTGGCTGATGATGAAGCCTAAGACTTAGAGGTGACATCATCTGCCCACTTCCTGAAGGCCATCACTCCACGGGATGTGGACTCAATATTCTAGAGCTTCTATTCCTGCAGGGAAGCTTCTAATCCACAGGGAATAAATCTCACAGTGATACTCGTGGGTATCCATGGGTAGGCAATTTCCAATTCAAAAAACTGTTCCTGGTTTAAACAGATTGCACTGCTGTAATGGTTCTGTCCCAAGCAATGTAGTTCCCCTTTCTTTGACTCAAGTGGCGCAACAGTAGCAGTGATGGAGAGGCGGTGGAGGATGCAACAACTAGGGGTGCAGAGTGGACAGGATTAACCACTGAGGTCCACGTAGCCATGGATGGGCAGAGTTAACATACTTTGGGCTTCCGTAGGGTCATGTTTGAGTGCGTTCATTTGAGCTATGGTGGTGTTTTTTTTGTTGTTGTTGTTCTTGTGTTCTGCCTTTACCGTTCCCTAATTTGTTTTAAGCCATAAAGGATGCTCCTGCAGTGTGTGTGTGTGTGTGTGGTCGGATTTCTCTCTATATTCTGTTTACTCAGCACATATGGCATTTCATTAGAAAATTACTATCCTTAAACATCCAAAGA
Organism: Oryctolagus cuniculus; assembly: GCF_051225735.1. Taxonomy (NCBI): domain Eukaryota; kingdom Metazoa; phylum Chordata; class Mammalia; order Lagomorpha; family Leporidae; genus Oryctolagus; species Oryctolagus cuniculus. The sequence continues at coordinate 146,043,198 of NC_142869.1, read as the reverse complement.
TTCAAAGAAAATCTCTCTTCTACCCAATTTTATTTCACAGAAATAATTACAGTTAACAGCTTGGTTTAATAGCATTTCAAATTCTCCCTTCAACATATAAATATATGCATTGTACTGTTTTACTTATTTATTTTTTTGCTTTTAAAAAGTAGGAAAAACATTGGTACAAGCATTTCTGTTCAATAGGCAAATGTCTTCGAATCAAGAAGAGCCCTTAGACTTTGCTAATCTCCTCCATTGGCCTAAATTCCCCAGGCCCCTCAATGTCTTTCTATTTTATGTATTTGAAAGCAAAATTAGCTTTGATAGAATTCTGAATGGAAATTAATGTAAATTAATACTTCTTCTCCTGTTTACTGAGTTTCTCTTCTGTGCCAGGTGTCCCTGGCACTATTTAGATCTCATAACTCTGAACTAAGCATGTCGTAGTTGAACTAAGCATGTCGTAGTTGTGATCAATATTATGTAAAGAACATTGAGGCTCAGAGCTGTTAACATTGCCGCCAGAGTAACACAGTTGACCTAAAATCTCCAGCAGACATTAAGGCCACCAACATAACCGTTGCCTCCTAGTGAATTTTCAATGTCAAAAATTATACTTTGGTTTAAATTTGGGGATATTAACATTGTTATAATATGATTTTTTTTACAGCCAGGAATGCATATCTGTGTATCCTGTGTTCAAATCATCCTCTCTGCACAATAATAATAATAACAACAACATTATCAGCCTTTAAAGTATGGCTTTCAACAATAAAGCATGTACCTTTAGATACTTTTTATATATCGCCTACTTCCATGTCACTTAAAGACTGTTTTCATCATCGTATTTACCAATTGTCAGCCTTAAATCCCGATTGGCTTCAGAAATAAAACCTTTGCATTGCCAGCACTGAACTTAGCCTGTGTTAAATTTCACCCGAAAAAATCCTAAAATTAAAAGTGTCAGCAGAATAAACAGATAAATTAGTACAATTTAGAAATATTGCCAGATATCTGCATAAAACGGATTAGTCTGATTTTAAAATCCCCTCCCCAGAGAAAGGTGCAAGCAGAAAACCCCAAATATTTCAAATCCTCATTGAGGCGGTGGCAGGCTCGTCCCCTGTGCTAATGTCCGGTTCTATCCCACCATCAAGGTAGACAGATGAATTGTCTCTCACAGAAAATACACAGCCTACCGCGAACGTGGTGACCACTAGGGGGCATGCTCAGTTTTCTCATCACAGACTGCACCATTTCATTATTTCAAATTCTCAGCAGCCCTGGCCAACAGGTGCAAAATGCTGAAATCAGTAGTAATCATAAAAATAGTTACAAAGTGTGTGTTTGTCACTAGAAAGGCATCGTGTACTTTCAAATTTGAAAGGCTGACAAGACAGAGAGACAGAGAGAGAGCGCCCCATTCACTACTGCCCCACCAAATGCCGCCGGGCTGGGCTGGGCTGACTCCTGGAGCCAGAGAACTCCATTCAGGCCTCCTATGTGAGTGGCAGGAACCCAACTACTGGACCCATCATGTCTGCCTTCCAGGGTTTGCATCGGATGGACGCTGGAGAGATGAGCCAGAGTTACTTTGATATGGGATGCAGGGGTTTTAACCTCTGGGCTCAGTGATCACCTTGCCTTGCATGCCCTTAGTAGGATATTGATGTACTGGAAAGGATAAATAGGAAAAATTCTCAATTTTTTAAAAGATTTATTTATTTATTTGAAAGGCAAAGTTACAGAGAGGCAAAGGCAGAGAGAGAGAAAGAGACCTTCTACCCACTGGTTCATTCCCCAGATAGCTGCAGTGGCTGGAGCTGGGCCAGTCTGAAGCCAGGAACCAGGAACTTCTTCCAGGTTTCCCACACAGGTACAAGGGCCAAGGACTGAGCCATCTACTGTCAAGCAATTTTTTTTTAATGATATGTGACATACTGTCACTCTCAAACAAAATCATTCTTACTGTAGGTATATTTTGGGCTTATTTTCAGAGACTGAATTTTATGTCTGAAGAATTTCAACAGCGTTAAAATATCTAAGTATTATTATTTTCTTCCTTATGTTAGATTTCTTTCTCTTTTTTAAAAATTTATTTGACAGGTAGAGTTATAGACAGTGAGAGAGACAGAGAGAAAGGTCTTCCTTCCATTGGTTCACCCCCCAAATGGCCACCACGGCTGGAGCTATGCCGATCTGAAGCCAGGAACCAGGTGCTTCCTCCTGGTCTCCCATGCAGGTGCAGAGACCCAAGCACTTGGTCCATCCTCCACTGCCTTCCCGGGCCACAGCAGAGAGCTGGACTGGAAGAGGAGCAACTGGGACCAGAACCCGGCACCCATGTGGTAAGCCGGCGCTGCAGGCGGAGGATTAACCAAGTGAGCCATGGTGCCGGCCCCCTTATGTTAGATTTCATATCTACAGCTATGTGGTGTCCAAATTCCTCATTATTGTTGGACATTTAGTCTGCCTCTGATTTTCTACTGAAAGCCAGACTGTGAAGAGTACAACAGTAAGAGCATAAGTACAGGTGCACAGGGATTCATGCCTCACGTTTGCCTTTTACTATTTGAAATGTGAGTTAGGCCTGCGCAGCAACTAATTTTCCCTAATTGCATCTAATTAGAAGATATTGAAAAATACCGTAAAACAGGTTAGATTTATGCTCTCCTTTTGTGGAGTCACTAACATGGATTTGCAATGAGCTATTCCACAGCCAATTGCTTTTAGGTATAGTATTCTTACTGTTCTCTCTGTCCACCTGTCAGAAAGTAGAAAGTCTTAAAAGATGAGTATGTTTTTGAACCTTAGAAAACAAATGGTTGAAAAAATGAAAATAAATAAGTCAAATAAAGAGAATATCACATTTGTGCCTTGAAAAACAGAACTCAAATAGGCAAACTTCTGATCAAGCTATTTATAGAAAACTCTTAAGAGGTATAATTACTTCAGAGAGAAAGATGAGGTTTCCCTTTAAATGGTTTTTCTTACCCTTCCCTCTCCCTGGAGCTTTCTGGATTGCAGATAAGAATCTCAGCTATGCAGATGAAAAAGCTGCTTATGAAAGGATTAGCTTCGAGGTCTGAAACGAAATAACCAGTGAGAAGTAAATGACGCACACTTACCCCACTGCCTGACTGTGAGACGGACAGGGACATCCCTGGTCCCAGAGAACAGACTTTCATCTGTTCCGTTTGGGGTTCTTGCTAAGTTTGAAAACTTGCTTCTACTCTCCATTAGTCCATATTGTAAAGACACAGTCCCAGGGGACAGCAGAGCTGGGTAACAGCAGAGTCCTATGGGTAGTGAGGTAGAGAGTATATTTAGTCTCAAATCCCTGTTTCCCACCAAGGTGGAAAAATTCATAATAGCACCAAAGGTATCTCCAGGAAATCAGCACCATGTTGCTCATCTTTTTGGATCTCTTCCACCAATCCAAGAATTTGGAGCGATTACCCTGACTCCCTAGGCAGACTCATTCAGCAGTGAACTCAAAAGGGATATTTAAGAGAATTTGGAGTTTTGGAAGACGAAAATGACTTTGCATTCTAACTTATGGTAGGGTATTTTAATTCGAATAGAAATGAATTGCCTTATTACTAGGGAACTATGGAGCTGGTGGAACTATGGCTGGTGTTTGACTTGTAAGTCCCTTCTACTCCTGAGGACAATTTTGTGCCCTTTTAATGCAGTATGTACCAGGGTACCCCCTTGAAGATAGACTCAAGTGGAGGAGAAAAATGTCTTTTGTCCTTAGGATTTCCCATTGCTTCTAATGTTTTGAAAGGAAGGTTTCTGCCCAAAGGGAGTCTGAACTCTATTTGCATATGAGCCACATGTCTTGTTTACTGTACTGTTCATGCCAGCCGTACTCAGCAAATATTCCAGAAGGAATGAATGAATGTTCACAAAGGTGAAATACACAGATCTCACCCACATTGTCTCTTACTTCTGATTAAAAACTAATGATCACACGCCCTTTTAAAATAATAGTTTCATATCATCATAATAGCCATGTAGCTTTATGCCTACAACACTTGGTCCTTGGAAAATATGCCTTTGAGAACATTCAAAAATTATCAATTTTTCATTATTCTTGGTAGCACTCACAGGGTGTGTGATTATGAGTTTTTCTGGATTATGTGTCTAATGAAATTGACATTTCAGTTATGATTAATATGACTATGTTTAATTTTTTAATTTATATTTTATTGGAAATGCAGAGAGACACACAGAACGGGAGACAGAGAATTTCTACCCACTGATTTACTGCCCAAGTGCATGCCACAGCTGGGGCTGGACCAGGCCAAAGCCAGGAGCCAGGAATTCCATCTGGGTCTCCCATGGGAGAGGCAGGGCCCCACCATCGTCCACCGTCTTCCAGGGTGCATTAGCAGGGAGCTGGATTGGAAGGTGAGCAGCTGAGACTGGAACCTTGTGCTCTGATATGGGATGCAGGAGTCCCTAATGGCAACTTAATCTGTTGTGCCACAGCTCCCATTGATCACATGACTGTGCTTTGCCGGCACTGACCCCATATGGGGCTCCTTGTAACAGTTGTAACTGATCCAGGAGGCTGGCTGAAGGAGTGGAGGTCTGTTAATTCTCTCCAGCGGAGAGCACCACAGTGACAACAGAACACCCAGATGCTAATGAAGACAGCTGGGGTCCAGTACTTCTCCCTGCATCCCTGATGGTGGGAACCTAAGATGAACCCCTGTCTGGGACAATAAAACACCACCAGCTGCAGACGGCTCTGTGAGACACCTCTTGCTGTGACTCCATTTCCTTTGAGAGAATTCTTCCTGAGAAGTTGCCAGAGGCTGTGCTGGTGTAAAACACTCTTTACTTCCTGGCTGAAGCTTGATGAGATTGGTTGGTCCAGGCACACCTGGGTAGGGGGTGTGTCTACTAAGCGTTCAGAAAATTCCCTCATTGGATGCACAGTGTTTGGTCTGTTGCTAGGTGCAACATTTTCCATATCATATCTTTTGAAATATTCCTGTTGCTTATTTTTTTTTATTCTGCTTTCTGTGCTTTGTAAAAAGCTGATTAATTTAGCAACTGTCTTTATCTCACTTGACTTATCACTCGATTAGGGATAAAAAGGACCTGCCTGCCTTGGTGAAATTATAACCCTTGAGGTTGAAGTTGTCACCAGGTGTGGGAGGCACTAGGTCCCCTTGGCTGGCCCAGCATGACATGGGGAATACAGGTTTTCAACATAACTCAGTATTTAGGCTCATTTTCCATTTTTTTTCCTTTGCATTAGAGTGTGTCGCTCCCCCTCTTCATGGAGGAACAACACTAAACCCTGCCTAGGCTTCATATCCGAGTCACGGCACCATTATGTCGCTCCCCGTCTTCGTGGAGGAACGACACAGGACCCTGCGCTGTTCTTTTGTCTGCTCGGCCCTCCCCGGGTTTGCTGCTGGTTCTTCCCGGGTTGGCTGCTGGTCCTTCCTGGGTTGGCTGCTGGTCCTTCCCGGGTTGGCTACCGTCCCTTCCACCTCCGTGGAAGGGCGGTTCCCCCTGCCACATTCCCCACTTCCGTGGGGGAGCGGCACACCGCCGGCCGGCTCTCTCGGGGGCTGCACAGGTGTTCCTTCAAATAGATGTTCCCCTTAGATGTTCCTGGTGCATGTTGTCTCTCTCCTCCTTTATAGTCCTCTTCCACCAATCCCAACTCTGCTACCCACACTCCGAGTACGCTGCTCTCCTCCAATCAGGAGCAGGTCCTGCTGTTTATTGGTTGAACTGGAGGCAGCTGTGTAGAAGCTGTTTCTCCCTTCTCAGCGCCATATTGTGGGAGAGCAGATGCATAGAATAAGTCTTAATTCCAGTAACTTAGTCTAGTCCGAGTTGCTCCCCACAGAGTGAGGCTTCCAACGCCCTCTTCCCACACTCATGTCCTCTTCCCCTGAATATGCTGGTTGTGAAGAAATACATCCCTTAGGTCTGGGGAAACTGTCAAGATTAAATCGTTTCTGCTTTCTAGGGAAGAGCAACCGCCAGTCTGAATGCTTGCACACCCATTGATCTAAGCCTTTCTAATTAACAAAACCTCACATGGGACACCTCTGCTGCGCTGTAAAGGGGCAGTAGACTTGAGAGTGGGTAAGGGGAAGCCAATTATGGGAGGAGCAGAGATTATCCCCTGAAGTGTAAGGAGAAAGGAGGATTTAAAGGGGGTCTCAGAGGAGAAGGCAATGTCCTTTCGTAGCCGACTCTGAATTTGTAAAATTTTTTTTAGCTTATGTTAAAGGCAGAACAACAGAGAGGAAGGAGAGAGAAGGAAAGAGAGAAAAAGAGAGGTGGAGGAATGAGAGAGAGATATCTTTCATCCGCTGTTTCACTCCCCAAGTGTCTGCAATGCCTGGGGCTTGGGAAAGCTGAAGCCAGGAGCCAAGAGCTCCCTCTGGGTCTCCTGAGTGGGATGCAGGGGACCAGGTTCTTGGGCCATCTTTTCCTACCTTCCCAGGCACGTTGGCAGGGAGCTGGATCAGAAGCGGAGCAGGACTGGAACTCACACTCTGATATGGGATAAGGATGTCACAAGTGGGGGTTAACCTGTGGATCCTTATGGATGAGAGGCACAGGTGAATAGGGCTGAGAAGGTGATAGAAGGTGGTAAGTTCTTTGATTACAGGGAGAGAATCAGGCAAGGCCTGGAGGCCTCAGTATCTGTCTAAATACTAACCCACATCATTCAAGGTTAAGGAATATAAAATACTACAGGTCATCATATCATTAATGGCCATAGAAATAGTGTCAGTATTCCATTTTGTAGTGGAGAAAAACTAAATACTAAGTTGAAAATTTTTAACTGTTAAGAGAACTATGAAGTCCTATAGACTGCATTCTCAGGATGAGATTTTACAGCAGATTGTAAGTATAGACCATTAATCAATCTCTAATTCAATATGTAAACACACATGAGGCATTCCAATTCAGATATGCATTTCAGGGATTAAAAATATTTTCCAAATTTGCAAGAGACATTGTACTATAGTTTATCTTACCAGTTACGGTTGTATAGCGGGGTCCAATTTTATGTGGAAAAAATATAGCTTTCTACTTTTAGTGCCCGAGACACTTATTTTCTGTACGGAGGCCAGATCTACTGTGTGTTTCCTTGGAACGAGCTTGAATTTCATTTGATTATCCTGTTGTTATTGTCACAAAGTCACCATGAAGCTCTCATAATGTACTTCCCCACATTCCAGTACGAATTAGTCACAGTCAAGAAGTTTCTTTTCTTTGGGGATTTAATCGTCACATAGGTTGAGAAAAATGCATGTCTCTGCAGGTATCGTTCTGAAAGACTTTGGATTCCAACTCTTCCCCTCCAAGTCACATTGTTTTGCTTAGTCTTTAAATTGCCTTCTACAAAATTTTATTTCAAAACCAAAGACTAAAGAATGTTTAAATGTCACATGAACTTCTTTCAAAGTCACATTTTTTTGTTCTTTTAAAAATGGCATGCAGTCTCCATTATCAATGATCCCCACCAGGAAGATGCACTTGCTATAGTTGGTGCAAGTATAATCACACACCATTGTGATTCAAAGCCTGCAGTTTATGTGAGGGGTCACTCCTAGAGTGCATTCTGTGGGTTTGGAAAAATGTAAACTGGCATGGATCCACCATTGCAGTACAATATTCCTTGCCTTCAAACTGCTCCTCCTGCTTATCTCCACCCCTCCAAGCCCTGGTAACTACTGATTTTGTCATTGTCTCCATATTTTCGCTTTTCAAGACTGTCATGTTGATAGAGTCATAGTATATTGGCTTTTAGCTGTCTTATTTCACATAGTACTCAGTATTTAACGTTGCCTCCTTCGCTTTTCCTAATTTGATAGCTCATTTCTTTCCTGAGCTGAATAGAGTTCAGTCATCTGGATACACCATATGCTTTATTTATCCATTCACCCACTGCAGGACCTTCTGGCTGATTCCAAGTTTGGAGCATTACAAACTACAAAGTTTCTATAAACATTTGTGTGTAGGTTCTGTTCTTTGTGTTCTTGGCAAGATTCTTACTTTTCTTGAAAAACATGACAAACTCATATGTACTTAGTAATAAATTCAATCACTCCTATGGTATATGGGATAACATAGGAAGATACCTCAAAACCTTGTGCAAAAATGGAATTAAAAAATAAGTTTACTTTGGTAGAATCTAAATCCATCCATAGCTTTTTCACAATACACAGTGTCTATAAACTTTTTGAATGCATTTTGTTTGGAAATCCCTCTACCCTTCAACTGCCTACCACCATTAGTTTTTGTTAAACCTTTTACTATTGAATGGCCAGATGTAAGTTTAGATATTTTTAGTGGGGCAGAGCAATTCAAGAATAAAATGAAGCAAAAATCCTGGAATTTTAAGAATTTATCTTAATGTGGAAAAGGAATGTATTTAAACTGTTTGAAGTTAAGATTAAAATATAAAATGTTCTGAGGTATTACGCAGATATTTCCAGTTTATCTCACTGTGCTCTAACTTGTATGATTATATCTTAGACAAATATTTGAGTTTATTGAGAAATATTGTCTAGACACATCTGGTTTGTTTATTGGAGTTTTTAAAGATAGGTTCTAGAAGAATACTAAATTTATGAGAAAACTTTCATACCTAGATTTATCTGATCAAAATTAAAGTGGTGTCAGGTTTATTTTTTGGCAGAACAAAGCTGCCGGTTTAAAATAGGTAAACACTAACATGTTGAGGCTTTCTTTAAGTCTCATTTGTCTTACCCTTTTTAGTAAGGGTTATATACCCCAAGATAGGGGTTCTGGGAAATATAAGGGCCATCAACAAAATATTTTTTGAACTTTGTGATTATCTTATATAATTTGATAATATTGAGTGAGATTGGTTATTTTCAAACTTGTTTAGAACTTAATTTTGAGTTATTTATTTAAAAACAGTGGTTAAGCAGAACTGTGGATTTTTAAATATTGAGTTATTGAATAGATTCACAATTTTCCTTTCTTCTTGGACTCTATTTACTTTACTTTAATGAAGATGTCCCCTCTTCTACTTCTCCACCAACTTCCAGGTCCCAGGGACTCCACAGTTCCATTTCTGCCTTCTGCCTCGTCATTTGCCAACCAGGATTCACAAAGCTTCTGTGTTTACTTTTCATCTCCGCCTTCAAAATGTTCTGTGGTTTCTCTTCCTTCCTGGAAAAAACTTTTACAAATAAATCTTCATGGCATGAGAGAATAATGTCTTCATTTGAAACCTCAGCAAAATAGTTCCATACAGAAAAGCATTGGCTATCTTACTACATCTGGGCAGAAAATATCAAATAAAGGAGAACATTTTAGCTCCAGGAAAGTAAATTTAGCTTTAGAAAAAATATTTAAGGTGAGGTCTATTTTATTTTGGAAGTGAAGAAAGACACATGTCAAAAATAAAAATCTAACTAGAAAACATTAATTATACCCAAGCTTCATGATGGCTGCAAGTGGGTTATTATATATATATAGTTGTACAAATAAAGTGTTTGAGATTTTTTTTTTTTGAGTGTAAGAAACAATGGTAGAAAAGTAATGAGAGGCCCACAGTGGCCACCATGACCCCATAGCTCTCTCTTCACTCTTCCCACAGGTCCCCTCCTGGGGCTGCAAATAACCCAGTTGCCCGGGACCTCTGTGGACTTGCTGTCCCTTTCTCCTGAGACTGTCCCCCATTGTTTGCACTGGTGACGTCTTCTCCTCATTCAGGGCTCAGCATAAACCTTGTTTTCTGACCTCGCTGCACATAAAGTTCAGCACTGTTGGTTGCTTTCTATTATCTTAATCTATCTTAGATAGAAACATACACACACACACACACACACACACACACTGAGACAGAGAAAGAGAGAAAGAAAGAAAAAGAGAGAGGGGAGAGAGAGAGAAAGAGAGAGAGATCATCTATCCCCTGGTTCACTCCTCAAATACCTGTGACAGCATGGACTGGGCCAGCTGGAAGCCAGGAACCCAGAATTCCAACCAGGTCTCCCATATGGATGGAAGGAATCCAAGTACTTGAATTAGCAGCTGTTGCCTTCCAGGGTGGATGAACAGAAAGCTAGAATCAGAGGCACAGTTGGGACTCCAACCTGTGTACTCGGATATGGGAGGAGAGCATCTCAAAGTAGAATTTTAATGCCTGATGCTGTTTGATGTTTTAATGGCAATCAGATCTCCCTGAAATTGTCATGCTTATTTAAATATTTCCTCCCCTTCTTATCACTAGATTTAATCTTGATGGGAGTAGGATCCTTTCACTTGAGTCCAGAAGACCAACAGTTACTGAAGAAACATTTTTACAATTATTTAATTCTACTCAAGCTTTTGCATTGTGCCAACATCAACTCCCCTTGAAAGGGCATCAGGGATTGTAAAATTTCACAAACAGTAAAACTTCATTGTTGTGGAGCCCAATTATCTGTTTCATGTTAGCAACACCAAAAATTTAGTTCCCAACCCAAATAAATTGCCTGTTTTCTGTCATGGGTATCCAATGCTTCCTATAATTGCTTTTTTAAAAAGATTTTATTTTATTTATTTGAAAGGGAGAGAGTGAGAGCAAGATCGAGAGAGAGAGAGAGATCTTCCATCATCTAGTTTACTCCTGAAATGATTGCAACAGCTGGGGATGGGACAGGGCAAAGCCAGGAGCCAGGAACTTCTTTCTTCTGAGTCTCCCACATGGGTGCAGGGACCCAAGAACTTGGGTCATCTTTCTGTGGTTTCCCAGGCACATTAGCAGGGAACTGGATCGAAAGTGGAGCAGCCAGGACTTGAAGCAGTGCTCACATGGGATGCTGGCACAGCGGGCAGTGGCTTAACTTTCTATGCCACAGCACCAGCTGTTAGAATTTCTTTTCAATACTACTGCAAAGTTATTTCAGAGTAAACCTAAATTAATTTATGAATTCAACAAATATTAATATAAAATGCACAAGAGAATGCTCCAGAGATTTGTGATATAATATTGAACACAAAAATGACAACAAAATCCTTGCCCTTGTATTCTAGAAGGAAGGGATAAACAAATGCAGGCAATCTATAGAAACAGCATAGTACTTCTGGAAGTGATATGTAGAACAAGACAAGGGTAACTAGTAATTACAGGGTCAGGGCACCTGGAAGCTTTAAAAAAGCACACAAAGTAGAGCTGATGAAGGTGAGGGAGATACAGAGCTGTGTGGGGGTCATTCCAAGCTGAGAGAATTCCTAGCAGAAAGATCTTCAAGGGCAGGGAAGGCCTGGGTCTGTGCAGGATGGGAGAGAAGGCCAGTGAGAGTGGAGAGCATCAGGCAGGTGGAGAGAAAAGGAGGGTGCAAGGTGTGTGTGTGTGTGTGTGTGTGTGTGTGTGGTGCAGATGATGGTGCCGTAGGATGTTATGGCAACTGGAAGAGTTTTTGCTTTTCCTCTGAGTGTGGAGGGGAACCTTTGACTCCTCAAAGTAGTGCTGTTGTCCCACTGTGATTTGCAGAGATGCTTCTGCCTGTTCTATGGGGAGCAGACTGTGGGGGTCAGCAGACAGGTGAGAGGATGAGAACATAGGGAGAAGTTTCTGGTCCAGATCAGGATGGTTGGCGCCAGCTGCTGAGAGGTAGACTAGAATTCCAGGTATGTTTTGGGAGTGATTTCAGAGGAAGTTTAGGGATGGAGGATGTGAAGTTGGAATGGAAAAGAGAAGTCAAGAGTGACACAAGTTCTTCTTTTGTGCTCTGGTGTGCAGGGCAGATTGACAGGTGCAATCAGGTTGACAGCAGCTGACAGAGACCAGTGTAGCAATCCCTCTAAAAGGTGACTGGAGTTGAAACCACAGCCATGGTCGTAGAAATAGGGAGGAGGATAGATTTAAGGTTTATTTGGGGGTGGGGGTAAAACAATAAGAAATACATTTATGGATGTTAACAATAATAACAAACATGACTGAGTAAACACTGTGTGCCAGAAGTTCTTGAAAAACATCAATGTATGAATTTATTTAACCTCTCACTTTTGCTTTTTTGAGATGGAGATAAACAGAGACAGACAGGGCTCATATCTTCTGGGTCACTCCCCAAATGCTTTTTCAGGCGTTAACTTGGCCTGCTGAAACCAGGAGGCAGGAAATCAATCCTGGTCTCCCATGAGGGTGGCAGGGAACCTAGTGCTTGAACTGTCACCTGGTGCCTCTCAGCATCTTCGTTTGGCAGGAAGTTGGAGTCATGGGCTGGAGCTGGGAATGAAATTCAGGCACTAAGAAGTGGCTGAGGCATCTTAACCACTAGACTGAATGCCTGCTCCCAATTTATTTCATCTTAACATAATTAACATAAGTGAGGTACTGCCTGAGGCATTTTCAACCGCAATAAGAATGAACTGATAATTCATTTGGTATGTGTGTGTGTAGCAGGAGATGGGGTGCGATACTCTGATTCACAGGACTTCCCTGGAAAAGAAACTTAGTAGGAACGTGTTGCTTGTTAGCTCTTCTGTTTCAAAGAATTCTTCTCACCTTACTTATCATTATCAGGTAAGTTTTTCTTAAGTATACAACTCCGGTCCTGTCTACTCTCTCTTCAAGAAACAATAGAGCTGTTGAAGTAGAACTCAAGGCTTTGGATTTAAGCAATCTTTTAAAATTTATTTCCCCTAGTTCTTTCCTCACATCTTATGACTTAGTGAAAATAGTATTTCATTTTATAAACTCCGCTATTTCCTATTTCATTGTGTTTTTTTTCTAACTGGCAATCTCTTCTCCTGTGTCTATTGTCTTCAGTCACTGAAGTTTCTGTAAATCTTCAGCCTAAGTAGCATTTTTGTCTAGAAGCTCTCCATGCTTCCCTTCATAATTTTGTACAACCACTATATTTCAGGCTGCTAGTTTATGACTCATTATTTTTCATATTGCATTAACTGTGCTCATTTAATATGCATATTTGATGCACATGTAGGGATTATCAACAAGCACAAGGGGCAATGTGTATTGTAACCAAAGGAAATCTGATGAAGTCAAACAACGATGAAATAATAACATTGCATGCTCAAGGCCACACAGCCCAAATGTGATGGAGCTGGGACTTCATCTTTATATGAGCCTTTCATTATGTTATTTCATAACATTCCCTGATAATCTGAAGATAGTTCCTAGTGACTGGCATTTTCATTTGTGTGTGGGAGTAACAAGGGATGAAGCTATGTACAAACTTGAATTCCACAACTTTTTTGGATTTTTATCCTGAACTTGGCTAGGGAGCAATGGAACGGAAAGATAAAACCTTGCTTGTGGATGTTTGATTTGCTCAAGGCCATGATGAGTTTATACCTCAGATGTGTGCTACTTGTGTGAGAGCAGAAAACAGTGTGGACAGCTCCATCTTTCACAAGTGAGCCATTTCAGTGGCCCTAAATCAGTCCATCCTGTCGCACGGGAATGCTCAGGCTCTGGAGAAAAGGGGCTCATGGATACATCCACACAGTCAAGTGCACGCCACTGTTCCTGACCTGATCATGCTCTGCACATCCCAGAGTCACTTTTCTTCCCTTGCGTGTTGCAGGCACGGTAGGGTCCCAGAGGTGGGGGCAGGCTGTGGAGTGTGCTCAGTGCTGCTGTGTGGGCTGGGCATTGTGAGGGTGCAGCCTAGGCATCCATGTGCCTCAGAGCCCTGGAAAGCTCCCCAGAAACAAGAAACTATGTTGTACATAAACAATCTCAGTTTATTGAATTTATTTTAGAACATACGTTTCTTTGTACTTATTGACTTACACACCAAGAGAGGGAACTGTTTTTCACAAAGGCTTCCTATGGACTAGAGGTGTTTCTGTTAACTTCAGGTATGTGTTGAATCTCTACTGTGAGTCTGAACAACACACTTAACAGTAGGTGGAGCTTACAGATTAGGCCAGATAAGAAGCTAAAGATTGTCATGGAGTCCAGGAGCACAAGAGGAAGTAGTGAGACTGGGTCGGATTCCCCAGATATCTCCGAGTTGGACTTGACACACCTTGGTGTTTATCTGAAGGAATGTGCAGTTGGGAAAGGGCTCCAGGGAGACAGGATGAAGGAAAGAGAGGTCAAGGATTACTAAAATTCCAGTTTCCTTTTATAGTCTCTGGGATGGTCATGGTAAATCAAGAAAGGGCAGGTTTGGTGAGCAAAGAAATAACATCACTTCATTTTTTGGCACATTGTGCTTACATCCTTATATATGTATTTTTTTTTTTTTTTGACAGGCAGAGTGGACAGTGAGAGAGAGAGACAAAGAGAAAGGTCTTCCTTTTGCCGTTGGTTCACCCTCCAATGGCCGCCGCGGCCAGCGCGCTGGGATCGGCACACCGCGCTGATCAGATGGCAGGAGCCAGGTACTTCTCCTGGTCTCCCATTGGTTCAGGACCCAAGTACTTGGGCCATCCTCCACTGCACTCCCTGGCCACAGCAGAGAGCTGGCCTGGAAGAGGGGCAACCGGGCCAGAATCCAGCACCCTGACTGGGACTAGAACCTGGTGTGCCAGCGCCGCTAGGCGGAGGATTAGCCTAGTGAGCCGCAGCGCCAGCCCCTTATATATGTATTGTTATAAGTGTGTATTTATGCGTAGATAATGAAGGCATGAATTTTCTCTGCATTAAACACTATTTGTTGCATATCAAAATTATTAAGATGTGTTGCTGAATTTATCAAATGTCATGAATTTTTACTTTATATATTATATGGATTTTCCAAACACCTGTTTTTGTGTATTTTTGCTTTGGTTTTTGCTTGTTTGTTTGCTATCTTTTTTTTTTTTTTTTTTTGAAAGAATCTTGATGTATTGGGTACAATAGCTTCAGGTTCTCTATGTAAGTAATAGACCAATCCCAATAGCTCAGTGCCTCACATAGCACAAATTTTTTTTTAAATTTTTTTATTTGACAGGTAGAGTTAGACAGTGAGAGAGAGACACAGAGAGAAAGGTCTTCCTTCCTTGGTTCACCCCCCAAATGGCCGCTATGGCCAGCGCTGTGCTGATCCGAAGCCAGGAGCCAGGTGCCTCCTCCTGGTCTCCCATGCGGGTGCAGGGCCCAAGCACTTGGGCCATCCTCCCAGGCCACATCAGAGAGCTGGACTGGAAGAGGAGCAACCATCACTAGAGTCTGGCACCCATATGGGATACCGGACCTGCAGGTGGAGGATTAATCAAGTAAGCCACGGTGCTGGCCCTTTATTTATTTATCTATTTATTTATTTTACATTAACAAATATTTTAAAAATTCATTTAAAATGGAACCTGAAGGCAGGTCTCCAACCAATACTAGTGCTCAGCCAGGAAGGGGTTTGGGAATGAAGAGGAAAGTTTGAGGCCATGCCCCATGTGTGAGCAGTTCTCCCAGTGGCACAGTAGCATGGAAATTGTCAAATAGGTCAATGTGGGGCTGTAACTGGGACTGCAGGACCAAGCTGCTGTCTCTTGCTGCTGTATCTTGCTGCTGCAGGAACTGTGGAGCTCCCTGGCACTGGGGCCAGGCCTGGGGAAGAACCACATGTTTCTGCCACTGCTTACACAAGATAAAAGTTTTCTGACACTTGTCTGGATGCCCCGGACACTCACTGCAGTCATGCACCTATCATGGATGTCTGCTGTGGTGTCTGCTGTGAAAACCTTTGGGTAGACATGAGTCTATGTCGATGGGTTTGTGCCTACTTCAGCACATAGCCACCAGACCGCTGTTGCAGGTGGATCCAAAATGGTAGGATTGCTGGAAGGCAGATGCTCTCATAAGGTTGTCTGGAGTAGCTGAGGGGCACCACAGTAGCTGTGAAGCTTGTGTGTCGCTGCAACTGGACACAGAAACACAAAGTGCATAACCCTGGGAGGTTTGCAATCTGTAGGAACAACTGTGAGTCATATGATAGATGATTGTCTTAGCATCCCCTGGATCTGTATCTTTGCTTGCATGAAGTTTCAGAAAATCACCCAACTTCATTTAATACAAAAATGAAAAGTTAAACAACATCATAGAACTAATGATGATGATGATAAATGGCTGGAACATTCACAAGGGTACTTCAAAAAGCTTGCAGGCAGTAGAAAGAACAGATAAGTTTATTTGGTGCAAAAATTTGAAATGCATAGTTTTTCTATAGTACATATTTTAATGACCTTTTTAAAAGACTCTTTATATATATATTTTTTAAATGAAAATCTTTTGTCTCAAAATAAACTTATCTTTCAATTTTATCTTCAACAAACTCTTGGAAGTTCCATGCACATTGAGCATTCATCAATTTTGAGATGCTTAATAAGCACCTGTATAACACTTGTTCATTAATTTTCACAAGTCATTGATAGATAAAGAAATTCAGAAACAATAGGTTTAAAAAGGTAACAGAATCAGCCATTTAAATCTGATTGAGTCAGGTTTTAAAATTAGGAAACTGACTTCTAAGCCTTGACTCTTAAACTCTAACACATAACAAAAATTAAATATAAGAAAAGTTGGAGTACCACCAACTCAAAGGTAAAAGGTATAAATCCTATTTAAGTTAGAAGAAGGCAGAGGATGGGCAATAGTCCAGGTGGACTTTTCAGACTGTAAGTTACTCAAAAGGTCAGTATGGAGGCTATAGTTGGAACTGAAGGAAATAATGACAAAAACAGGTAATACAAATGTGCAAGTGAGATTTGTACAGAAAGAAGAGAGTTTTTGTTGTTGAAATTGCCAATCTGGTTGGCATTAGTTGTACATAAATTGTTATAAGTAGGCTGAGGCCAATAACAGAGAGCTTTGTCTTTCACAATAAGATATTGGGTTTTACTCTGTCAGCACAGGGTAAACCATCAAAGTTCCAGCTCAGGGCATGACAAGTTGATGCAGTGTGTTAGTGATCTGCTGACAACGCAGGGGATGCTGGGAGAAGAGGGGAAGCTGCTACAACCCAGGAGAATGTTTCTCTGATAATGCATGGATTTTATTGATTATGAATGTGATACCCAGAAGGTACAAGGGAAATGAACCATGACATGGGAGACACAGGAAAGGAAGAATCAGTGAGACTTACTACTTCCTGAATAGGAGCAAAAGTATTCAAAGTGGAGAAAGGAGGCTAAAAAGGCTGGCAAACTAGAAGCTTAGGAACATATTTAACAGAAAGAATAGCACAAAAAGGAAAGAAATTTAAAATAGAGAAAGCAGCAAGATAGCGGAATAGGAAGGGAGCACACTGATAGTCTGGGAAGAGACAGTTTAATAAAAGTGGAGATACTGTAGGTTCAAGAAAGAGTTGGGGAAGAAACAGCAGAGGAAATTCTTCCAGAACTAGTGATTCACAGTGGACCTGCATGGAGAGCGTGGGAGCTCACGGTTCTGGACACCAGTGGCAGACTCAACACACCAGGGAGAGAATGATCCATCATGGGAAGCGGGATACACAAGACTCATAGAATGACAGATGTCCTAAATGACACTCTGGCCTCAGAATCAGCCCTTAAGGCATTCGGATATGGCTGAAGAGCCCATGAGAGTATTTTAGGCATGGAAAGCCAAGACACTCTGGAAAAAAAAAAAAAGAAGACCTAAATGAAAGGTCTCTGCGAGTGAGATCCCAGTGGAAAGAATGGGGCCATCAAAAAAGGAGGTACCTTTCTCTGAAGGGAGGAGAGAACTTTCACTTTGACTATGACCCTGTCAGAATAAGATCGAAGTCAGTGAACTCAAAAGGCTTCCATAGCCTTGGCAACTCATGACTAGATCCTAGGGAGATAACTGATGCCATAAACAAGAGTGTCAAATTGTTAAGTCAACCACAGGAGTCACTGTGTACTTACTTCTCTTGTGGGATCTGTCCTTAGTGTGTTGTCCATTGTGAAGTAATGCTATAACTGGTACTGAAACGGTATTTTACACTTTATGTTTCTGTGTGGGTGCAAACTGATGAAATCTTCACTTAATATATACTAAATTGATCTTCTGTATATAAAGATAATTGAAAATGAATCTGATGTGAATGGAATTGGAGAGGGAGTGGGAGATGGGAGGGGTGTGAGTGGGAGGGAAATTGGGGGGGGTGAAGCCATTGTAATCCATAAACTGTACTTTGGAAATTTATATTTACTAAATAAAAAAATGAAACGCAAAAAAAGAAATTTAAAATAAATATTTTATGTATTTCTAAAAGATTTATTTATTTATTTGAAAGTCATAGTAACAGAGACAGAGGGAAAGACAGACATAGAGAGATCTCCCATGTGCTGTCTCACTCCCCAAGTAGCCATATCATTCAGGGTTGGGCCAGGTTGAAGCCAGAAGCCAGGCACTTTTTCCAGGTCTCCCCCATGGGTACAGGAACCCAGGACCTTGGAGCATCCTCAGGTACTTTTCCTAGGCCATTAGCAGGAGCTGGATTGGAAGTAGGGCAGCCTGGACATGAACTAGCACCCATATGGGATGCTGGTGTTGAAGGCTGTGGTTTTACCTGCTATGCCACAATGATGGTCCTAAGAAGGTATTCAAAAATGAATCAACTATCTATATTTATTTGATGGACAGAGAAAGAGAGAGAGAGAGCTCCCATCCACTGATTTACTCCCCAAATGCCTACCACAGCAGAATTTGCCTCAGGACAAAACCAGGAGTCTGGAAGCCAAACAGATTCTCCCACAAGGGTGGCAGGGACCTGACTTCTTGCCTGATCACCTGCTGCCTCCCATGGAGCACATCAGCAGGAAGCTGGAACCAGGACTGGAGCCTGGACTCGAACCTAGGCCACTCTGACATGGGATATAGGAATCCTCATCGGTATCTTAATTGCTGTGCCAATGACCACCCCTAGAGGAAATTGAATGAAATAAAGATAATTTTGGGGAAAAATGAATTCTAGATGATGAAAAGATACTGGAGGAGATATGTAGAGCTCAAACCTCTCTTCTCACCAATGTTCAACTTCGTTCTCAGAAAATGGCTGTACACCTTTATCCACAGAGGCAACCGTCATCAAAGGAGACCTGTGAGCATCCTGAACCCATCCTGCAAAATGACCATCCCCTGTGCACCTCCTGCCTTCCTCCTCAGCTGAGCCTCTCTGCTTTGTCCCACACCTATGCCTTGGACTCTGCTTTCCCTAGAGACTTTCCTCCATAAGTGGTCTTTGTTCTCTGATATTCTCAATCTCACTCATTCCTCTGGGTTCCCCCCATCACTGCATCCACAGGCATAAGTTTCTCCCATGTGAGAATTAAAAACATAAAGGCAAACACCTGAACATTTCCCTGCCCCATGACAGCCCTGCACTTCCAGCTACCAGCCTCTGATATCCCTTCCTTGAAAGTCTAAGTACTTACAGTCCAATGTGAACACATTCTACTCACCCTTAGCCCAATGTCATCTGCATCGTTTTCCCTATGATTTCATGCCAACTGCTCTCAAAAGATGTCATAGGATTGCCTTGCTCTCGATTCTGTGAGATTTTCCATCCATGTCCTATTGGTTTTGTCTTTAGCACTTGATACCATTGACCTGACTCTCTTGAATAGCTTTCTTTCAGTCTGTGAAACCATAGTTTCCTGCACTGCATCTTATTTTGTGGTTTTCAATGTCTTCCTGGTTCAATTTAGGTATGTTGCATGTGTCCAGGAATGTATCCATTTCTGATAGGTTTCCCTGTTTGCTGGCATACAAGTCCTTGTAGTAATTTCTGATGATTCTTTTTATTTCTGTGGTGTCTGTTGTTACGTTTCCTTTTTCATCTCTGATTTTATTGATTTGGGTCTTTTCTCTTCTTTTTTTAGTTAGTTGGGCCAATGGGGTGTCAATTTTGTTTATTTTTTCAAAAAACCAGCTCCTCGTTTGGCTGATTTTTTGTAATGTTTTTCTTGATTCAATCCTGTTGATTTCTTCTCTGATTTTAATTATTTCTCTTCTCCTACTAGATTTGGGTCTGGTTTGCTGTAGGTTTTCTAGATCCTTGAGGTGATTTGAAAGCTCATCTATTTGGTGCTTTTCCAATTTCTTGATGTAGGCACCTATTGATATAAACTTCCCTCTTAACACTGCTTTTGCTGCATCCCATAAGTTTTGGTATGTTGTGCTGTTATCCTCATTTACTTCCAGAAAGTTTTTGATTTCTCTTTTGATTTCTTCTATGACCCTATTTTGTGGTTTACTTTTTGTTTAATTTGTTGGTCCCTTGGTCTCCTTCTGCCTCTACACCTTAAATACCTTAAACCTTTGTGTCTTTCATGGTTCAGTGCTTTGCACACTTTTCTTCTCACTCTACTCATTCTCCCTTCATTATTTTATCACTCTTTTGTCTTTGTTAATAAATTCAGATTACTCTCTATCCTAAACCCCTTGTTTAATCTACAAAGTCACACATATCTGATAATTTCTAGGAAGTCAGTACTATATTGTCTTACAGGGACCAAACTCCATCCAATTGACCAAGTCTGAAACATTTAATCCACGTATTATGTCCCCATACAATTAAGCATCAAGTGTTGCTTTAAAAAAATTCTACATTTGTGGGGTAGTCATTTAGTTCAGCAGTTAAACTCTGCTTAGGAGTGCATCCCATATCAGAGTGTCTGGGTTCAACTTCTGGCTTTACTTCAGTTGCCACCTGTTTGTGCACACCCTGAAAAGCAGCAGGTGATGACTTAAGTACTAGGGTCCCTGCCACCCATGTGAGAGACCTGGGCTGAATTCCTGGCTTCTGGCTTCAACTCAGCCCAGGTCTGGCTGTTACAGTCTCTGGGCAGTAATGCAGAAGGTATAAGATCTTTGTCTGCTTTTCAAATAAATAAAAATAAATAAATAAAATTCTATATTTCTAGGAAAACTAAAACCTAAATAATTTTTTGAAGCTTCAAATCCAATTTTAATACTATCCATGTTTGTGCCTAGAGGAGGATATAGCAATTAAACTTTGGAAGAAATAAATTTGTTTCATGAAAAGACTTAGAATTACATAATACAGTTTGTCACCCAGTGTCCTTGGAGAAAATATGAAGTCTCTATGACTCAGACTCAACTAGTGGCTAAGATTTAAAGCTTATTGAAATAGTGTCTATTTCCCAACATTTAACATTTATTTGACAGAAATATTTATTTTCAGGGTGAGATAAATGTGTATTGCTTTTGATTTATAGATTTTCCCCCCTTTTTAAATCTAAATATATATTTTGATGCAAAATATCGCTTATGAAAGACATAGGGTGTGTGTGAGTGTGTGCGCACACATGCATGGGTGCTGGAGTGTGCCTGTTTGGGTATACAGGGGCCTGTGTGTTACAGCTCAGTTTCCTTAAGGAGAAGGAGATGATTGAATATGGCTCTAAATATTTGCCCAAAGCTTCACCTCCTCCTCATCATGCTGGAGATTCAGGTTTCAGCAAAGGGATGCTGAGGGGACACAAACATTCAGTCCACAGTACCTCTTATTTTTAGTGGCTGCCTGCTGGCAGGAAGAGAAGAAGCCTTTCCTTAACTGAATATTATCTTCTCAGGCATATTCTTATCTTTGGTGAAGTTGTACTGAATTCTCCACTCAACTGTTCCAGAAAATGCCTTCCAGGCACCTTGCAGTTATATTCAGGAGATTCAGTTTCCAATGTCGATTCTGTCACTATGTGATAAGAGCCAATAAGGCCGGCGCCGTGGCTCAATAGGCTAATCCTCCACCTAGCGGCGCCGGCACACCGGGTTCTAGTCCCGGTCGGGGCGCCGGATTCTGTCCCGGTTGCCCCTCTTCCAGTCCGGCTCTCTGCTATGCCCAGGGAGTGCAGTGGAGGATGGCCCAAGTGCTTGGGCCCTGCACCCCATGAAAGACCAGGATAAGTACCTGGCTCCTGCCATCAGATCAGCATGGTGCGTCGGCAGCAGCGTGCCGGCCATGGGGGCCATTGGAGGGTGAACCAACGGCAAAGGAAGACCTTTCTCTCTGTCTCTCTCTCTCACTGTCCACTCTGCCTGTCAAAAAAAAAAAAAAAAAGCCAATGAGTAAAATACTCAGGTATTGGATGCTTTAGTTTCTTTCTCTATAACATGAAAATACTTAGCTGGATGATTTCACAGAAGTGCTTTATTTGCAAAGTTCCGATTGTACAAATATAAAACAAGAATGACCAATAAAACATTTTACTTTACTAGTGTAGTGACTTTCAAAAGCTCTATGGAAATAGCTTTATTAATAAAGTATTTAAGTCCGGCGCCACGGCTCAATAGACTAATCCTCCACCTAGCGGCGCCGGCACACCGGGTTCTAGTCCCGGTCGGGGCACCGGATTCTGTCCCGGTTGCCCCTCTTCCAGGCCACCTCTCTGCTGTGGCCAGGGAGTGCAGTGGAGGATGGCCCAAGTCCTTGGGCCCTGCACCCCATGAGAGACCAGGAGAAGCACCTGGCTCCTGCCTTTGGATCAGCGCGCTCCAGCCATGGCAGCCATTGGAGGGTGAACCAACGGAAAAGGAAGACCTTTCTCTCTGTCTCTCTCTCTCACTATCCACTCTGCCTGTCAAAAAAATATTAAAGTATTTAAAACATTTCTGAGATGATTTTTTAAAATTTTATTTAAGTTGCACTGTGTGTTTCATACATACAGATTTAGGAAGATAAAGACACTCTCTGCCCTACCCTCCCTCCTGCCCATATATTTAGGGAATTGTGGAAAAAAGCTTTGAACATGTGGGGGTAGAGATGAAGTTCTTGTGCAGTGATCGCTCTTCAAAATGTTGGAAGTTGTCCTCCTGCCAAAACACCCACTGGGAGTTCTGCAGGTTACAATGTTAACCTCGTCTGTGCTATGAAATAACTCCACTGCGGTGGACAGTGCTGGTGGGAGGCTTGTCTGTCTCCTGGGGATGGCACTGAAAACTTATAGGATTCTGACATGGAGAAAGAATTGCCTTTGAATGCAGTGCAGTGTTTGGCAGGAGTGCCACGCTGAGAGAACAGCACAAGGCGCTTTGATAAAGATGACTGTCCCACCAGACCAGGCATCTGAGCACTTGAACTTGCCTCTCCCCAGGCCCTCAGGACTTCCAGCCAAAGTCAAAAACTCCTCTATCGCTGAACTGTGGTAAGTCAATGGCTCAGACTCATGTCAGAAACACATGAAATATAAATAAGCACATTTTTTCCTATTGTATGTATCCTCAATCTGTGCATCAAAGAATCACACAGACTAGAACTTTAATGACAAGCAAATCCAGATGCTTTCTGCTTATGAGACATCATCTTCTCCCTAACACACACAAGCCATGCTTTCCAAGGCAAACTTTACAAACATTTCACAATCAAAACTGACAACGATATTATGATGTCTTAGTGGCTTTGCTAAGGGCTTTCACAGGAATACATAGACTACACAAAACTCAAGTGAAAGCTGAGATGTTAGCATTAATATAAGCTGTCCACTATGTCAGTTACTGTCTTATTTGCTTTGTAGTTTGGTAGGATATAGTAGTTTATAAAAGACAAGGGAGATTTTCAAATATAAACTTCATGTTTGCATATGCACAACTGAACCTTCAACACTGAGTTTTTAAAGTTGTGTGAATTGGGGGTCAGTATTGTGGCATAGTGGGTAAAGATGCTGCCTGTGATGCTGCCATTCCCTGTGGGTGCCAGTTTGTGTGCTAGCTGCTCTACTTCTGATCCAGCTCCCTGGTAATGCCCTGGAAAAGCAGCAAAAGATGACCCAAGTGCTTGGATTACTGCCAGTCGCATGGGAGACCTGGAAAAAGCCCCTGGCTCCTGGCTCTTGGCTTTGGCTTGGCCCATCCCTGGCCATTGCAGCTACCTGAGTGAACCAAGGCATGGAACATCTCTCTCTCTCTCTCTCTATCTCCACACTCCTCTGTAATTCTGACTTCAAGTACATAAATAAATTTTTTTAAAGTTGTGAATTAGCAAATTCTTCCTGTTGTGCAAGCTATTCAGGGAGTTGTGCACTTAATGCTTTGAGTTTGGGGCTGGGACTAGAATGTCAAGTGAGATGCAAAATTTCAGAGGCTGGAAAACATCCCTTAGTAATTGTTTCACTTTTGTTTTTTAAGAATATAGTCTCTTTTAAATATTTATTTTTTTATTTGAAAGGCAGAGTTCAGAGAGAGGTAGACAGAGAGAGAGAGAGAGAGAGAGAGAGAGAGAGGTCTTCCATCCACTGGTTCACTCCCCAAATGGCCACAATGGCCGGAGCTGAGCCCTTCCAAAGCCAGGAATCAGGAGCTTCTTCTGGATCTCCCATGTAGATGCAGGATCTCAAGGACTTGGACCATCTTCCAATGCTTTCCTAGGTGTATTATCAGGGAGCTGGATTGGAATTGGAGCAGCAAGGACTCAAGCCAGTGCCCATATGGGATTCTGGCTCTGCAGCCCAGGTCTTTAACCCCTTGCACCATAGCACCAGCCCCAGTAATAGTTTTAAAAGCCAAAATTTATAGTATGGTCAAATCTAAGAAAAAAATAAATACAGCACCAAGGATGAATAAATTCTTTTTAGCTTCTGGTTCCAGTATGGGTTGGCTTGTGAGTGTGGAGTACCAAGCACCTTTTAGTAATAGTATACCCAGAGTGGAGGAGAGATGCTGAATTCAAGATGGAAGAGTCAGCTTCAGGGTAACCTTTTAATGTTGCTCTCTGTGAGCACTCCAGGCATTTTCAGAATGGATCATAGCCCAGAGCTTGTATACTAAGCATACGACCTCAGTCTTGCCAAGGACATGCTGAGATCTTTAAGGCAAAGATCACATCTTTTCATTCTCTCATTTTTCATGCTGCCCAACCATGTTATCCATATTAATATTTATTGATTAATCTTTAACTAAATGAATGTAATAATGTTAATGAATTTCCTCAATAATCTTCAAGCTTTTCTTTGGTGATCAAGTGGCATACCAACAAAAAAATACAGAACAAATCAGACCTACATTGATACACAAGAACTTTCAAAAAATTACTTGGATTTATTTGAAGGAAAAACCTTCCTTCTGCTCATTCACTACCCAAATGCCAGCAACAGCCCAAGCCAAGAAGCAAGAATTCCACCTTGACCCATTTATGGAACAGGGAACTGGGCACCTGATCCATCACCTACTGCCCGACCCCAGGACACAAATTAACACAAGGTTTGGAATTAGAAGTGGAGGCAAGATTGGTCCTCAGGGACTGCAATATGAGATGTGAGCATTATAAGTGTGCTACAACCCCCCTTTTTGATTATATTTGGAATGTATTGAAATGAATAAACTTCATCTTTTTTTCAAAACAAGAGGAGCTATTAATTCATTAGTTAGTTAAAAATGAAGCTCTAGGGGAGGACTCAAGGATGCTCAGGGCATGGGTAAGGGCAGGGTACAGGCACCAGTTCCTACTGCAGTTGGAGGCCTGGGCTATATCCACCCAGGTTGTGCCCAGTGCAGGTCTAAAGCATCCCTCTCTGGGACTGCAGCATGGGAAGCTGCAACTATGCAGAAGTACTGGAGCAGAAAACTAGTAGGAAGAAGGAGCTTAGAGGTGGTAGGAGCAAGATGGAAGCAGCTAGAGAGGACAGCTGGGTACTTGAGGTCAGTCTTGTAGAGGACAAGATAGTGCTGGGGGAATGTCGGGCAGCCCCAGCTGAATAGCAGTTGGACAGCTCCCTGCACACCTGTGCAGGTTGCTGACTGACAGCTGCAGGTCTGACCAGCCCGGGATGGATAGGACAATGGTGCAGGCCCCAATGACAGCCCCACCTAGCCTGCATCACAAGTGCCCTTCTGTGCACTTGCAACCCTATCCGCCCCCCTTCCTGGGTAGCCGAAACCCCAGATACCACAATATTCCCAACTTGGATACAATGCTAGCTGAAACTATCCAACGTGGCCTCAGGACGTGTCCTCCTGAGGGCCTTAAGGTCACTAGAACCTTATTATAATAAAACTGTCATGGTGGCACTTCCACTTCTATCATGCCTCTTGATGCCAGGACCCATCCAGTATTTCCAAAAGGAGCAAAGGGAAGGGCAGTGCTTGAGTCTTGCCCCCCAAACTCCACCCCTTTTTGAATATTCAGTTGGTCTCCAACCAATCATGTCCTTTGCCTTTGGATGCTCTAAAGGGAATGCTCAAGCTTGCTTTTCCTGGGTTTAGGGCTATTTCAAGGGTGGATGATTTTCCCTGGGGCTGGATTTTTCTCTGATTGACACTTTTTTTGTGTTTTGGCTGTTTGTTCATGCACTTTCTCTCCTGCTAGTCGGCTTTAGTTCTTGAGTATGCATTTTTGCTTTGCTTTATCTAACTCCTGCTTCCTGTACAGTTATATGCCTGCTCCTTTGCATTCTTTCACTTGTGGAGGGAAGAACTTGCTGTAAGCCTAGCTGGGAGCCCTATACCCCACAACAGAAAACACAGCAGAAAAAGTAGTTCCGGTATGAGGCTGCAGAAGACAGACATGTTCTATGTCAGCTTCTTTCTCTCCAGTTCTCCAAAGTTAACCTTGAAACATCTGTGTGACAACACGCACCCTCACACGTTGTGTTGAAACTGATTGCGAACATAACACAGGCTCCCTCTGTAAAAGGGTCGAGACATGTGGCATGCAACTGTTAGCTCTCAGATGTTTGCACCTTGGGCCCCACCTTTTCCCCAAATTTTGAATGTGTCACCATTAAGAACAAAGGGGAATGGAGTTCAGTGGTCTCTTGAACACATTTTTGGTTTGGCATATAAACCAACTGTGGTGCATTTCACAATAAAGGCCCCTTCCGTAACAAACCCATGAACAGTTACCATTGGTGAAAATTTGACTGCTGACATGTTCTTTGTGACTACTGTTTTATTCAGATAAACTATTTCAGCTGTTCTTTTATTAGAAAGACAAAATAATGAATGAAAGAGATGTTTGGATGCATGACAGCACTTTCGCTATAAATAAACACAAATGCACTAAACAATAGCTTTGTAGGAAGATGTTTATATATACACCAAATCAGGCAAATGAGTTTGTCTGCTACTATTTTCATAAAGGCCTTGTTAAAAATTATTTAGATGGGCTGACGCCACGGCTAAATAGGCTAATCTTCCACCTGCGGCACCGGCACACCGGGTTCTAGTCCCAGTCGGGGCGCTGGATTCTGTCCCAGTCGCTCCTCTTCCTGTCCAGCTCTCTGCTGTGGCCCGGGAGTGCAGTGGAGGATGGCCCAGGTGCTTGGGCCCTGCACCCCATGGGAGACCAGGAGGAAGTACCTGGCTCCTGGCTTCAGATCAGCGCAGTGCGTCAGCTGCAGCGCGCCGGCCACATTGGCCATTGGAGGGTTAACCAACGGAAAAGGAAGACCTTTCTCTCTGTCTCTCTCTCTCACACTGTCCACTCTGCCTGTCAAAAAATTATTTAGATGGAAACTAAGCTTATTGTGTATGAAATATTTAGATGATTTTGCACAGGGGGAAAAAGACAGAGGGATAGAAGCAGGCAGGTACAGAGAAGTAGATTTAACCCAAAATTAAGAATGTGAAGTTATCCCCATGGCAAAAACACTGATAAACAAGTCTGGTCTTTCTATCAGTCACAAGAACCCATTTAGAAAGTGTGGTTTTTGAGAAGTTGGTAGGCTTCCTGGTGGGATTGAGTGTTACCCTTGGAACAGTTTTCTGAGGACAGTGCCAGAGAAGAAAACGGTCCCAGGTTTCAGGAAGCTTTCCAGGTTGGTGGTAATCTTTTACAAACGTAACATGGAATCCTGTACTCAGCCTTGTTTTTCCTGGATCGAACATGAATGAGTTTGCTTGGTTGTTTCCTTTGAGTTGGTTTGAGTCTTGTGGACCCGGCACACACAAAGAATCTCTTTTCCGACCATAGGAAAACAGATGAAAGGCACAGTCCTTCATCTGAAAAATAGCCAGATTGCTGTAGTTACTTCTTTCCTTCATCTCCATGACAGAATTCATAGTAAAACTAAGCATATCCTTTTCCAGGGTTGGGATTCACCTCAAGATGATCATTATGTATATGGAAATAACAGGCGTAATGTCAACTACATTCGCTATTACATTATGTATTTAGTTTCTAGGGTCAGAGAAAACTCATTTGGAGCCATATTAAATCTTTGCATTTAAATTGCAGAGGATAGCAAACACCATAAAGAGTAGACTTTGAGTTCTTTTCCAGGAAGGTTTAATTTGAATATAACTCAACATCATTTTTATCTTTCTGAAGCTCTTTAAAGTTATACACTTTAATATTCTTGTTATATGGAAGATTTTCACAGATGCTCAACTAATACATGAGGGAGAATTTAAAATACTGACCAAAGTGTGTGTTTCTTAAAGGCCTTGACTAGTGAAAGGCAATATTTCACACCTCTGTGGCTTAATACCTTTAATCTTTTTTCTTAACATCTCTGGTTTTACATAAAGCTCATGTGAGGTTGAACCCATATCCATGTTGCTCTCCTTAAGCTCCTGAATAAGTAGGGACTGACTGTACCACTCTTCACATGTGTGAGGACTCATGTCAAATCACATCCAACAAAGATTCACATCACACACACCCTTGATGTCATACCACGATTTGCATAGTCCAAAAAATATTTCAGGCCAGCGCTGCGGCTCACTAGGCTAATCCTCCGCCTAGCGGCGCCGGCACACCGGGTTCTAGTCCCGGTTGGGGCGCTGGATTCTGTCCCGGTTGCCCCTCTTCCAGGCCAGCCCTCTACTGTGGCCAGGGAGTGCAGTGGAGGATGGCCCAGGTGCTTGGGCCCTGCACCCCATGGGAGACCAGGAAAAGCACCTGGCTCCTGGCTCCTGCCATCGGATCAGCGCGGTGCACCGGCCGCAGCGCGCCGGCCACGGCAGCCATTGGAGGGTGAACCAAAGGCAAAGGAACACCTTTCTCTCTGTCTCTCTCTCTCACTGTCCACTCTGCCTGTCAAAAAAAAAAAAAAATTCAGAATTCAAAAATTTTAATTCAATTAAAAATTGATCGATAGTTATTTTTTAATGGACACATTTGAGGCTCACTGCTTTTCTGTCAGGCCCAGAAGTCAGATATGTTAATTATGTTTGAAATTTTACAGCTATTATATCAGCTCCCCTACTCTTTGGCCTACAGACATATTGCCACTCTGAGAGCATGTGGCTGACAATGTTGTGTAGCAGCTGCTGCAGAAGACACTTGGCAGGACACATCTTGGAATGAGAATAAAACAGGACTTTGCTTGTTGCTGTTGTCAGCTCTCTTGTCTTGAATACAAATTGTTACTAGAGCTGTTATTACTAATTTCCACTATGAAAATTCATATTTTTGAAATAAAAAACAAAGTTTCTATAAATATTTGCATATCTATTTACATATTTTTAAATTTACAAATATAAATTATATAGGTTCATGGTATACAACATGAAGTTTTGATAGATAGACATTATAGAATTGTTAAATCAAACTAATTAACATGTCAACTACCTCACCTACTTACTATTTTCTTGTGCTGAGAACATTGAAATCTATTTTCTTACCCAGTTACAATATGAAGTCATGCTATACAGCACATTTCAGAATTTCATTCCCCACGTTTAACTGAAATGTTGTAGCCCTTTAGTCCTTGCCCAGCATCTCTCCTGTATAATTCTCTTGCCTCCATTGCCTGGCAATCACCATTCTACTCTCTGCTTCTATGAGTTCAATCTTTTGAAATTCCTATGTCAGTGAGATGGCGTGATAATTCTGTGCCTTGCTTATTTCACTTCACAGAATGTCCTCCTGTTTCATTCGTATTGCCACAAATGACAGAAGTTTCCTTTTAAAGGCCAGATACCCTTGTTTATACATATCACATTTACTTTATCCATTCATTTGTTGGTGGACATTCAAATTGCATTTCTTGGCTACCGTGAATATTCCTTCAATGAATATGGAAATACATATGTCTCTTTGACATATTGGTTTTATTTCCTTTGGATGCAGAGGTAGAGTTACAGAATCCTATGGCAGTCATTTTTAACCTCCATACCATTGTTCATTATGGCGTCCCAATTCACGTTTGTACAAATGGTGTCAAAGAGGGTTTCCTTCTTACCACAACTTCACCAATGCTTGTTATCTCTCATTATTTTGGAAATCACCATTCTAACAGGTATGAGGCAATATCTTATGGTAGTTTTAATTTTCATTTTCTAGAGAAGTAGTAATTCTGAGAACTTTTCATAAACCTACTGACCATTTTTATGTCTTCTTTTCAGCAATGTTTATTTTGGTCCTTTACCTATTTTTAGTTAGGTAACTTGTATTCTTGCTATTGAGTTGTGCGAGTTTTCTATGTATTTTGGAGAGTAGCCCCTTAAGAGTTGTATGGTTTGAGGGAGCTGGCGCTGTGGCTCAATTGGTTAATCTTCTGCCTGCAGCACCGGCATCCCATATGGGCGTCGGGTTCTAGTCCCGGTTGCTCCTCTTCCAGTCCAGCTCTCTGCTGTGGCCCGGGAAGGTAGTAGAGGATGGCCCCAGTGCTTGGGCGCCTGCACCCACGTGGGAGACCAGGAAAAAGCTCTTGTCTCTTGGCTTCGGATCGGCATAGCTCTGGCCATGGCAGCCATTTTGGGGTGAACCAATGGAAGGAAGACCTTTCTCTATGTCTCTCTCACTAACTCTACCTGTCAAAAAAAAAAAAAAAAAAAAAAAAAAACCAAAAACACAAAACACACACACACACACAAGTCACACAAGTTTTATGGCTTGACATCACTTTCTCCCATTCTGTAGGTTGTCTCTTCACCCCGGTATGTGCTTCCATTGCTGTGCAGGAGATTTTTCCGTTTGATGTAATCTCATTTGTTTTATTTTTGCTTAAACTTTCCACTTATGTTTTCTTCTAGTGGTTTACAGTTTCAAGTCTCACCTTTACATTTTGACCCATTTTGGTTTGATTTTTGCATGTGGGATGAAATAAAAGTACAATTGACTTTTCTACATGTGAACATCCAATTTTCCCAACACCATTTATTGAAGACTGTTCTTTCCTCACTGACTGTTTCTGTCATCTTTGTTGAGGAATAGTTGGCAATAATTGCATGGATTTTTTTTGGGGTCTGTGTTCTGTTCCATTGCTTTAAATGTCTGGTTTTGTGCCAGAATCATGCTGTTTTGATTATAGTTTTTATTAGATTTTGATTTCAGGTCTTGTGCTGCCTCTGCTACCTGAGGAGGCAATCCTTTCTTTCAAGATTTCTTTGGATATTTGAGATCTGTTGTGGTACTATACACATTTTTCAGATTATTTTTTCTATTCCTGTGAAAAATATCACTGGAATTTTGATGGGGATTGCATTGACTCTGTAGACTGCTCTAGGTAGTATGGACAGTTAACATCAATTACTCCAGTCCACGAACATGAGATAATTTTCCATTTATTTTTGTGTTCTTCAATTACTTTTATCAATATTTTATAGTTTTCTGTTGTATTTATCTTTACTTCCTTGAGTAAATTTCTTCCTAAGTGTTTTTTTAATACTATTGTAAAAGAAACTGTCTATCTTAATTTCTTTTTTCAGATAGCTCATTGTTGCTGTTTGGGAATGTTACTGGTTGCAGTACTTTGGATTCTGTAACTTTATTGAATTCTTAACCCATTTAAATAAATGGTCCCTCTATTTGACACAATGTTCCAAATAGCCATGTATACCTCATAAAAAGTACTGCAGAATCATTTTAGGCAGTATGTTGAAGCTTCTGGGAAAAAATGAGATCAATTAAAATTCCAGAGTTTGTTTAACATCAGTTTTCCAATGCTCAACTTAATGAGGCATTTTAATCTTTAAATAAATTTATATTTAAGTTGACATAATTTTAGTTATGGAGATACATTCAGAAATATATTTGAAAAGTTTTTGCTCCTAAGAAGATTTTAATGAATATAATTGGTCTTACTTATTTCACAGAGATTTTATTTTGTTATATGAATTGCAAGGAAAAGATATATCATGTTGTTTTGTTCTTAAGTAGCTTTAGCACGTGTTGAATAGTTTCTATTTTTAAAATATTTAGTAACTGTCTTTTCAAGATGATTAAAATTATTTGCCATGGGTTAATCTATTTTTATAAGACTTCTTATCAAAAGTTTTTTAAGGTTGCCCACCCTTTTCTCTGCACTTAATGAACTATTTATATCCAGGGTAATCTCTACTTCTGTTACAGGTTGTGTTTTACAGCATTTTAGTTATCTATGTACTTACTTACCTCTATCATTCATTAAATAACATCTTTATAGAAATAGAGATGTATAGATATTTATACTTGTATTTATGTATTTGCATTTATATATTTATTTATATTTATATATTTTAAATTCCAAGTACCTAGGATAACATACATTAAATAAAGTTTGTTGAATGTTTAGGTGTTACAACATTGCTCACCTCCAAAAAGCTTATCTTTTTATCCTAACATCTTTTTCTTTCTCCACATGGCTGTGCAATGTCAACAATAATTGCTCCACATCTGAAATCTCCAGTTGATGTACATTTGTACTTCACCTTTTAACCTTGCTCTATAAGTTGTTTCTAAACGTTGGTTATCTGACTTTCTTAGGACTCACATCAACCCAAAACTCCTTATTTCTTGTATGATTCTTCTTGTTTCTACATTTCTCCCCACCAGGTTTGGAAGCCTACGATGAGCATTTAAATTACTGTTTCTCCAAATTCTTTCCTGCTAAATATTGCTTTCTAAATTTCTCACACATCAATTGTAATGGGTATTTCCACCATTGCCCATTTTCCCTAAACCTTTCACTAACCAAACTCCTGGCCTCTGTGACAGAGAAAAATTTAAGCCAGCTCAGGAGAATTCTAAATTTCCTGCCTCTAAATCTGAACTACTGTCTATGTCCTCCATCAATTTGATAAAGGAAGATGATTAATTTAGCTAATGATATAACACTACAATTTCTCTGGTAGTTGCCTTTTCAGATACCTCATCAGTTATCCCCATTTGTCTTGCATCGTTCTCTTGATTGCCAACAATGAATGAATGTTTTTTGTGACCCTGGGATACTTTCATTATATTGGAGATAACAGAGATTGAATGAATAATATCCGTACAACTGAATGTTATTCATTAAATCAATAAGGTTCACTGAGTGATGTTAGCTGTCAGATTGTTTACTTCCAGAGAATACAGCAGTCAAAGCAGAAGGGTACAGTCTCATGGGAGGGAGAGAGACTGCCAAAAATAACTAGCATACATACAGTGTGGAAAGCTGGTAAGTACTAAAGTAGGAACTAGCAAGGTAGAAAGGTAAATAGTTTGGAAATAAGGGAACACCATTTTAAATAAAGTCATATCTGAGGGTAACACTAAAAATGATGATGGTTGAGTCAAGTCTTCAAGGTGGCAAAGGAAAAAGCTAGGGCCAATATTTGGGGCAAGTGCATCCAAGAAGGATGCCATAGGATGAGAAAAGCCCTGAAGCAGAGAGGAGAGGAACAGTTAGGATCAGCAAGGGGAGCTGAAGACAAGTGAGAGGTGAGACTGGAAGAACTCAGCTGAGAGAGGACATGGGACTGCACTGGCAGGAAAGAGTGACATGATGTGACTTGGCTTTTCAAAGCACAGCACTTTACTGTGTTGCAAAAACACTGAATGGAGTCAAGTCACAGCATGAAGGAAGTCTTAGCAGAGGTTGTAGCTGGCCTTGGAAGATCGGTGGCTTGGCCAGGAGGAAGGCGAAGTGGCATCCATGTAATGGTGCTAAGATCTGGTTATGTTACAAAGCACTACCACCACTGCTCTGCAGTAGGAGGAAAAAGATTAAGACCTTCAACACATGTTGTTGCTTTTCACTTTGTGCAGGAAGCTCTATAAGAAATATTTTCTGGGAGGAGTTTTAGTTTTTGGCTTATTCGTGATTAGATATCCTGTAGTATCCAATTTGAAGCTATCAAACAGGAAGCCAAGGATATGTCTTTGGAACTCAGAGAAGCGTTCTGAAGTCCAAGTGCAGGTGAGAAAGGAGCATACAACTGTGAATTGAATTTACATGGTGAAGAGTGGACATTTGGCACAGTTAAGTACCACTCGGGCGGCCAGCATTGTGTCACTATTGGTTAAGGTGCTGCCTGTAATGCTGGCATCCTATATGGGCATCCATTTGAGTCTTGGCTACTCTACTTCTTATCCAGATCCCTGATAATGCACCTGGGAAAGCAGTGGAAGATGCCTCAATTACTTGAATCCCTGCCACCCATGTGGGGGACCCAGTTGAAGTTCTTGGCTCCTGGCTTCTGCTTGGGTCAGCCCCAGAAATTGCAGCCAGAGTGAACCAGAGGATGAAAGAACTCTCTCTCTCTCTCTCTCTCTCTCTCTCTCTCTCTTTTTCTCTAACTCTGCCTTTCAAAAAAAAATACATCTTTAAAAAAATGATGCCTCTTGAGATACCTGCATCCTTTATCTGGGTGCTTGGGTTTAAGTCCCAGCTCTGCTCCTGATTCTAGCTTCTTGTTAACATGTACTTTGTTGGCAACCAGTGTTGATTCAAGTGATTAGGTCCCTGCCATCTACCTGAGAGACACGGACTGAGTTCCTGCTTCCTGCCTTGGCCCAATTCTGGCTGTTGCAGACATTTGGGTAGTGAAACTGTAGATGTAAGATCTCTTTCCTTGGCTCTCTTTCTATCTGCATTTCAAATAAATGAAACTTTATTAAAATGTTACACAGATAATCAGATTGGCCCTTCCAAGCAAATGTTTTTGAAGCTAAACCCTTAATAATAAGGATTAATTAAATGAACAGCAAGTTCAGAGTAGTTGAGATATTTTTAGAGAGAAAGAATTAGTAGAAATGTGTGACAAGTTGACATATAAAAGACTTGGCATGGCAAGCGGCGTGGCTCAATAGGCTAATCCTTTGCCTGCGGGGCCGGCAGGCACTCTGGGTTCTAGTCCCCGTCGGGGCGCCGGATTCTGTCCCGATTGCTCCTCTTCCAGTCCAGCTCTCTTCTGTGGCCCGGGAGGGCAGTGGAGGATGGCCCAAGTCCTTGGACCCTGCACCTGCATGGGAGACCAGGAGAAGCACCTGGCTCCTGATTTCGGATCAGCGTGGTGCGCCGGCTGCAGCGCACTGGCCGCATTGGCCATTGGGGGGTGAACCAACGGAAAAGGAAGACCTTTCTCTCTGTCTCTCTCACTGTCCACTCTGCCTGTCAAAAAAAATAATAAAGCAAAAATAAAAGACACGGCGCAATTGAAAAATTGGAACACAGCTGGAGAATAAAAAATTTATAGAATTGTGACACACGTTAAGGAAATTTATTAATTTGTAGATGCTAACACAAATTTTGTTCTTCATCTAACAACTCATAGGAAGCCTAGAAGAGGTTTACACAGGCTCACATGCACTTCAAATTTGCATGTCATAAAGCTAAGCCAACTTTATTATTTGGAAATGGATAGGAAGAAAAATACTAGAGACCAAATGTCTAGGTAGATGGCTCGTGAGAAAATCAAATAGAAGGTTATGATCAATAGTGTGGGAGCAGAATTGACATAGAGAAGTTGATGGCTCTGAGGTTTTTAGAGCTTTTGTCTTTAGCTGTGGAACTAGTAGACAATTGAATCATTTGGTAGTGAAGGAGAGGTATTCAGCTTAACAACTGGTTAAAGAATGCTTCTGTTTATTTAGATTGGCACACACTTTCATGGGCTGGAAAGATGGACTAAATGTTGGTCAAGATGCCTTTTAAGAGCATTGTGTAGGGCTTATACACTTATGCACTTAGTCTACAGCTCAATGAGTTGTCTCTCTCTGCCATCTGAAGACACTATGAGAAGGCTGCCACCTGCAAGCCAGGAAGGGAATCATCACCAAGAATCTGACACCCTGGCTGCCTGATCTTGGACCTCCCAATCGCCAGATGTCAGAAATAAATGCTTGCTGTTTAAGCCACCTTCTTTTTGGCATTTTGTTAAGGTATCCCAAGATATGAAAAGGGGGTAGAAAGAGAGAGGGAAGGCAAGGAGGAAAGGGGAGGGAGATGGGGAGGGAGGGAATGAGAGAGAGAGACCTAGCTATTGATTTAATTAAATATAGAGTTGCTAGACACATAAAGGATCCAACTGAGACTGATAAGCATGGATTTATTAATCTCCTTGTGAGTGAGTTTGGGAGCTGCATTACCCATTATATTTACATTTAAACACTGTATGGTAAATGTTATTAGATTAATTGATTTTCTAGAAACTATTTTAATAAATAACATTAAAATTTCCTACAAGAAACTTAATCTTCTGTGATTATTGCGATTATAATTTCTATGATTTATAATGCTTTAATTTTAAAATGTTGGTGCAGCAGTTAGCATGTCCTTTGAGACATGAGAGGCCTGGATGGAGTTCTTGGCTCTTGGCTTCAGCCTGGCCCAACCCTGGCTGTTTGGGGCATCTGGGGAATTAACCAGCAGGTGGAAGATCTCCCTCTCTGTCTCTCTGGCTTTCAAATAAAATGAAAACAAAAAAGTCTTCATATGGGTATCTTGTTTGAATACTAACTCAAACTAAAATTTTGGACAGTTTTGGAACTATTATTTTGTGATGATTTTTATTCATGATCTTTGATTTTATTCATGATACTTTAGTCATTAGGAACAAATTTTCACAATTGAGATTAAGAAAAAGTGAAATTGGTTATTTTATATTTATATGAAATAAATGAATATGCATGTATATTAAATTTTAGAGGCAGAGAGAGAGAGAGAATGAGAGATCCTATCTCTAGTTCACTCCCAAAATACCTGCAGTAACTGCTGAGGTTGAACTGAGCTGGGCTAAAACTGGGAGCTAGGAACTAATCAAGGTCGCTCACATGAGCGGAGGGACCCGATAACTTGTTAATCAACTTGTTGATCAACACTGCCTCCCGGGTCTACTTTAGCAGGAAGATGAAGTCAGGAACTGAATTTGGAATGCATCTTAACCAGTCTTAACAGCTAGACTGTCACCCCTTTCCACTTTAACAAATGAATATCTTGAAAAAGGACATGACTAATAATTTTTCACTTATAAAATTCTTATAACCATCTGTATGAGGTAATACTCAGGCAAGCAGTGGTCATGTATTTGCGTAATATAAAACATGATCATATTCTCAATTGTTCCATTTCTACATATCATGATTGAAAGAAATGAAGCAATTTATATCTACAGAAATTTTATAAAATGTTTACACACACACATACACACACATATGCAATGTGAAAGTCTTAATCCAGCATGTGAGTATTATGGAGGACGGTGCCTCTGTCTTGTAATTAAGAATAAAGATATTTGTAAATTTGATGTTTTTCTTATCAGCTACTATACCTATTATCCATGACCTTGAAAATGAATACAGCCTCATTATAACTGTGAGAGTTTTTTCCTGTGGAAAGAAAATGCATGAACATCTGCACATTTCGAAACTCCTGCTGGTATTTTGGGCTCCTAATATCTGCAGCCAGAGTGTATTTTAAAGGATAACACCCAGTAATTACTTTTGCATTACATCCACAAGGGCTCAAATGGCAGGAACAATTCAAGAAAAATGTTTAATTATTCTAAGTAACAGACATATCATTAAAATATTTATAGTTAAGGCATTAATTCTATTGTTAAAATGAGTCTGTTTGTATATAAAAATGACAATAATATTATCTTGTTTCTGGTACAAAATTGAAAATGCAGCCTTTTTCTTGATGACTGGAACAGATACAAGTAATTAAAGAAGGCAGGGAGCACTTTTTTTAATGGTTGTGTTGCAAGGCCATCATGGGAAAACCATTACCTTTTGCAAATGACGTATACAATTAACTTTCTGAATAGTGAGTTAGGCAATGACATATTTGACATGTAACAAATCAATATTATTACATTTATCATTGCCCAGAGCAACTGTTTTTAATAATGTCAGCAGATATGGTCATATTGATGGCAAACTGCACAGTTTAATTTCTTATAAGTGCTATTGTTTGAAAGCTTGCATTATTTTAATAATCAGAAACAATTTCTCAAATCAAATTACTGAAAAGGGATATGTTGGGCCAGGCACTGTTGCACAAGGTGTTATGTTGCAGGTTGGGACACTTGCGTCCTATATCGGAAAGCCAGTTCCAGTCCTGGATACGTTATTTTGGATCCAGCTTCCTGCTAATGCATCCTGGGAGGCAGCAGATGGTGACATAAGTACCTGAGCCCCTGCCATCTGAGTAGGAGGCCTGGGTTGAGTTCTGGGCTTCTGGCTCTGACTTGGGCTGGCCCTGGCTTTTGCTGGCATTTGGGGAGTGAACTGGTAAGTGGAAGATCTCTCTCTTTCACACTGCCTTTCAGGTAGATGAAAATAATAAATAAAAAAATAAAGAGGAGATAGAGTCTTTTAATCTTTATTGCATTAACCTAAATATATTTACTATTTGAATAAAAAAGTCTTGAAATAGTAACAGTTATATACTCAAATTAAATTGAAGGTTATCCTATTAACACATCATAAAGAGGCTAGGCACATTAAAACATGATATAACTTGGCAATGAGTCAGCTCACACTTCTATATCCTTTACATTTCAGTTAATGATGGAAAATATTCATAGAGGATAGGGAGTTTATGGTTTGAAGTAACTAGCTATAGATTTATGTCATTTCAGCTAAGGTGCAAGGAATTTAAATTTGAATTTTTTAATCACTGAGAAAACAAATCATATATTGGTACCCAATATAACCTACTTTTGATGCAGTTACCTGGAGTCTATCTAGATTAAGACGTCCTGATTTGACTACATATTTTTCTAAGTCTCCTATGAAATGAGCATGATTCTACCTTAAAATGTTTCCAGGCAAAACTATAAAAAACAGTAGAAATATCTTTTAGCATAATTTCTGAAGCAAAATATTTATACAAAGTACTTATTTCAATGACAGCAGGCTAACTTTAGATATGAAAGGAGATTTAGTAAAGTTTTATAATGACAAAAATAATATTTTGATTGCTTGAGATGTTCTAGGCATTGTATTCAGAGCTTTACTTAC
The DNA here is from genome assembly GCF_051225735.1 of Oryctolagus cuniculus. Lineage (NCBI taxonomy): Eukaryota > Metazoa > Chordata > Mammalia > Lagomorpha > Leporidae > Oryctolagus > Oryctolagus cuniculus. Next base: position 146,004,229 of record NC_142869.1, on the reverse strand, counting down.
ATAATTTTCCTATTGTTCAGAACCTTGTATAGTATTCTGGCTTCATAAATTGTTACTTCTGTTTTTCCACATAAGAAATTTGAGAGTCTGGAGGTTAAGTGATTTGTAGTAGCATGCAGCAATGCAGCAGGCATTACTTAAATTTATGCAATTCCTCATAGAATCATATAAAATTTCAAGATCCATTTCTAAAGCATATCTTTAAATTCCTGATGATAATATGAGACAAAATAAATACAGCGAATTTCTGTAAGCTTTTTCAACTAATATGTCTTTTGGACTCTGAATCATTTGTTCTCAAATGTCTTAAAAATTAAATTTTATTTATACACAAAAGTGAATTTTCTTAATAACAAATGTATGTCTTTTGAAAACAAGATTTATCACCATTAAACAATAAAACTGAAATACAGTAAATTAATGTCTATTGAAAATGAAATATTCATTTCAGAAATTAAACTTTGAAAAGCAATTTTTTAATTTTTTTTTTGACAGGCAGAGTTAGACAGTGAGAGAGAGAGACAGAGAGAAAGGTCTTCCTTCCCTTGGTTCACCCCCCAGATGGCCGCTATGGCCGGCGTGCTGTGCCTGATCTGAAGCCAGGAGCCAGGGTCTTTCTCCTGGTCTCCCATGCGGGTGCAGGGCCCAAGGACTTGGGCCATCCTCCACTGCGCTCCCGGGCCACAGCAGAGAGCTGGACTGGAAGAGGAGCAACTGGGACAGAATCCGGTGCCCCAACCGGAACTAGAATGTGGGGTGCCGGTGCCGCAGGTGGAGGATTAGCCTAATGAGCCGTGGAGCCAGCCAAAAAGTAATTTTAAAATCTATTTTGGATAAGTTTTTTTTCATAGCTTACTTGAGTGGATTTTACCTTTTCCAAATGTTAATTTTTAGACCATTGAATGTATTGGATTTCAATACATTATTAAGCATTGAATTTCATTTTAAAATGTTATGCATCAAATGTAGTCATTAAATGTTTTGATATCATGGTGGTAAATTTATAAAAACACATATTTCCCTGTTTTTGTTTTTTTACAAAATAAAATTCTAAAAAATGAAGTGAAGCTCTATTAGTAAAATATGGAATGAAGGCAGTAGCTTGAGTTACACATATGTAATTCATTTATAAAATGTAGAATATGCATTTTTATAAGTTTTTACACATTACTGCATGCAATCCATGATTAAACAAATGTTTAATGAATATTGTGCCTAAAACTGTGCCAAGAACTAGATACACAATGGAAGAGGAAACAAGTGTCTGTCTTTCTCACCAGACTTCAAATTCTGAGACAACTGGAAAAGGTAACAAGACATTGAAAATACAGTGTGAAAAATTCCATAAACTCCACGCGAGCACAAGTGCGTGGTATTTGCGGAATACACAGGGAAGTGACAAGCAGGGATGACAAGGACAGGAATTGCATTGTGGAGAAAAAAAAAAAAAAGATTAAGCTGAAGCACCAGGGCCTTGTGGATTTGTAGTGAAAGTGAAAGCTAAGAAGTCAGAAGAGTTTAAACAAAGATCTAGACCTAGACAGAGAGCATGGGACAATTTTGGAAATGAAAGTAATTCTAAAGAGAATTTTAGGTGAACTGGATGGGATTTTTGGAATTCTAATTCTGACTTTTTCATTCATCCAGGGTTTCTACTGACAGATATATTAGACAAGTTGTAATATTAATGGTAGCACATTTTGCTAATAATTGGTTGTGTCACCAATAGTACTGGATGCAGAGCTAGAACAAAGTAACATGAACATGATGCAACATAAGACAAAAATCACAATTTACACTAAATTTTCAACTGATGTAAAGTGATTAAATTCACAGACCCAATCCTCATGACCCAGATAGGGAACTTGAACCACAGTGAAAGCTGGTTGATCAGAATAAGAGGCTAGTGTGACCCAAATATACTCAGGACAAGAAAAGCATGCATGGGTAAGGATGCAGAGAGGAGAATGTGGAGACTGAACAAGGCTCCTTATAATCTGGAGGTCAGTAGGCACTCTTCCAGCAGAAGTGGATCTAGGAAAGAAGTGGCAAAACCTTGACCTGGCAATGCCCAAGAATGACAGGGTCTTGGGTTTGGTGGGGGGAGGAGGTGGCTGAAGTGGATTGGCTGAAAATAATTTGGTCAGAGATCAAGGATCTTGCCCACAGGAATGTTGCAGTCCTCCAAAATAAGACTCAGGAGACTGAAAGGAAGGAAGTGATTCAAATTCTAGAGTCTTGTTGAACAAGGACAAGATGACCCTGAACTCACCAAGGGAAAGATTAGTGGTGATGTCTACAAAGAGCAGGAGCCTCAGCACGTGGAAGCTCTGTTTTAATAGGGTGGAAGAGAAACATTCTGCAAGTAGCATTGTGGATTCCAGAATATGTAGATTCCAGACTTTTTTTCAGAACCAATGGAAGTGGGAATTCAGAACAGTAACAGAGCAGAAGGTAAATCAGCACGAAGGCAAAGACATAACAAATGACTAAAGAGACGTTGATAAGGCAGACTTGACATGAGGGTGATGGTGGTGGTGGTGATGGTTGTGGTGGTGCCTGGGGGGAACAGAACCTCGCTGTTTGGATCCATCGTTTTCTAGATTGTCTGAGAGGGTCAGACTTGTTTGGCCATGAGAAAAAAGCTCAGTCTTCCTTCAGAGCTCCTGCTGTGTTAGACTTTTGAAAACCACAGGGGTCATATAACTGAAGGGTAGCGAAGGAAAATGGGTCTCTGGTCCTGGTCTGTTCTCTCAGACCTGAGGTTTTGTGCAGCCAAGGCGTTTATACTAGTTAGGTATGGATTTGGTGTGTGCTCCCTTAAATTGAAAATCCAAACAATTTTATTTCCCCTAGATAATATTTACAGATAATAGAAAATGCACAGTAAGAATGAATAGAAAGAACATTTAAAAAATTTTTATATTGGTTACTTTTTTCAGATAGCATATTTTAAATTGCGTAACAGGAAAAAGGCTTAATATTTCACTGCATATGAAGTCTAACAAGTGAAAAGCAAAAAGACTCTAGTTTTTGGGAATACAGACAATGGCTATAAGCAATAATTGAATGACCTTTTCACCTATGTATAGATTTTTTGGTCAATTAATCATTCATAATGTCTTTCAATGATATACAATGAAATACAATGTAATATCTAAATATTTCATGTGTGGTTATATGATAATAATTAAGTTCATTTATACTTTAAGCCATTCCTTCTCAACAGTTCACGCACAGGAATAATTTTATGCAGAATGCCATGCAAATAATTATACATTACATTTTTGTAGACTATTAATTACCATAGATCAGAGAAAACAAATGATATTTGTCCTTTTTGTATAGTGGTTACTTTTATAATGGATAATTCACTCTTTTTCTATATTTTCTACTTATTTTCTGCCTTGGATTTTCAAATCATGAGAGACAACAGGAAACAAAACAGAATATAATATTGAAAATACCATAAGCAAATTGGCAGAGGTGTGTGTTCACGTACTGTCACACACGCTTGCTGGTGAATCCAGTGCTTCTCAGCACTTGTTTTCAGTCCCTGGCCCTAGTTCACCTTAAATGAGACCTCCCCACCAGTGAGGTGAGCACACAAAAACTGAACACAAGCAAATTGTTTGCTTCTTTTCGGGCTGCCGTGACTTAGGAGTCTGCCTAGCATCAGCCTCCTTTCTGTCCACCACAGAACAGAGCCATGTAGTCTAGAAAGACCAAAGATTTACAACTCAATGCAAACTCTGTTATTCTCTAGTAAATATGTTCAACATTTTGACCTCACTTACAGTTCTAGTTTCTTTCTCTCTCTCTCTCTTTTTTTTTTTTTTAAATATTTATTTATTTATTTGAAAGGCAGAGTTACAGAGAGGCAGAGGCAGAACGAGAGAGAGATCTTCCATCTACTGGTTCACTCCCTGAATGGATGTAACAGCTGGAACTGGGCCAATCTGAAGCCAGGAGCCAGGAGAGTCTCTAAGATTTCCAATGTGGATGCAGGGGCCTAAGGACTTGGGCCATCTTCTACTGGTTTCTCAGGCCATAGCAGAGAGCTGGATCGGAAATGGAATAACTGGGACTGGAACCGGCAGCCATATGGGATGCCAGCACTGCAGGTGGTGGTCTCACCCACTATACCACAATGCTGGACCCAAGGTTCTAGTTGCTTAAATTTCAGATTGAAATTGTAATAAAGTAGTGATTTAGAAGGAAACTGAATCCCGGCTTGTATTTTTTTAATCCAAAATAATAGCCATAAAGTGACTTTGTTCCTGTCCTTACATAATTATTGTCATCCAAAACACCAATGAGTTAATAAATGTGTGTTTAATAAAGACTTGCCCTTTCTGCATCACTGTATTGGTCCCAGGAGATGCTATCAGAAAAAATGAAAACAAACACTAACAGTGATGAAATAAAGAATTAATTTCAAATTCTGTGGCACTAGTCTAATAGGCCACCACATTCAGTGGAAGAGATTCAGTGTTTGGTAGGAGAGAAGACTATTTTCATGGGAAAGATAAACACAAATTACAGGAATAAAGATTTGGGACAATTGTGTGGTCTACTGGGGCCAACACTAAGCAGATGAAAAACAGGTTTAAATGACAAAATTTAAATGAAACAATTAAAATATTTACTCAGTCAAAAGTATGCTAGAAAGTTTTTAATGTTGCAAAAATTATTTATGTATATCATATATATGTAGTATATCTATATAGTATAGGAGTATGCATATGAAGCAATATATACACATAGATATTATATTTAGCACACAGTTCCAAAATGTCTTGATGGATTCTGTGGTTAAAACAACTGAGTTAATTTTTCAATCAATTGCCCACCCTGAGTCCCACAGTTTCTTTCGTGCTTTCTTGGAAAAATGCAGAAACACGTGGTGCCAGGATTGTGTTATAAAACAGTGCTTTGGCCAGTGCCGCGGCTCAATAGGCTAATCCTCTGCCTTGCGGCGCCGGCACACCGGGTTCTAGTCCCGGTCGGGGTGCCGGATTCTGTCCCGGTTGCCCCTCTTCCAGGCCAGCTCTCTGCTGTGGCCAGGGAGTGCAGTGGAGGATGGCCCAAGTGCCTGGGCCCTGTACCCCATGGGAGACCAGGATAAGTACCTGGCTCCTGCCATTGGATCAGCGCGGTGTGCCGGCCGCAGCACGCTGGCCGCGCTGGCCATTGGAGGGTGAACCAGCGGCAAAAGGAAGACCTTTCTCTCTGTCTCTCTGTCTCTCACTGTCCACTCTGCCTGTCAAAAAACAAACAAACAAACAAAACAAAACAAAACAACAACAACAAAAAAAAAACAGTGCTCTATCCTTCTTGGTACTACAGTAAAATTGCTGTGGAAAGACCTTAATTCAAAAGTGGTGAAAGGTGACAGCAAGCCTTATTCTCCAGGGTCTCTAAGTCCCTGTGGTGAGAATGAGTATCTCAGCGTTAAGCAAGACCTTCCAAAGTTCACTTGCAACCCAATACATAGGAGTCAGTGTACCCTGGGGACAGACACAGATCTACTTTGGTGCATAGTGTCCATTTTCTTGCCTTCTATTAATAAGTGTGATGTTAAAAATTGGATAAAAACAATTTCAACTTGAGCTGCCCATAGGATATTGGATTATTGGATGAAAATACCTAGTCCCAATAAATCATATACAGGGAATTCTAAACTGATTAATTTTGAAATGCTTAAATTAAATAGAAAAGGTGACACTTTTCTCATTGTCAGGAGGAGGAAGAGAACAGTTTGAATTGTTGTTTTTCATACCCAAATTTTGACAATTGCAAGTAACCTGAACCTCCCTCATCAGGAGGTTAGTTTCTGGTTTCCTGAAACAATGGGGTCCACAGTCCTAAACAGTATTTCACCTCTCTCCTGGCTCTATTCCACTTGGAGATGCAAACAGGTATTCAGAAGGTTCTGAGATCTGGAAAAACTATTTGGCAGAACCTCAAATGCTCTTTTTATTGTTTGTAAAGAACTGACCCTCTATTTGAAAATCACATTTATGGCAAAGAGAGTTTAATATATACCACAAAAAATTGCTTAGTCTAGCATCAACCCAATGTCATTTTATAGTAAAATTTTTAGCTCCCAAACGTCAAACATTTTACTTTTGGAAAACTGTTTGGCATTTGATTTTTTGAAAGCCAAGCAAATATTTTCTGAAATGAAAAGCTAGGATCCTAGCCCATTTTTTTTTAACATATCTAGTGAAAACTGTTGCACATGTAAACAGCAACATTTAAACATCATTTAGTGACTATTCCTGTGGTTTAAAAAATGCTATTCAGGAGAAACACCAAAGTCTGGACAAGCATTTGATGCATATGTTAAGCCACTGCTTAGGATGACTACATCCCATGTCAGAGTGCCTGGGTTCAAGTCTCAGCTCCGTTCTCCATTCCAGCTTCCTGCTGGTGTATATCCTACGAAGCAGCGGGTGATGGCTCAAGTACTTGGGACCCTGCCACCCATGAAAGAGACCTACATAGAGTTCCTGATTCCTGCCTTTGGCTTGGCCCAGCTGCAGCTGTTGGGGGCATTTGAGGAGGAAAAGAGCAGATGGAAGAACACGCACATACTCTCTCTCTCTCTCCCATCTCTCTCCTTTTCTCCCTCTCCCTCTCAAATAAATAAAAATAAAAGACACCAAAGTTACTTGTTTCTCTATAGGAAAAAAAAACCTTTGTAATTAAATGTAAGATGCATGAAAATAGATGTGTTCAAGAATATTTTATCCTAATTTTCTCAATACTTAGGAAATTATATAGAAATTTCAAAAAATCAATATAGTAAATATTGTTCAGAAAGTATAAATAAAGTTGATAAGTATTTCAATCTCCCTTATTAGCTTTATTTTTTATAGAGGGGTTAATATTTCAACAGTAAAAATGCAAAATGTAATTTTGTTCTGGTTTAAAATCTAAGTACTGTGCCCCCTTTCTCAACTCAGGAATGTAAAAGTACGGAAATCGTTAGCTCTTGCTTTCGTGTTGCCACTCTCCTAGTGAGGGTTTCTTGAACATGATTTTGAGGTTTCTGAAACTCTTTTTGGCACCTGACTTTTCCATTCCCCTCTAGCTCTTTTATAAGTGTCTGTTGGCTTTTCTAAGCTAGTAAGCAATCAGTAAAATTCAGAAGCATTTTTAGCCAAGTTTCTCTCTCATACAGTAGCACTCAGAAATCTTTAGATGCAAAAATCAAATTCATTGAAAACTTTTTCTAATGCTACATATTTTGATTCATTGATCATATACACATTGTTGCTAATATTTGAATCAGATGATGAGAAAGAAAACGGGAAAACTGATGAGCACATGGGACAATCAGGTTTCTGGCTTGCACAGCTATTATTTCCATGCTAAGTGCTTATTTTGGGGGCTCCCTGGCAATAACTTGCTTTTCTGTGTATGTAATGCGTAGATTGGCACAAAAACCATCTTTGCAGGTCACGTTCCCTTCAGCAGCAACAATCTTGAGATGCGCTTTCCATAGTCAGCCCTCCAATAAGGGGCGCTTGGTGAACTGCCCAAGTTCCTGATTCTGATGTGTGCTTCGCTTTTTCCTTTTCCTTTGTCCATTGTCCATTCCTCTGTTCCTTAAGGGGCTGTCCTAATCCCTGTGCTCACTTTCTTATGCCCATAACAAAATATTGGCCTGCAACCACGTGACAACCAAATTTAGGCACACTAGAATATTATTTTTAATTGTTTTAATTATTTATTATTATTTGAAAGGCAGAGAGGTAAGGGGTGGTGGGGGGAGAGAGAACAAGCTTCCAACTGCTGGCTCGCTCACTCAAAGGCCTGTAACAGCTAGGGCTGGGGCAGTTCAAAGCCAGGAGCATGGTATTCACTCTGGGTCTCCCATGTGGGTGGCAGGGGGCTCAACTATTTGAGTCATCATCTGCTGCCTCCTAAGAAGGTATACATTAGCAGGAATCTGGAATTGGAAGCCAAGCCAGGACTCCAACACAGTCACTCTGATATGAGGAGTGGGCGTCCCAAGTGGCATCCAAATCACTGTGTCAAATGCTCACCCCTAGAATTTGAGGGAGTTTATTTGAGCAAACAGTGAGACACGGATGGGACAGTGCTAAATCACAAGCAGTGTGGACTCCACTGAATGGATATGAGGCAGAAACTTTTACAAGTTGCTCTGAAGTAAGCATTTGATTGGCTCAAGTGGCTAGTAGACTTAAAGTCCACGGCCAGAGGTTAGTTGACCTCTTCTGATTGGTTAAGCTTACAGTCAGTTTCCTGGGATATGAGAGGTTCTTCCATCTGAGCTACGCCCTCATTTGTTTACTGAGGAACCTAGGTGATATAGCCACCTTAGCCTAACAGGTCCTCCCAATTAATTATTCTAACATTCGCTTTTTAAAAAGGTGTATTAATTTGAAAGGCAGCATGACACACACACACACACACAGAGAGAGAGAGAGACAGAGACAGAGACAGAGAGAGCTCGCTCTTCCATCTGCTGATTCATTCCCCAAATGACTGTAGCAACCAGGGCTGGATCAGGTCAAAACCAGGAACAAGGAAATCTGTCTGGCTCCCCCATGTGGGTGGCAAGGGCCCAAGGACTTCGACCAAATTCTTTTGCTTCTCAGGTGCATCATCAGAGCTGGATCAGATATAGAGCAGCTGGGACTTGAACCTGAGCTCCTATAAGGGATGGTGGCAGTGGTTTCACCTGCAGTGCTACAAGTTACCTGAAGTATAATTCGCATGTATCTGAGTCTGTTCAGGTTGCCACAACAAAAACATCAAACACTTGGAATCTTATAAACAACATTTTTTTCCTTCACCATTCTGGATCTGAGAAGGCCAAGATCAAGGCACCAGCAGGTCTGGTATGTGATGAGGACTTGGATTTCCTTAGAATGAAAAGGTTTTTCTTGGCCTCTTCTTTAACAACACTGATCCCAAAGGTGACAGCAGGGCTCTCATAACCCAAGCACCTGTCAAAGGTCATGCATGCTCTTATCATCACATTATGAATTAGGTTTCAGTACACAAATTTGGGAGAAACAAATATTTATACCACAGCAGCATGCTACAAACTACACACAATTGAAATGCCCATTGGATGATCTTTGAGTATGTGTATGTCTGTGGGGATACCATCACACAAACAATTTTTAATGTACCCATCACCCTCTGAAGTTCCCTTATCCTAGAGCGCGTACTTGGCTTATGATTAAGACGCCAGTTAAGATTTGCACATTCCATGTAGCCGGCCTGGGTTCAATTGCTGCCTCCAATTCCAGTGGTAGCTTCCTGCCAATGCAGACCCTGGAGGCAGCAGGTGGTGGCTTTCTGCCATCATATGAGGCTGGATCTCTGCCACCCATGTGAGAGAGCTGGCTTGAATTCCCGGTTTCCAGGTTCACCCCAGCCCAACACTGGCCAATGCAAGCATTCGGGAAGTAAACCAGCAGATAGAATCTCTGTCTCTCGCTTTCTCTCTTTCCTTCTGTGTTTCTGCCTCATGAATACAGGAAAACATTTCCTCATGCATTTTTTTAATCTCATACTCTTGCAGCTCCACATTGCTGGTCTTCTAGGCTATATACTCTCTTCATATATTAGCTTGTATGTTATAGAATTCAATATAAATGCAAACACACAGTATATTCTCTCTCATCTGATTTCTTTATTCTAAAAAAATTAAGTTGAAGTTCTATTTTTCTGCATAAGGTAAGGGTACACTCATTTTTATTGTTTCATGGTCTTCCTTCATACAAGCATATCACAACATATTAAACTATGCTCCTATTGATGGACATTTGAATTCTTTTCAGTGTGGTGCTGGACACGAATCTGCTATGACTAACATTATAAAAACTTTTTAAGGGTATCTTCTTTTACTGTTTTAGAGAAATATCTAGGATTGGAAAGGCTATATCATTGGGAAGTATATATCTAACCTTATAAGAATGTGCCATTTTTAATCCATGTGGTGATGCCATTTATATTTCCAGCAGCTTGTGGGAGCTCCAAATGCTCCATACCTTCTCAAAACTTGGTATGGTCAACCTTTACAATTTTAACTTTCACATGAGAGTGTAGTGGTAACTTAGTGTGCTTTTTATTTGTACTTGTCTAGCTAGCACATTTTTTTCATGATCTTATTAGACATGTGTCTCCTCTGTTGAAGTATCTTAATGCTATGAAGAAATGGAAACATTACTGATACACATGGACGCATGAAAGAATCTCAAAATGTTGAACAATATCAACCAGGGCCAAAGGAGAGTGGATGCATAATTCCATTCACCTCAAGTCTATGGTGATAAAAATCAGGGTAATGGCTACTGTTGAGGCTCTGTTTACTAAAAGAGAGCATGACTGAGGTTTCCTGGGCTCCTAGTGTAATTTATTTCTGTATCTTGTCGCTCCCCGTCTTCGTGGAGGAACGACACAGGACCCTGCGCTGTTCTTTCGTCTGCTCGGCCCTCCCCGGGTTTGCTGCTGGTTCTTCCCGGGTTGGCTACTGTCCCTTCCACCTCCGTGGAAGGGCGGTTCCCCCTGCCACCTTCCCCACTTCCGCGGGGGAGTGGCACACCGCCGGCCGGCTCTCTCGGGGGCTGCACAGGTGTTCCTTCAGATAGATGTTCCTGGTGCATGTTGTCTCTCTCCTCCTTTATAGTCCTCTTCCACCAATCCCAACTCTGCTACCCACACGCCAAGTACGCTGCTCTCCTCCAATCAGAAGCAGGTCCTACAGTTTATTGGTTGAACTGGAGGCAGCTGTGTAGAAGCTGTTTCCTCCTCTCCCAGCGCCATATTGTGGGAGAGCAGATGCATAGAATAAGTCTTAATTCCAGTAACAGTCTAGTCCGAGTTGCTCCTAGTTGCTCCCCACAGTATCTGACAGTCACAAGATTTTTACATGTAATTTTATTATTTTTTACTTTTGAAAATTTATTCAATTTTTCATTGACACTTTGCCTTTATCTATGTACACTATATTCAATCAAAAGTTGAATTTAGAAAATAAATAAAAGAATGACTAAGTTTTTGTGAACAACCAAGAGCAACCAGCAAATGTATGAAATGTTTCTCATGGGCCAGGTACCACACTAAATGAAAATCCAAGAGAAAATGGAAACAATGAGGTAGGACCGGTAATATCCTTAGACATGGAACACATTTAGATCAGGTGCTAATAACTTATAAAATAGGTAATATTAGGCAAAATTAGGTAATATTCGCTGTCATAAAGTACCTTGAATTGAAAGCATCGCTTTAAAATCCATCCTGATCCATGATCAAGATATCTGTTGGTTGACACTATTCTGGCGAAGGTAGGAATATAAATAAAGATAGAAAAAATAACTTGGAAATATTATTTGTGGGGAATCACTTGGCTTTTACTGAAAGTACAGGTTTCTGTCGTTTTATTCTCTTCTTTGAATTCTGCCAGAAGCTTTCTGTCTCACTGAGAGCCAGAGCACATTTGGAAGCATTCACTCTGCTTTTCTGCTCTTCTTTTTAAAAAGCTACCAAACAAGTTTCAGTAAGTGAAGGATCAAATGACAAGAATCCCCATATTTTTGGTTTGAAAACTGATTTTAGAGTGGAAATCGTCACTGAAAAAAATCAACCATGTGTAAATTGTCAGAGCAAGGCTGCACATTCAAAATAAACACCTTTCAAATTCACCTACTTTTCAATATTACAAGAATTGAAAGAATAAAATAAACCTAGCTTTGATTTATCATTAAAAACAGACAAAACCCTTTTGATGATATACACAAAATTTGCAGTAAGTACTCAAAATCTCCATATTTAAAAGCTGTTTCAGTATGTTGTCATTAATTAGAAGATCTCCATTCGCTTTATTGCACTAAAAGTCTTGATTGAACATGATCTAGTTGGGAACATTCTTGAACAAATCTGTTGATGCATATACATATGGCAATTCTGCTGGGAGTAAACCCAGGAGTGAAATTTCTGAGACTGAGCCAATGTATATCCCAGCTTAGATGACATTGCCAAGCAATTGTACCCAATTGGTCATAGTGGTGATAAAATGTTGAACAACCACAGTCGCCAACTATCCTTTGGGAGTCTAGAGTTCAGAAGAAAGCAGAAAAGCAAACAACGATTTCAAAGTTCATTGGTAGGCACAACCATAAAGGTTTGTAACACAGTGCTAAGTACTACAATATGTGTACTTATGCATGTACATATTAATATATGCTGCAACTTGTAAAACACTATTACTAATAGAGTCATCTTAGAATATCACTGCTTCTGTATTGTAAAAGAACTTAAATCTGAAACTTATTTCAAACTGACCCCCATGGGAAACAGTAATGGTTTGGTTTTATTTAGGAATTCGATGAACAATGCCCTAAATGTTAGAAGTCTAGAATAGTAATGTTCAATTCAAGTTGATTCCAGATGTTCAGCTTTGTTGGATTATTTCTAGTTTTCTTGAAGAGATACTATCGCTCTCTCTCTCTCTCTCTCAGCTTTCTTTCTGATTTAGAAGACTAATTCTCATGGTATCTCTAATTGTAGAAATTATCACACTCATTAGAATAACAAGCTATTTCAGGAATCAGCATGGGCCAGTTGGTGAACATTTTTCCTGATCTAACCATCTCTGTCACTGACACACCTTGGGGAAAGTGGTTTGGACGTGAGTTTTGAAATAATGGTTTACTGAAACTACAATTTCGTGGGAGACAGACAATTTCTGTGGTGTGATAGCCCTTAATGAAAGTTAAATTTGATAAATTGCCTCAGGCATATTAAAACAAGCCACCAAGACTTGGAAAATTCAGCAAGATCTGGAGGTGATGAGTAGATCATTCTGGACAGCAGGCAATAGCCACAGTGGTTACAAACCATAGTTCTTTGAACTGCCTCGACTGGATCCCAGCCAGGGACATCCAACCTCTGTTTTTGCATCAACATGGAGGGACTAGATGCATCCCAACCTAAGAAGAGAGGTTGTTCAAAGGTCAATACTTCCTGAGATTTGCTACGGGGGATACATCCTCAGCCAGCATATGAAGCTAATGAGAATGCATGAGTACTGATGGATTCAAGGAACAATGCAAGCAGCCTTGGTCTTGAAGGCAGCGACCACACTTGGCTTGCCATTGTGTTCCAGCTCATTAACAAGTTGCATGATAGTTCCTTGATAGATATTTGATGAATCATAGAGTGAATGAATTTCCCAGTAAAAGAGCAACAAAGAATCTGAAAGGGTAGGAATCTGTTGAAAATGATCTAAAGTAGAGGGCAGGAGAATATATTGGAGTTACATCTATGATGTCTATGTAAGGATGTTCCTGAATGGGATGTGTGTGTGTGTGTGTGTGTGTGTGTGTGTTTAAAAATCACTTTACAAATCAACTCACATGCTTGAGCTAGAAGGTCCTTCCTGTGCTGTCTTGTCATGGATCTGAGAATCAGAGAGGAATGTGACTGGCACCAAGCTCCACCATTAACAAGGGGTGGGATGGCAAGTCGAGAGCATATATTTTGGCTTCCAGAGAAAGATGCTTCCTTGGGGTTATAACAGCAGGGACTGGGCAATGTGATATACTGGTATTTTAATAATATGTCTACATCTGGATATATTGTAATAGAGCTTTGCAAGGGAAATAAAAAAGTACTTAGGGAAGAAAGTGAAGATCCATTAAGATAGTGAAAATTCCATTATGACAGTGTTAAAAGGTGTTTGAATTATTGAATCTAAAAATTAAAAGATTATGTATAAATATAATCTTTATAAAGAGATTAAGGATAACTTATAAAATGTATTTCAATGTAGTCTTATACTTAATACATTTGCTATAGAGCACCATATATTTATAATTTATTTATATACAATATTAAAATATAATTTGCACTTTTTATAACACAATCATTTTTAAGTACAAAACTTATTATATTGCAGGCATTGTTTTGAGTCCTAACCCTCACACTGTGTCTGTTTGGACATGTCTTAGCTTGAGTTTTTTAGAAAACAGAGACCGAAGAGATCCTATTTACTAAGGCCTTAGTGGAAGGTGTAACCACACGATGGCAACCACGGAGGCTGTCCAAGCCCCTGTGGCTATCCCAGAGGAAGCAGGGGCAGCCTGCAGGGTGCTAAAACAGAAGGGGGGCGAAATAGATGTGCAGAAGGGGAAACTGGCCCTCTCAGGATGGGGGAAAATTTACATAAATGAGAAGACAGTGGAACAGCAGCCTACAGGGTTAACAGAGGGGGCACTGACTGACATTTTGGAGGTTACCTTGAAGAACGGGGAGAAATTTGGCTAGTATTCCCTCCTTCCCGAAGTCTGGCAAAAACCTGTGAGGAATGCTGGACAGCAAGCTGCCTGTGAGATATTAAACCTCTATATAATGGTCTGAGCCAAAATCTTACATCACGGAACATGCTAAGACTGTGATTTTTTAAAAATACATGACATGAAGAGGCATGCGGCTGACTGGCACCTGATCAGAACCAGACATCCCATCTACAGCCAGATCCCTCACTTGAAATAATGAAATGTTTGACTGATCTATTATACATTTCTTTTCTTTTTTTTTAAAAAAAAGATTTATTTATTTATTTGAAAGACACAGTTACAGAGAGGCAGAGGCAGAGAG